>NC_133847.1:5734819-6061981 GCF_047830755.1 Zonotrichia albicollis
CTTTTTTACTATCAGTAGTAGAAATTATGACACTTGCAATTTTAGCATGCAAATTATGACTTTGTAATACAATGAACATTTTTATTAAGTATTGTTTTTTGTTTACAGCTTTTTCTTGCAACTGCAAAAGAATATCAAGCTGTCCTTCCAAAAAGACTGAATTAAATGGCTGATTATCTCTTTCCACTTTTCCACACCCACAATTTCCCCCACTAGTTTTTGGCCCAATGTAGTAAAGTGGGATCTGTAAATGTCCAATCTGGGGTACAAAAGACCATTTATTTATTCCTGGGAGACTTGGAGGGGTGGACTCTTATTTTTAAACTTACCTGCCCTTCCTTTGCATATGGATTTACCTGCATAAATTCATTTAGACCATGACAACAGCTTGCTGAAAAGATCAGGCTCTGGCTGATAGCTCTGAGCACGCTGCTCTTGTGTCCTCCCATGGCCAGATAAACATGAACATCTGCATTGCCACTGTAAAAACAGCAATGAGGATATTAATGAAACTGGGGGGAGAACTGGGATGGGGCTCCAGTGCTCACATCCTCCTGGAAAACTCTCCCCAGGACCTCTCCCTGAAGGCAGACACTGGGATGGCTTTGAGAACCTGAGCTAATTTTGAGGGAGTTGCTGGCATTTCCCCAAACACACCCATCCATAAAGAAGCCAGTGTAGGATTTCACAGCACACCAGGTGCTCAGGCCAGGAATGGACTTTTGGGGAACTTATGAGGGGAAAGAAATTGGGCAATGCTGGGGATTGCAACTGAGGTCATGGAATCATGGAATACCCTGAGTTGGAAGGGTCCCCCAAGGATCATCCAACTCCAGGCCCTGCACAGGACACCCCAACAATGAGGAAGGTTCCCCTGAGCCTCCTTTCTCCAGGCTGAGCCCTCTCAGCTCCCTCAGCTGCTCCTGGTGCTCCAGACCCTTCCCCAGCTCTGCTCTCTTCCCTGGATACCCTCCAGCCCCTCAATATCCTTCTTGTCCTGAGAGGTCCAAACCTTGTCACCCCTTTGTCTCATAACCAGTGATGGCCAAAGCCCAATTTCCCAGGGGCACACGGCTGTGGTGTGGCAGAGCTCGTTGTGCCCAGGCAGTGTGTGACCCCTCTGTCCCCTGCTGACCACGGCACCCCTTTTATGGCTCTGCCCCTCCACACACCCCCGAGGTCCCAGCACCCAGCAACTCCCAGCATCTGTGCCACTTGCTTGGCCTCTTTTCCTTTGTGCCGCTCCCCTCCGCCGTCGTGTGACAGCCATTGTGTGGTCCCTGCCGCACAAAAGCCAGCCTGACCTAATTTAAATCAGCGCTATTGAAGCCGTCCTTGTTTTATCTCCCGGCACAAGGGCTGCGCTCCCCGTTTCAGAGGCAGAAGAAATGAATGGCTAATTGGGGGGGGGTATTGTGCACGGCAGCAGCGTCGTCTCCCGGCCCTGATTGTCGGCTCTGCTGCTCAGGGTGCCTCCAGCTCCCCTCTTGGAGCAGCCACGCAGGGTTTGGGAGTGGAGGGAGGAGAAGGGGAGAATGGGGCTGTGCAGCCAGCGAGCATGTCAGGGAAACAAAGCCGAGCTGGGGGAGGGCTCCTCGCTCAGAAAGGGCAGATGCTGGTGATAATAGAAGAGAATATCCAGCCTTCCCCTCCAAATGAGCCCTCAGTTCTTCTTCCCCTGCCACAGTCCTTCCTGGTGCTCTGGGGATCGTCCATGGGCAGTGGGTGAGGCCCAGGGATGCAGTGCCACACGGGTGGGAAGTGCTGGCAGCAAGAAAGTGGGGTAGGTCACGGACTGGAAGGGAGAATGCTGCAGGATCTTTGTCCTGTGGGCAAAGTTTGAGCCATCCCTGACAATGGATCTTTGTCAGAAAGGCCAGACTTTGTCACACCAGCAAGCAGCAAGCAGCTGGAAGAGGGCCCCAAAGCCAGCGCTGCCCACATGAGGAGCATCCATCTGGCAGGTGGTGCTGCCAGAACCAGCCACCACCATGGGATCCAGGTGGTTTGAGAGCTCACACCAACATCTTCCATGGAATTCCTGCCTCTGCCTCCCAAGGTACCTTCCAAGAGCTCCCTCGCTGGCGCTGTTTGTTCTGCAGCGCCTCTCTCCACCATCGCCAGGCTGAAAGAGGGCTGCAGAAGAAAACAAACCCCAAAGTGTTTGAATCTTCCCATGGATGGTCTGGGGTCACTCACAGATCCACTTCCCCCTGCTCGAGGGACGGAACCTTGCCCCCAGCTATTGATCAGCTCTGCCCCAGCACGCTCAGCTGATGCTCAGTGCAAAGGTTGTAACCAATCCTCTCTGCAGCTCTGCCAGCTGCAGGCAAAAAGGGTTTCAATCCAGGATGTTTAACAACAACACAAAGCAAACAACTCCTGAGACGTCGGGTTTGTCATGGACTTGGATGTAACATTATAATCCTTATCATAAATCAGATCAGAATAAAGCACTGGCAAGCCCTGAAGTTAAAGGACAAGTGACAACCTCTTCTCTACCCCCTTTGGCCCCAAATCAAAAGATCAGCTACAAAACTGTAAAATTAAAAGTAGATTTTATTAAGAGCAAGTGTTATTAAAAGTGAGGTTCTTTTTGCTTCCATCTGATTTTATGATTCATTTCTCCCTTCTAAGCTTTTCTCTGCAGCCAGCAGAGCATAAAATACACTTCAACCAAGAAAACAAAACAGGAAAACATAATTCTCATGTTACCACCTGATTCCAAGGGCTGAGGTTTTACCAAAAAGAGAAGGACTGCCATTAAATAAGTTGTTAACAATGCAGTAGGGTAAGAGGAACAAACTTAGAATTATCTGTGATTGTCAGCTCTTGACTGAGGGTGGTGAGGCCCTAGAATGGAATTCTCAGAGCAGCTGTGGCTGCCCCTGGATCCCTGAAAGTGTCCAAGTGTTGGATGGGATATGGAGCATCCTGGGACAGTGGAAGCTGTCCCTGCTCATGGCAGGGCGTGGAATGATGAGATTTAAAGTCCTTCCAATTCAAACCAGTCTGACATCTTGTCAATCTGTGATTGTCAACAGGTCTGGCCCTAGGGCCTTTCCTCTTCCAGCCCCTGTCCCCTGGGCCAGGAGGGTCCTGTCCCTCCCGGGCGGCTCTCCAGGGAGCTCCACTCCCTGTCGCCACTATTCTACCGACATCTGGCGGCAGCTGCCTTAGGGAAAAGCGACATTTCTTCAGCAGCGCCCTGCGCCCCCTCAGCGGGAACCTCCCTGTGGAGCTGTGTCATCTCTGAGGGGACCCCTGAAACACTGCCCGGGACACGCACCTCAGTCCTCTCCTGAGATCAGCGGGTCTCTGGGAGCTCCAATCAGTCATTGATGATAATCACTGTGGGTCCCGCGCGGCGCTTCTCGGGGTTTGCAGGTTTGTTTTGAGGTCGCCGCGAATGAGGTTGACGTCCCCTCAGTGGCCATGGTGGGAACATGGGCCATCGCTGGGGAAGGACATACATAGCGGGTTTCCGTAGTGTAGCGGTTATCACGTTCGCCTCACACGCGAAAGGTCCCCGGTTCGATCCCGGGCGGAAACACCTGTTTTTCCACCATATCGGAGTGGTTTTTTTTGGTGTCTGTTCATCTTCTTGTTGTTTTGTTTTGGGGGGGAGACCTTAAGTTTTTGGTTTGGTTTTTTCTTTTGATTGTTTTTTTTTTTTCATTCTGAGTTATTTGTTTATTTCCCCGCCGTCTCCTCACCACTCGGGGTCTCCACCGGGAGTCCGGAAGAGAAGTAACCGGCAGCACGCGCCTCCCGGCGGGGCTCAAGTGGACAAAGCGCAGCCGGGCGGGCACTCCGCGTGCCGGTGAATCTCAATTCGGTTCGGATCAGTGAGAAATGGGGGGAAAAAAAATATAATGAGGAAGAACAAAACGAAGTTGCGTTGGCCGGGAATCGAACCCGGGTCAACTGCTTGGAAGGCAGCTATGCTAACCACTATACCACCAACGCTTGCTGACAACCAACTTTCCGGCTTCTCTCAGGAGCATCATCCAGCGGGACCCAACCATTCCCTCGAAACGGCGGGCAAAGCACAAGGAAAGATGAGAATGGTTCCACAGCCGCCCCACGACGGCAATAAATGTTGAATTCGGGGCCCATCTCTGAGGGAGAGAAGGATCTTTTCTCCGTGCTTTTTTTACCCTGTATCAGCCTCAATTCTTTCTGTGCCCACCCTCTCCATGAAGGTATTGCACGGACTGCCCAGGGAGGCGGCAGACTCACCGTCCCTGGAGGAGTTTAAAGACAGACTTAGCTCCACGGTCTGGATGACAAAGTGACTATCGGCCACAGGTTGGACTGGATGACCTCAGAGGGCTTTTCCGACACCTAATGTGCTCGTTTTCTAACAGCTCCCTACTCCCGCACGCATCTCCCCCCCGCTAGAGGCACTGGTTCCTCCCGTGCCGCCCGGGCGCGCTCCCGCCGCCGGCGCGCGCGCGCGCGCTCCCGCCACTTCCGCCGCCGGGTGAGAGGTCGCGCCGTGGCCGCCGCCGCCCCCGCGCCCCCGTTTCCGGGGCTGCCCCGCGCCCGGGCCATGGAGCGGCACTGACGGAGCCGCCGCCGCCCCCTCCCTCCCCCGCCCTCCCTCCCGCGCAGGAGCCGCCCCCACCCCCGCCCGGCACGGGGAGCTCGCCGCGCCCCGCGGTGAGTGAGGAGGGGAGGGGGGGGATGGCGCGGACGGAGGGTCCCGCCCCGGCACGGGCATGGCTGGGTGGGGCCCGCGCCCGTGAGGGGCGGCTGAGGCGGGCAGGGAGCGCTTGCCCGCTCCGTGGGCCGCATCCCCGCTGCCCGGGGCGGGGGGTGCCCGGGGGGTGCGGGGTTTGCCCCTTCCGTGGGTTCTTTCCTCCCCTAGGGATGGCGGCGGCCTCTCCTTGCCCCGGGGGGCGTTTGCTCGCCAGGGTTGGGCCCAGGCCTGGCCCTCGGGGGGTTCGCAGTTCAATCCCCCTCACATGGATGGGGTGATGGGGGGTCCCTGCCCTTGGAGGGGGTCCCGTGTGCCCCCATCTGGGCGCAGGAGGGCGAGGGGCTGCTCGCTGCCCTGCCCGGGAAGGAGCCATGAGGGACACGAGGGGCACAGGATGCTCCATCCCCGGGGATTCCCCCTCTCCGCTGTCCCGAATCCCGGCCTTTCCTCTGCACCAAGGGCAGAGCTCCCGGCGAGAGCTGCAGAGGGACACGGGCTGCTGGCAGCCTTTGCCAGAGCTCATCCCTCGCTGGAGAAATCTCCGCAGCTTTATCCCACCCTCGCTGCTTTAATTTTTGGAGATCTTAAAGCTCCCGGCCACGTTGTAAGGGCTCCTGTAGGTGACTCTGTTCCTGTGTTCTGTTGGCTCTTCCCGAATGATTCACGCTGGTTCCTGATCTCTTTTGTGTGTTTTGCTCAGTTTCTTTTTTTTTTTTCCCTGGTTCGAGATTTTACCGTTCCTTCCCTGTGTGAAATGCGTGATCTGGGCTGGGTGCAATGAGGGTTCAGATGTTCCTCAGAGTCATTAAAATCACAGAGCAGCCGAGCCTGGCAGGACCTGGGGAAGTCTCTGGTCCAGCCCCTGCTCAAGGCAGGGTCAGCTGGGAGATCAGCCCAGGTTACTCAGCATTCCTGAGCATCGCTCTGTGCCTGCATCAAAAACTGCCCTTCAACTGCTGAACGCTGCTGCTTCCTCCCTCTCTGCTCTCCTCTGCAGCAGAGGGGTTTCTTTGTGAGGCTTTGTCCCTCCTGGTCCCCTGTGAGTTTGCTTTTGGTGGAGAAATGGCTGTTTGGGGAGAGCAGGAGCCTCAATAAAGGGCACTGCTGGGTCTTGAGTGTGTCTGTGATTCAGAGCTGAAGACCTTTGTACTTGGGGAGACAGGACAGCAGGGAAGCACCTTGCTGTGCTCCTGGAGAGCAGATGGGTGTGGGGAGCCAGGGTGGCAGCAGGCTGAGGCACAGGGCATTCAGGCTTGGAAGATAAATGTGGGGTTTATGTCCCAGGTGGGACTGTGACCCTCTGGCTGGCTCCTTATGGTGTGTCCTTTGTTTGCCTCTTCCCTCTAAGTGTATGGAGCAGACCTCTGTTTTATCAGTTTTTAGTATGTGATACTTGCAAGAATTCCAGGATTTTGGGAAGGGGATGACAGAAAGGTTCAGTACTCAAGGTTCTCAGATTTTAAGAATTTTCTGGGAAGGAGCAAGACACACCACAGAGTTCACTGGGCCTCATTGTTCAGCTGAAGCCTCTCAGATTTATCAGGGCTGTTCAAACCCAGGCTGTGCTGGCAGAACAGATTTGGACCAAGGAATGAAAGCCAAGGATTTATTTGTGCCTCCCCACTCAGCTGGAAATGTGACCTATGGAAGATGCTTTTACCCAGCAGCTGTATGAAATCTCCTTTCTCCCCTCTTCCTCCCCAGTTTGCTGTCCTGCCCAGCTCTCTGAGTAGTTAATGCAGAAGATAAAGAGGGTTCGTCTGGAAAACGAGACTGCAGGAAGTTGGAGAAGGTATGTCCAGGCCCCCGTGTGGCCTCTGTGTGCTGTGGGACAGAGCAGCCATCACCTCTGCCCTGAGAGGAGCCCCATCTGTCCAGCCAGGATCTGAGAGGCAGGAAGTGACTCAGGACAATAACTTGTTTCACTCACTTCCAATATTGAGCTTTACAGTTTTCCTGGGTTCTGATTTCCTGCCTGTGCTTGGTGTCCCCTCCAGACTAACACCTTGCCCAGAGGTGGCTCACCCACCTCACCTGACAGGGCACCAATGGCATTAAAAGACCCCCAAGGGGCAGCTCCATGTTTTTGGGAGTGGAGAGAGCAGTGTTCCTGCAACAGCTCTGAGTCACCTCAGTCCCTGCCCCGGCGTGGGCCTCTCCAGCAAGGTGGAAATTTGCTGTGTGCCATTGCTGCCTGTCTTATATACAGGTTAATAACTGGTGTCTTGATCCACTCACGTTTGAGTAATGTAATCCCCAAATCTCTCTGAGATAAGTTACTCCATGCACTTATTTACTTACATACATGGTGTTGCCAAACACTGACTATGACTTTTTCCAGAGGTGGCTGTAGTGACAGAGGCAGAAATCTGAGTTTCCTTTTACTCTCTATCATGCCAGAACCTGTTTTAGGAGGTTTTTTTTTCCTTCTAGTAGGAGGTATCCACTAGATACCTCCCTTTGGAATTAGATGATCATTAAGGTTACTTCCAGTTTAAACCATTCTGTGATTTTATGAGGCTCCACCAAGCTGCAGCAGTGCCAGTGGCAATTCCCAACACTCCCACCTCAGTTTGTGTGGTGGCTGCTGTGCTTATCCCACTTCCCCACTCCATTCTGGTGTCGAAATCACCAGGATGAGAACACCAGGGGTTTTTTTTCCCTTCTAGTGGGAGGTATCCCTGCCCATGGCAGGGATTTGGAATTAGATGATCATTAAGGTTGCTTCCACTTCAAAGCATTCTGTGATTTTTGTGAGAATCCACCAAGCTGCAGCAGTGCCAGTGGTAACTCCCAACACTCCCACCTCAGTTTGTGTGGTGGCTGCTGTGCTTATCCCACTTCCCCACTCCATTCTGGTGTCGAAATCACCAGGATGAGAACACCAGGGGTTTTTTTTCCCTTCTAGTGGGAGGTATCCCTGCCCATGGCAGGGATTTGGAATTAGATGATCATTAAGGTTGCTTCCACTTCAAAGCATTCTGTGATTTTTGTGAGAATCCACCAAGCTGCAGCAGTGCCAGTGGTAACTCCCAACACTCCCACCTCAGTTTGTGTGGTGGCTGCTGTGCTTATCCCACTTCCCCACTCCATTCTGGTGTTGAAATCACCAGGATGAGAACGGTGCCAAGCTTAGAGCTGTGCTGTTCACATGAGAAAATCATGGCAGTATATTTTGGAAGGGGCTCCAAGCTCCAGTTCAGCTGAGGACAGGTACCAGTATCACATTTGTGGATTGGTTTTAAAGGTTAAACTTTCACTGTTGAGGAGCCAGCCTGGCTGAGTGAGATGGATTCATCAGCTGGGTAAGAGTTACCCAAGGGCCAGGCTCTGTGAGCTAAAGCCAGAGTATTTAACTGAGTTGACCTGCAGTGGGATGGGGTTGGAGAATTGCTCTCAGTTTATGGATTTTCATGGTCTTTCTGTCATGTGTTTCTGCCAGGCAGCACTTCTGCCTTCAGCTGTGATTTTAGCTGCTGCAGTGGAGAGCCTGGATACAGGCAGAGGCCACAGACACACAGTCTTAAAACATCCCACATCTCTTTTGTGGTTTCACTTGGGCTTCCTGCCTGCCTTTGATTGGAAAATACTCCTCTTTATCCATTTTCAAGCTGTGGATTTACTGCTGGGCAGTAGGTACCAGGAGTACCTGCAGAATTATTTTGGGATCTTGTTCTTGTGTTACTATTGGCACATTTTGTACAATTTTGGGACTTAGGAGTCTGAGGAGATGTTACATTTTCAGCCCTTGCACAAGGCTGATTCTGTTTCCTTGGAGCAAAATTATCCAAGCTAATTTTGTCCAGTAAACTGAAGTTCTTCTGAAATTCTCTGTGACATTCTTTCAGGTACCTCTTGGAGGGACATCCTGCTTCTCAAGTGGGGTGTCAGAAACAGGTTTCCCTAGTCCTCAGCTCATTCCTGCTTTGCAGTGGATGACATCACTGACCTTGGGCAAGTCTGTGGGTGCAAGTCCACCTCACCTCAAATTAACATTTGTGTTAATGTGGAGGTGGTTCTTATCCTCTCCTTCCACACCTGCTCACTTGGAAATCTCTGAGGAATGTGTGCCACGTTTCTCAGGATACAGCCAGGGTCTGCTCCTGCCGCCTTCTCTCTATTAGCAGAACACTTGCACTTTTTTGTCCTGATTTCCCATCTCTCTTACATCATTCCTGGCCTCAGTATCTCCTCAGGTAAGTGAGTGGGTCTGAACCTCTCTCCTCAAGTGATGGGCAGGTTTTCCTTTGGGATAGGAAGAGGATTCCACTTCCATGGTCTCACAGGGCAGGAGTTTATGTGCCTTTATGATAGCTCATAGCTTTGATGACATATCCATCCGAATTCCTGGAGTGGTTTTCCTTTGAGTCAAGCTGCCTGTTGTCTGCACCAGAATCTGCTGCTTGAGCTTCCTTTAACAGCTTATTCCAGAGCCAGCCCTGGGAGAGGGAGTTCTCTGAGGTCAATATCTTCATTTACAGGATTCCATATGGGATGGGAGATGGACTTTTCCTTTCAATGTGTTTAAAATATAATCCCTGAGTGCAGAGAATCCCAGAGATCTGTAGTTTAGGGAGCACCTGCTTGATTTTAAGGCTCAATTCTCTCCCTCTACTCCTCCCTCAGTTTTTTGCCCAGTTCTGAAGGGGAAGCGAGGATGACTGCAGTGGACACGCTCTCAGACAGCTCCGAAGTGGTCGAGATGGAGGATGTGCCTTCCCAATTCCAGGTGCAAAAGCATTCTTGGGATGGGCTGCGTGACATAATTCACAGCAGCAGGAAGTACTCGGGCATGATAGTGAACAAAGCTCCCCATGATTTCCAGTTTGTCCGGAAAACAGAGGAGTCCAGCCCGCACTCTCACCGCCTCTACTACCTGGGTAAGCCTCGTGCCAGCACCAGGGGAACCTGGGGCTCTTCCAAACTCAGCAGGGAAGGGAAGGGGAGGGATGGGAGAGATCTCCCCTGTGAGATTTGGGAACTGAGATTGGCTAACGTGGCTCAGGGCCTGCAGGATCTTCTGCAAAGCCTGGGACTGAGCAGGGACTCCCCGGTCCCAGACAAGCCTCAGACACAGGGATCAGCTGTGACAAGGGGAAGTGTTGGCCAGCAGCACTTCTGTGTGCTTTGTCACGCAGGGGATGGGCCAAGAGAAGGGACTATCTCGTGCCTCTGTAGCTTGGGAGAAGTGGGATTTACTTGCTTCATTAACCAGACTGACTTTCCAAGAAATTTGCTGTCAGTAATGACTAATTACATGTTGCAACATATTAATGGCAGGGTGGTGTGTCTCCTGCTGTATTAGGTAACATGAAGGTAGGATGCTTTCAAGAGCAGGGAAGAAAATTGAGGTGGGAATGAGCTGTTCCTGGCATTTGCAGGGAAATATCCCTTTCCTTCAGTGGGACTGAAGCAGAATTCTGTGTTGTACAGGTCCCTTGTTACAGATGGAGCCACGATGTAATTAGTGACAGAGTTGTTGGATTTTAGTAACTGCTGGATCATTTTGTGGCTGGTAACATGGGAAACTTTATAGACTATAAAGAGTTTGTTGTGCTTTGGGGCATGAGCTGATCATTACTGGGCCAGTACAAAAATTGCCTGATGTGCAACTCTGTGCAGTTACTGCTGCCCTGAAGTGACCCTGCTGTTCTTCCTTCTTTTTCCAGGTTTTGAGTGGAGGTCACTGTAGGATGCTGGATTTGAGGGACTGATTTGTGTTGTCACTAGGCAGCTCCTGTGTGCCAGTGACTTGATTTGTGTAGTTCTCATAAATTCTTGGGACACAAGTCTCTGAAGGGCAGGATACAGAACTGGCATATTTTTCTTGTCGAGTCTGAGCAGTGAGGCTTGATTTAAAGCTTGAATGTATTTCCAGTTCACTTTCATACTGGTTTTGATCTAGATGATTAAAGAACTAAGTGGCTAATTTAAAATTTTTTTTAATGTTCTGTTGTATGAAATGGCAACCAAACCAGCTACTGGGTGGTTGGTGTTCTGCCAGGGTGTGACTGTTCAGGAGCCAGAACCAGGAATGAGGATACACAAGTGCCTTTTCAGTGTTTCCTTCCTTAAGGAATTGTACAGGGCTCAGAGCAGATTAATCCCTCAGTTAAGATCAGCATCAGCCAGGTAATCCCAGGGTACCTCTGCTCAGATGTCCCTAATAAAGGGGAAATGCTGATTTAAATGCTGATTCTTTTCCATAATAAATGGACACTCCCAGGGATGGGGCAGCCACAGCTTCTCTGGGCAGCCTGTAAGTTCACAAGTGTTTAACTCAGTGTGCTGTTACTGCCCCAGCATGAAATAACATTTTAAAGTGTTTAAATAAAACTGAGCAGTGGATGGAGAGTCCTGATGAACTTTGCTGTAGGGTTGAATATTTCATTTGGAAGCAAAGTAAACTGTCTTCTGGGGAGGAAGGCAATATTTTCCTTGTAAATGCCAATTGATTGTAGTCAGCCTGAGGTCATTGGGGAAAGTTTTAACATAAGGGGAAGGGAAGTCCAGGTCACATTTGCCTCAAATGTGTGTCCAGTCATTTGTTCCTCTCTGCAGTTTCCTGCATGGCCATCCTCAATCGTTCCTGGGCCATCCCCACAGAGTTTTGTGTTGTATTGTGGCAGATGCTGCTTATGTTAAACACCACATGCTCAGCACTTTGGTGTTCCTGGATCTCTGAGGATTACATCTTCGCATATTGCTCTGCTTCCTGAGCACTTATTAATATTTCAGTTTTAATTTGAAGTAACTACTGCTGGGTCAGCCAGCTCAGAAATCTCTCTGTTCTGCCCAGAACATGTGCAGAGTGGGCAGCATCAAGGCACAGATCCCTGTGTGAATTTCTGATCCAGGGAGTCTCTGCAGCATAAGTAGAGGGCAAGTTCATGGTCTTTGTTTTGGTGGAAGCTGTCAAAATCACAAGTCAGGATATTTGATGGTTGTTTTGGAAGTTGGATTAAGGCCAGGAGCTCATTTGATAACTGCAGTCAAAGGCTTATGTAAAATGACAAGGTCTTTTGACTCTGTAGGAAACTGTTTCACATTTGAATGGGCTCTCTGGAGCTTCCAGGCTTTTCCTTCCCCCCTTGCAAGCTGCTGCCTTGGCCTGAATCAGGTCCCTGTAGCAAATTTCTGTATGAGAAGTGTGAGAGTAATGTTGAGTCACCCATTCAGGGAGTGGTGCTCTTAGAGTGGAGCTGGAGCATGGGAGGACAGGCACAGAGGGGAAAGTTGGACCTAAAACATTCTGGAGAGGTGGAGTTTGTTAAATCTTGCTTAGGAAAATTCCGAACAAATCAAAGTCTAAGATGTTGTTCTGGGATTGATCTGGGAGCTGCTTGGGAAGGAATGTGGGTAAAGGTCCCTGGGCAGCCCCAGCCCCTGTTTCCAGACTTGTGTTTGAATTTGCTCTTTGTCCTGGCTAATTCATCTTGAGTAGGATGATGCTTTTGTCCTCCTGACAGGAATGCCATATGGTAGCAGAGAGAATTCCCTTCTTTACTCAGAGATTCCCAAAAAGGTACGGAAGGAGGCCTTGCTGCTCTTGTCCTGGAAACAAATGCTGGATCACTTTCAGGTAAGCCAGAGTGGGGAGAGCCTGGGGAAACTGGGTGATGCTGTGGTGGGGACATGTGTGTGGTGTCTGTCATCCTTCCTGCTTTTAAAATGTTGAGTTTGAATTGCTGCTTCTGCCTTAGACTGTTGTGAGTGCACCAGGAAGGGAGGGAACTTTCCCCTCCCTGTTTCAGTATCTTCGTGTCCTTTGTCACTGGCAGCATTGCAGGGTGTTGGTCCTTTCAGCCCTACTTAAAAGGTTCCTGGTGGAACAGAATTTATCTGCCTTGACCCCATTTGGGCTTCGAGTTCTCTCCAGGGTAATTCAAGATCCCGGAAGAACTTTTGTTTGCAGTGTCTGACATGGAAACTGTTTGTGAAGGCTGCAGATAACGTCATTAAGTTAATTGGTTACATCTGATTTGCATAAGCAGAGCAAGCGCAGCTGTTCTCACTGCATGCTGAGGTGCCAACTGTAGAACTGAGAGATTCACAGCTCAGCCCTCCTGTAGAGGGGAATTTGGGGGGTTTGGCCTCCTGGACCCCACAGCTGCAGCCTGGAGTGCAGGAATTGGGCACCTGTACCCTGACAGTGCTGCCTGTTTGAGCTGGGAGGCTCAGAGCACTCCTGTGAATGTTCCTCTCCTTGCAGATCCTTTCAGATATTCCTTTCCTTCACTTCTAGGCAACCCCTCACCACGGGATGTACTCCAGAGAGGAGGAGCTCTTGAGGGAGCGCAAGAGACTGGGAGTCTTTGGGATAACATCCTATGATTTCCACAGTGAGAGTGGCCTGTTCCTCTTCCAGGCCAGCAACAGCCTCTTCCATTGTCGAGATGGGGGCAAGAATGGCTTCATGGTGAGTCTGCCAGGGATTGATTTCATGGGCTCACCTCAAAGGGGTGGATTGGAGATGGCTGCACGTGGAATCCCAGGCTGGATTGGGATGGAAGGGACCTTAAAGCCCATCCCAGTGTCACCTCCTGCCATGGGCAGGGACATCTTCCACTATCCCAGGGTGCTCCAAGCCCAATCCAACCTGGCCTTGGACATTGCCAGGGATCCAGGAGCAGCCCCAGCTGCTCTGGGCACCCTGTGCCAGGGCCTGCCCACCCTTACAGGAGTTTCTCCTGGAAGAACTTTTTCTCCTGGAAGAACTTCATGCATGCAAGGGGCTCTAAGGTCTTCTCCAGTGTACATTCCCAGCTCTCCCAGCCTGGCTCCAGAGGGGCTCTAGCCCTTGGAGATTCCCTGTGGCTCCTCTGGACTTGCTCTAGCAGGTCCACATTTTCCACATGTTCATCCCTTTGGTTGTGGTGGCTGCTCTTGTGTCCTGCCAGGGCCACATTTGCCATCATCCCCTGGCTGGGCTGTGTCTCTTTCAGGCTTTTTCTCTGCAGAGCTGGGAGCTGATGTGGCACCCACATCAGCTCTGTGTGTGTCTCTTGCCACAGGTGTCTCCAATGAAGCCTCTGGAGATCAAGACCCAGTGCACGGGGCCACGGATGGATCCCAAAATCTGCCCTGCTGACCCAGCCTTCTTCTCCTTCATTAACAACAACGACCTGTGGGTGGCAAACATCGAGACGGGCGAGGAGAGGCGGCTGACGTACTGCCACAAAGGTGTGGGCTCCCTCCACCCCTGAGGGAATTCCCTGGGGAATCTCTGCAATACCCACCTTCCTGGCTTATTTCTTACAAGTGCATTTGTCTTTTGGGTCAGCATTTTTCAAGGAGGTGTAAATGCAAATTGCAAATGCTGTCTGGTCTTTGTTCCTCTCCAGGCTTATCCAATGTTCTGGATGACCCCAAGTCTGCTGGTGTAGCCACTTTTGTCATTCAGGAGGAGTTTGATCGGTTCACGGGCTATTGGTGGTGTCCCACAGCTTCCACAGAAGGTCAGTCACTGTTCTGCTCATCAAATCCTGGCATGTGACTGCTGCCTCTGGCTAGGAATGAGGTTCTGAGCATGATTTTCATGGAGAGATCACCTGAAGGAACAAAGCACTGAGGGGATTACAATTGTGCAGTGTTTGCAGGTGGTCACTGAGAGCTGGGGCTGTACAGGTGTTCCCTCTGCACCAGTGCTGCAGGCAAGGCAGAAACAGCAGGAAATGCTGTTGTAAACATTCCTGCTCTCTGTCCCAGGTTCAGAGGATTTGAAAACACTGCGGATCCTGTATGAGGAAGTTGATGAGTCAGAGGTGGAGATAATTCATGTTCCTTCACCTGCCTTGGAGGAGAGAAAAACAGATTCCTATCGGTACCCCAGGACAGGTGGGTGAAACACGTGGGGCTGCTGAGGCAGCTCTGGACTCCTGCTGGAATCAGCACTGGAATTGGGGCTATAAACTCTGCATCATTAATCTGGGCACATACTGGGATGTAGAAACAGGTTGTAAAAGTTGAGACCTAATTGACTCTCTCTGATCCCAAAATCTGCTGCAAGAAAGGCTGAAGTTTAAATCCCAGCCCTAAATGAAAAGATTGCTGAGAAAGTGGAATATATCTGGTGGTAAATTGTGGAATACATTCTGAATCCCATCTTTCCTCTCCTTCCTGGGAACATGCACAGCCAGCAAGGGAAGGCAAAGCAAACTGTTCCCATTCCCAGAATGACTCTGGTGTTTGCTCACATACATATTTGATATTTGTAAATTCACACAGAGCCATTTCAGTAGGACCAGGGGCAGGTCTCCTTTAGAAGCTGTGTTTTGTGTTACCACAGAATGTTCAGCTTGATCATCTTGGTGTTTTTTCACTTCTTCTCTGCAGGCAGCAAAAACCCCAAGATTACATTGAAACTGGCAGAATTTAAAACAGACAGCAAGGGTAAGGTAAGTGATAACTCAGAAAGGGACATTGCACTGGAGGGTTTTGAAGCTCCCTAGAATTAAAACAAGGTCACAAAGAAATCCTAAATAGTGTTAGTCTGGGTTTTTTTACTCTCTTGTGATATCTGAATCTCTAATGTGTTTATCCAAGAAACAGATAGACTTGAAAATACTGACAGGAATCATTTTGGGGGAGATTCAGCTGGGAATGTGGAGGGAAGGGGGAATTGGGGCTTGCCTGGTGCACCATGGCAGAGACAGGAGGGCTGGAGCCAGGTCTGATCTGGGGCTTCAGTCCCTGCCTGTGTCCTTTCCTGTGGCTCAGTGCCAGAATCATTTTGCTTTGAAGTTGTTTTTCCCTTCTCTTCCTGCTCTTTATAGCAAGGCTGGCTTCTCCTGGCCTGACCCTTGCTGATGCCAGTAGCTAACCTTGTGCTGCCATCTCCCTGAGCTTCCCTGGGAGAAGGGGATGAGCTCTGGTGCTCTGATTTGATGTTGGGCCTTGGTTTTGCTGCAGATTGTGTGTGCTCAGGACAAAGAGCTGGTGCAACCCTTTGCTGCCCTGTTTCCCACTGTGGAGTACATTGCCCGTGCTGGATGGACCCGGGATGGCAAATAGTAAGTTCATTTTCCTCCCAAAATAACTTTCCCAAGGGCTCCTCTGGTTGCAGACCCTTGACATGATTCTGCTGTGTTCATGACCTGGTTTTAAAGCCCTGAGTGCCAGAAATGGCACATGAATATTTGGCTTCTTCAGTGCTGTAACATCCTAAAAGTAGGAACGAAGCAGAGCAGAGTGACAGGCTGTGGGGTTTGTCACAACCAGAGTTAAATGTCATTGATACAGTAAGTGGGAATTCAAGTGGGGAATTCTTTGGAGCTGAAGATGTTTAACACAGGTACAGGGTGTTTCCTGCTGAAAATGGGGGTGTTCTGTGGGCAGTTTATCTTTGTTCATTGGCACAGTTTGGACTGAGTCACAGAACAGGGTCTGTGGTGCCACATCCTTCATGCAGCATGGCCAAAGAGAAGGATTGCTCTGGGGCTGGCTATGGCTCCAAATGGGACACACAATCTTGCCTGAAGAGTTACAGAATTCACCCCAATCTGATTGAAATTTTAAAGTTCTTAATTTTCCCCCTCCCAAGCTTGGCTGTTAACTGGTGTGTGTGCAGATTAAGTTAAGGTGACTTGGCTGTCTTTGAAGGTGGCATTCTGTAACTCATCATTAATTTTCTGCTCTGGAAAGGAAATTTAGAGAGCTTTCCAGCAGGTAATCCCAGAGGTGATTGTGATGTTCTGCACCAGAGCTTATCTAAATGTGCTGAATATCTCAGTTCCTGAAATCCTGCGGTGCTGGGGGAGAGCTGGCTCTTTTCAAATCTGTCTTTCGTGATGAAACTCCCCTGGATGCACTCACAGGCCTTGGGGTGGCTGTGCTTTGCCATCTGTCATGCTGAGAGCTGCAGTGCAGCACCACTTCCAGGGACTCTCCTTGGAGGGGAGCAGGGCTGGGACTGAAGCAGCTCCTTCCCCTGGCACCCGTGTTGGGTCTGTGCCTCTCCCTGGCACAGCACGAGGAGGAGGCTGCAGACAGAGCTCTGCGAGGAGAGCTGGAGCACAAACAGCGCTTCCTGGTGGAGGGGTGTCCAAGGAGGAGCTCCATTCTCCTCCTTAGCAGGGCTCCCTTGGAACAGGCACTGGCAGAGCTGTCAGACATCTCGCCTGAGCGATACCCCTGTGAAATACCAGAGCTGTCTGGCAGTACGTGTGTGTTGGCACAGCTTCCAGGGGATTAGAAAGCAGCAGTGATGAGAAAAGCTTTGCATTCAGATGCCCAAATCCTTTCTGGCAGCGGGGGGAAGAAAGGGATGCATGTTCTGAGTGTTGGAAAGGGACCTCTGTTCTGTGGTGCTGACATTCACCTCCGACTTCTTTCCCCAGTGCCTGGGCTATGTTCCTAGACAGACCTCAGCAGAGGCTCCAGCTAGTCCTTCTGCCTCCAGCACTCTTTATTCCAGTCCCAGAAAATGAGGAGCAGCGTGCTGAATTTGCCAAAACTGTGCCAGAAAATGTCCAGCCATTTGTGATCTATGAAGAAACCACTGATGTGTGGATAAATGTAAGAGGCTCAGGGCTGGGAGGAGAACACAGGCTTCCTTCCTCCCTCCCCTCAGTTAACCATTCTCATGTTGATTGGTGTCCAGTTAAATCCTTGCTATGGCAGCTTTGCTACTCAGACCCAAATTTGGTGTTGAATAAATCCCTGACAGGTTTCTCATCTTGTGTGGCAGGTTCATGACATCTTCTATCCTTTCATCCAGCCGGAGGGGGAGGAGGAAGAGCTCTGCTTTATCCGAGCCAACGAGTGCAAAACAGGGTTCTGCCACCTGTACAGGGTGACAGCAATCCTGAAGCCAGGCAGCCACGACTGGGTGCAGCCCTGTGTCCACAGTGAGGGTAAGGGCTGCAGCCCTGGCAGCTGCCCCTCCCTTGGCCTTTGGGGAGGGCAGTGATTGATGCTCGTGGTCTCTCTTGTAGATGATTTCAAATGTCCCATCAAGGAGGAAGTTGCCCTGACTGGTGGGGAATGGGAGGTGCTGGCAAGGCATGGATCCAAGGTAGGGGTTATTTTTATTCTCTTGCAATGCTCAGCTCTGCTTTGTCTGCCCCCAGTCCTGGCCTGAGTCCTCCCTTACGCCTGGGACCTGCTAGAACTGCTTAAGCTTCATTTTGTTGCTGTTTTTATTGCTGCCTCTGCTTTCCCCAGAAGTGCTGTAGGCCAGTGCACATGGAGCTGATTGCCTTCTTAATCAGACTTCAGATTGCTCCTTAGGTAAATCCCAGGAGTGGGTCAGGCCATAAAAAAGGACACAAGTCTGAGGTTTAAGAGCAACAAAGAACCATTTTGTGGAGAAGCTGGGGATTGCTGCCTTTGCTGAGGCATTTTAACTCCAATGAGTTCTTGCAATGTGGAAATGTGTCCTGGCACTCAGAGTGAACTCTTGGTCTCCAGCTGATCCCTCAACAGAGCCTTTAGGAACAAGGCAGCTGGGGAATATAAAGCAATTTAGAATATGGAGAAGCTGTGTCTGTTGTCGCTTGCAGAACAGCCAGAAATGAATTTTTATTAATCTTGTAGAAACCCAGTTTCATTTTTGCTTCAGGAATTAACTCCGAGCCTGATCTTTAACACTCCCAGGTGATTCTGTCAAAATAAAGACCTTGGCTGTTCATTTCCAATTAATCTGGATTTTCACTTCTCGCTTTTTAAAAGACCAACAGCTCCAAGCTTTTGGTTTCTGCTGCTTTTCCTCAATCTGCAATTAACCTGCTGTCCCTCCCCATGTGGATTCTCACTGTACATGCTGTTGATTTTGGCCACAGCTCTTCCCTGCATGTGTTATGGCTAAAATTGTGTTAGCAGCAATTATTTTGATGCATTTGTTGCTCCACAGGGCTCTGCCTGGTTTTCCTGGCCAATTGAGTTGGATGTTTTTCCCTTTGCTGTTCACAGGGGTCTTCAAACTGTGGGTTAGCCAGAAATAGCATTTGGAAACTGTAAGGTGGAAAAACAGTTCAGTTACTGTTGCTGGATCAATGCAGGATTTAAAAGCTGTCGCCTCTGTTCCTGCCTGACTGGGTGGTTTTTAGAAACAGCTTTATCTGGACAGTAAAACCTATTTTAATGTGTCTCAAAGTTTGGTGCTGAGAGCTGTTAGACTGGTCCTCCCACGAATGGGAATTCATTACCATGATGGCTGGAAAAAAGGGACCTGTACCTTTATAATCCAGCCATGCTGGCTGTGGCCAGGTGAGGGTTGGGCTCTTCTGCCAAACAAGGGACAGGAGCAGAGGAAACAGCCTCACACTGCTCCAGGGGGATTTAGGCTGGAGATGGGGGAAATGGCTGCGCTGGAAAGGTGATCAGACACTGGGACAGGCTGTCCAGGACAAAATCACCAACCCTGGAAATGTTCAACAGGGTGTGGATGTGGCCCATGGGGATGTGGGTTAGTGGTGAACACGGTGCTACTGGGTTCATGCTTGATCTTGGAGGGGTTTTTCCATTTTCTAGATGATTCCATGGTTCTGTAAGATGCCATATAAGCACAGAACGTTCTTTGTTAAGAGGATGGCTTCCTGTTAACCTGCAGGGAGCAAAGCCCAGATTATTATGCCCATTAATAAGCAAATGTTTTGAGACTTTAACAAAAGGGCTGAGGAGCTGCTGTCTGTCACTGCATTATGTTGTGTGCTTGCTCTCTGGCCCCTCAACCCCCTGCCCTGAGCAGCCCTGCCATGGTCTGTGTGTGTTGTGGGCTGGCAGAGGAGCAGAGCTTGTCCCTGCCTGTCCCTGAGGGCTCTCTCCTGGCACAGATCTGGGTCAATGAGGCCACCAAGCTGGTGTATTTCCAAGGCACCAAGGATACCCCGCTGGAGCACCACCTCTACGTGGTCAGCTACGAGTCTCCCGGGGAGATCATGCGCCTCACCACTCCAGGCTTCTCCCACAGCTGCTCCATGAGCCAGGTTTGTTCTTCCTTGGATTGATTCCTGACTGCCAGGGATCCTGACTGGGAATGGCAATGACTGGTGGCCAGTAATGAGTCCTGAGTGCTGCTCAAGACGAGGGCAGTGCAGCACCCCATGCCCTGACTGTGCTGTGTTCCCTGGCAGAACTTTGACATGTTCATCAGCCACTACAGCAGCGTGAGCACTCCTCCCTGTGTGCACATCTACAAGCTCAGCGGCCCTGACGATGACCCTCTCCACAAGCAGCCCAAGTTTTGGGCCAGCATGATGGAGGCAGCCAGTAAGTCCTGGGGAGGGGGCAGTGAGAACTCCCAGGAGTGATGGGAAGGGAAGGGGTCTGGGTACCTTCACTCTGAGGGAAAGTGAATCGTGTTGTGAGGGAAATACTTCTCACTTGACCAGAAAATGTTCTGTGGGTTTTGATGTGTTTCAAATGTCCTGCTCTGGAATGTCCAGAGTTGTGGGTGTGGTTTTGCTGTGGAATCACTGAATTATATAGATGAGAATGTACATTAAAGTCCATCCTATTCTCATGTCCTGCCAAGGACAGAGACATCTTCCACTAGTCCAGGTTGCTCCAAGCCCTGTTCAACCTGGCCTTGAACACTCAAGGTGCTTTTAATTTGTGATTTCTCTGAAGAGGGAAGGGACAAGTACCTGGGATACAGTGGCTGCTCCATTCTGTACTGCAGATTTTAAAGGTTTAGGTGCAGCTCACAGCAGCACCTGAACCCCTGCTGCAAACACATTGTCCCATCCCTGTTGTTGGGCACAGTGCCCATTGGAGAGCTCCCACCTGGTGAGGTTTTCCTGTGGAATCCCCTCCCTGTGCAGGCAGATGGAGGCTGTGCTTCCCAGAGAGGGTCTTTGCTAAGCCTTGGCATGGTTTGGTGTGGAAGGAGCCCTGCTCAGGGTCACCTTTGGACAGGGCTGGCTCAGGGGGTGGGAGCAGAGCCTGCTCAGCCCCTCAGCACTGTGTGTGCCCCTCCTGCTGCAGGCTGTCCCCCAGACTACGTCCCCCCGGAGATCTTCCACTTCCGCACGCAGTCGGACGTGGAGCTCTACGGAATGGTCTACAAACCCCACGATGTCCAGCCTGGCAAGAAACATCCCACGGTGCTCTTTGTCTATGGAGGCCCTCAGGTAAAAAGCCAGGGGAATGCTGGGGTCAGGGCTGGGGCTGCTGCCCAGGGCAGAGCTCTGTCAGTCACACAGCAAGACTTGCACTTTGGGTAGCAATGAACACTGTCATGGAATCATGAAATCATGGAATGGTTTGGGTTGAACCGACCTTAAAGCCCATCCAGTCCCACCTGTGCCATGGGCAGGGACACCTTCCACTGTCTTAGGTTGTTCAGAGATCCAGCCTGGCCTCAAACGCATCCAGGGATGGGGCAGCCACAGCTTCTCTGGGCACCCTGTGCCAGGGCTTCACCACCATTACAGCAAAAACTTCCTCATAATATCTAATCTAAACCGACTCTTTTTGTCCTTGTGTTTGACCTCTGCTTCAAACCTCAGATGACTTTTCCAGCATGTGGTTTGATTTCTATGGCTCTGATAGCTCAATGAGTGGCTGCTGTCCAGCTCAGGATCCTCCACTGACACAGGAAGGCACTGGAAGGCAGCTGCTGAGCTCTGAAACTCTTCCTCCCTCCTTGTGCAGGTGCAGCTGGTGAACAACTCCTTCAAAGGCATCAAGTACCTGCGGCTGAACACGTTGGCATCCCTGGGCTATGCTGTGGTGGTGATTGATGGGAGGGGATCGTGCCAGCGAGGCCTCAAATTTGAAGGAGCCCTGAAAAACCAAATGGTAACGTCCTCCTTGTGCTGGGGAATCTCTGGTTGTCCTTCCTAAGGGTGGTGGCTGCTCATTGCCTGTGTGGGTGTTTCTGTCTCAAGTTTCTACATTTATCAAGTCCACTAACATGAGCCTCCTTTTTGCCTTTTAGGGTCAGGTGGAGATAGAGGACCAGGTGGAAGGTTTACATTATGTAGCAGAAAAATACGGGTTCATCGACTTGAGCCGGGTCGCCATCCACGGCTGGTCCTATGGGGGCTTTCTGTCCCTCATGGGGCTCATCTGTAAACCCAACGTCTTCAAGGTGAGCCTGCACCTTTGGGACACTTCATTCTCACAGCTTCTGTCCCTCTTGGCAGCTGGAATTGGCATTTTGGTTTATTTGTGGTGGAAATGTCCCCCTGTCCTGCCAGCCTGGAGCTCCCGACTCCAGTCCTGTGTCCTGCTGCAGCTCATCCCTGGCTGGGGCTGGAGGAGGATGGCTCTGGGATGGGCTTGGTCTGCCATACAGGGAGATACTGATGTGCTGTTCCCCATCCCAAGTGCCCAGCACAGTTTCTGGATCATTCTCAACCCCTCCTTGCAGAGGGGAGCCCTTTAGTGCTGATGTGCAGGAATTTTCCCCACTGTGACCACAAGAGGAACAGCAGGAGGAGGAATCTGGGTTGTGAGTGGGATTGCTGAAGGAGAATCCTGATCTCAGTGACAGAACAGCCCAGAGCCTTTCTGCTGCCTCTCCAGGAAAGCAGGGGACACTTGGGCTGTTGAGCAGGTGCTAATGGAGGCTTGGTGGCACCTCTCTGTTTGACAGATTGCCATAGCAGGTGCCCCTGTCACCGTGTGGATGGCCTACGACACCGGCTACACCGAGCGCTACATGGACGTCCCCGAGAACAACCAGCAGGGCTACGAGGCTGGCTCGGTGGCACTGCACGTGGAAAAGCTTCCCAATGAGTGAGTACCCACCCCAGAGCTGCTCCTGGAGCTCTGCTCAGTGCCACAGGAATGGAAATGGAGGGGTTCTGATCTGCTTTAACCTGGCAGCAGCTGGGCCACAGCACCCCCAGCCCCCCTGGCAAGGAGGGCTTGAGGCCCACGGCCATGGCCTGGCACTGCTCTTGCTTGGGTTTGGCTTGTCCAGCTGGAAGCTCTCTGCTCAAACCCTCTGCAGTGCTTTTATCTGGTGCCTCATTGTGTTTTCCATCTGGTTTCTCATCCTGTTTCTCTCCTTATCTCTCACTCCGTGTTCAGGCCAAATCGTTTGCTGATCCTCCATGGCTTTTTGGATGAAAATGTGCACTTTTTTCACACCAACTTCCTGGTATCGCAGCTAATCCGGGCTGGAAAACCTTACCAGCTGCAGGTAGGAGGGGCAGGAGTGGGGAGGGAAGGTCCCATCGATTTGGAGGAAGTTCCCTGCTGTGTGTTCTGGGCATGGGAGGGGATGGAGGCAGATCCCCACATGCTGTGTGATGCTGGTGCCAGTGAACACCTCGCTGGGCTCAGAGGAGGCCGGGAGGTGGCACTGTGGCTGTTCCACAGCTGCCAGATGTGCCATGTGCAGGCAGAGCTGCTGCCCCGGGGCCTGGAACTTTCCTCCTCCATGAGCTGCTGTGTCCCACTTGGCAGGGGAGGCTGCAGTGAGGGAGGGGGTGCTCCAGACCTTCCCTGGCATTATTTATCCTGATGGAGACGGGATGGGGGGAGCAGGGCTGAGGGGAGGGAGCTCTGTGCCTGCTGAGTGACCAATGCCCCCTGTCTGCCCTGGCACAGATCTACCCCAACGAGAGACACAGTATTCGGTGCCCTGAGTCAGGAGAGCACTACGAAATCACGCTGCTGCACTTTCTACAAGAATACCTCTGAGAGCACGAGCCTCTGCAAACTGGACACTGACAGCTCACCTGCCCCGTGCCCTCCCGCTCCCCGGCAGCGTCCAACCCAGAGCACAAGGGGCTGAGTGCCCACGTCGGGCTGGGGATACCCCCAGGCCAGGGGGAAAAGCTGGAGGGCACCTTCCCTTTGGACAGTGCCACCTTCTCTCACTTTCCAAGCTGGAGGTCTGCTCCTGCTCGGCTGCTCGTCCTCCTCCTCTCCTCCAGCCTGGCTGTTCAATGCTTTTTTTGCTGCTACTCCCTCTCTCCTGGGAATCAATGGACAGTGGTCTGTGTCCCGAGGCTGAGGTTTGTGTCCATCTCTCTCTCCCCAATCCTTTTCCTCTTCCACTGCACCTGTGCAGTTCCCAAACTCTCACCTGCAAGAACTCAGTGCCTGTGTTGGAAACGGAAGAGCCGAATCAGAAGCTGCCTTAAGCCAGGAGTGCGAGGGAAGAGAACTACCTACTGCTCACCTGGGGATCTGCTCTGTGTCCTGGCCCTGCTGCCACACTGGAGCCCTGGGAGCTGAAGAGAGGTCTACAGAAGCATGCAACACTAGTCTTTTCTTTTTTATATCTGTCTATTTTCAAGTTTCAATTTGCAGAGCAGATGGAGGAAGTGGCCGGGGCCGGTAACGGCGCCCTCTGATCCTTCCTCTCATGGCCGCTCTCACTCAGAGTTGTGCCAACAGGTAGCACAGGCAGCTGGCTACAGCCAGAGCCTCTCTCCAGAGCTCACAGCAGCATTTGGGTTTTTGCAACACAAGATGGATGATATTTATGCAAATCCTCCCTCCCTCCGTTCTCTGTGCCGCCTCCTTGTCCCCTTGTCCTTCCCTGAGCTTTCCAATGTGCACTGAAATTGGCTGTGCTTCAGTTCTCTGCGGGTCAGTGACTGGTCCCCCTGCCCTGCCCGTCTACTCAGCAACGCTCTCTCCTGGTTTTTATTTACCTGGGCAACAGGAACTGCAGTTCTGGGGAGGGGGATTGAGCAATCACACCTCAGGGGAGCACATCCCCCCCTCAAGCCAAGGGTTCTGCCAGGGGCAAAACGAAAACACAAAACCCACCCAAATGAACCACGTTGACTTGCCCTGGAGTATTTTAAGTGCGTATTATGAAAAGAAAATATTTTTATGGATTCTTATTCTTTTATAATTATGAGTGTAAGATGTAGCGACTCATTAAAATATTGGAAAGAGACGTGGTGGCTGCTTTGGGGGGCAGGAGGAAGCAGCAGCTGCTGCCACAGCCAGAGCAGCTCTGCTGCAAGCCAAGTGCTCTGTTCTTTCTGTGCCGAGCAGTGGAGAGAATATTAAATCCCTGATGTTCCTCGGGGGAAGCACGATCCAAGCAACTGAGGGTTGGGAATCCTGGGCCGTGTGCTGGCTCACAGTGACCTTGAGCAGCCAGCAGCAGCCTGGGGTGGGCACCTCCCTCCCTCCCTGCCGTGGGATTGGGGGTGCAGCTGCTCTGCTCCCCCTCTGGGACACACTGAGCTGTTTGTGCAGGGCTGGGCCTGCCTCTGCTCGCCCTCGCAGCCCAAAGCTCCCAAACCTGGCCTTGCTTTGCCTTCCTCCGTGGGAGCTGCTGTTAATTAACCTGCTGTTAATGCCCTGAGGGTGCTGCTGGAGGCTTGTTCTAAATGCAGAGCTTTTTCCAGATGGAGCATTTGGCTTCCTGGGGATGCCTGGGAGCAGATTTTCCCCCTCTTCTTGTCCCTGTGCCCAAATAATTGTCCCAAATATTGCAGCTGTGGTTTAGCAGGTACAAAGCACCTCAGGTGTGAGTTTTGAAAGGAAGGACTGGGATGGAGAAAGTTGTACCTCTGAGATGTGTCTATAAGAGCACCCTGCACCCTTTGTTCCTCACAGCCAGCTGGGTGCTGCTGGATGGTAAGAAGCTTTATTTTTGCAGAGTTTGTTTCTGTGCTTCCCTAATTTAATTTTTAGGCCTAATTTGAACTGCTTTTTCCTCTCCCCAAAAAGCTGAGTGTTTCTTATAATATCTTAAGACGCTCTTGTCTAGAAGAGTTTGCAGATCTGTTGGCTCCTCTGATCCCCCAGCTTGCTGCTGGATTTTTTGGCACCCTAAAAAGGGGTTGGTCATCTTCTTTTGGGGATTGAGAATCCCGAGAGGAATTAGCTGGGAAATCTCCTCGAGGAGCTGTTCCATATGGACAGGGATTGAAACACAAATGATGTGGGAGGCCCCACCCCGGGAAGGGATGGGAGCAGGGTGGCTCTGGGTGTGGAGGATTTGCAGCTGGAGGATGAAATGAAGCTGAGTTAATTTCCTGAGTGAATGGTAATGACAGAGGAACCAGCAGGTGCTGGGGAAACCAGGCAAAAAGCACTTTTCTTCAAGAATTTGGGACTTGAGAGTGCCTTGGGAGGCATTTCCCTCCCAAAACTCACCCTGTGGGGCTTTATTTTTAGGTGGATGGTGTGGAGGGAGAACAGATGTTCTGGAGGGCTTATTTTTAAAACAAAATCACTCCTCAAGCTACAGAATTAGCTCAGAAAAGTCCCTCCTTGCCCTGAAAGATGCTCGAATGGAAAACTTCCTGGCATCTCCATTCCCAAAGTGGGTGTGATAAATGTGCCACCACAGCTCTGGCTCTGGGAAAGCCACGTCAGTGGAAACTCTGGTGGGTGCTTGGGGGTCTCAGGCACTTGATCTCTGTCCTGGGCCGTGCAGAACAACTGGAGCAGCTCAGACATCCCAGGGTCCCCCAAAGGAGGAGCGGGGTGTCCAAGGACAGGGCTGGGCTCTGGGTGTGTCTGTGCTGCCCAAACCAAAGGGTGTAAATTGATCTTGGAGAATCCTCTGCGAGGGATTTTGGTGAAATCACAGGCATCCCAGCTCCGTGCTGGGACACAGGGAATGCTCAGGGCATGGCCTCTGCAGAGAACCCTCCTGTCACAGCTCCTCTCGGAGCTGGCACAGATTTCTGTGCTTCCCCTGTGCTCTAATCCAGGATTTTCCTGCTTTGGAGGCTCAGCCCAGGGTCCCTGACTCCGTCTCCCCAGCCCCATCCCATGGCCCTCACCCTGGGGCTGCTGCTGGCCCTGCTGGGCTGTGCCACAGCACCGGACCCTGCCTGGAGGAGGCCAGGCAAGGGTGGAAGAGTCTCTATGCCAAGGAATGTCTGGTCCCTTTGCCCCTGACCACCGTGCCCGTGTCCCGCTGTCCTCATGTCATGTCCCCCTGTCCATCCGCTCTGCCCGCCCGGGCTCCTGCCCACACCCAACATGGCCGCCGTGCGGCCGCCGCCGCGCTGACCCCTGCCGGCCGCCGTACTCGCGTTTCCTCTCCAAGATGGCGGCGCCCAGCTGGAGGAGCGGCGGCCGCGCGTGGGCCGCGCTGGTGCCCGCGGCCCTGCTGTGCCTGGCGGCCCGGGCGGCCGCGGGACCGGACACGGCCCCGGGAGCGGCCTCGAGCACGGCCGAGTTCGACGTGCGGCCCGGCGGGGAGGTTCACTCCTTTTCCCGGAGCCTGGTGAGCGGCCCGGAGGGAGGGAGCGGGAGCGGAGAGGGTACGCGCCCCTCGCTGATTGGCTGCGCGACACGTCATTCATATCGCCTGCTGTGGGGATTGGCTGAGCGCGAGGGAGGGCGGGGCGAGCGGGTGGGGGGGGTCCCCAGGGAGAGAGGGGTCCCCAAAGGGGGCGGCAAAGGCAGGGGGACCCCAGGGGTCTGCAGGGGAAAGGGGGTCCCCAAAGGCGGGCGGCAAAGGCAGAGGGACCCAAGGGATCTGCAAGGGAAAAGGGGTCCCAAATGGGGACTCTAAAGGCAGGGGGACCCTGGGGGTCTGCAAGGGAAAGAGGGTCCCCAAAGGGGTCTGCAAGGGAAAGGGAGACCCTCCAAGAGAAAGGGGGGGAGATATCCCAGGGGAGGAGGGGAAGGGGGTCTCAAAGAAAGAAGGATCCTCATGGGAGGGGGCTCAGCAAAGGAAAGGCCCCAGTGCAGAAGGGGCTGGGGGTCCCTGGGCACCCCAGAACATGATTCCTCACCCCAGCACACCAGGCAGGAAGACATGGTGGTGCCAGGGGAGGTTTAGGCTGGATATTGGGAAACATTCCCCACGGAAAGGGAGGTGGGCACTGGCATAGTGTCACTGGCAGGGTCCCCATCCCTGGAGGGATTTAAGGCTGTGTGGCACCTGGGGACAGGGTCAGCATGGCCTTGGCAGTGCTGGGCACTGCTGGACTTGGTGGTCTGGGGGGGCTTCTCCAAGCTCAGCAATTCCTGAAAAGCTGGTGCTGAACGAGGCTGCTGCTGTTCCTCTCTCTGCAGGGGGATTACAGCTGCTCCTTCACCTACTCGGCCCAGGGCGGCACCAACGAGGTGAGCCGGGTACCTCCTGCTGCAGTCAGCTGCTTTTGCTCACCCTGAAAGGAAAAGAGGCTGGGAACTGTTTGTGTGAGAGCCCAGTCCTAACTGCAGGGAGCAGGAGGGGACACCAACAACGGCTGGGGGTGGTGCTGGGTGATTCTGGAGCTGGAGGGGAGGATTGGGGGATTCTGGAGCTCGTGCTGCAGCTGGGGATGGTGGTGGGTGATTCTAGAGGTCCTGCTGTCTGGAGGGGAGGGTTTGGGTGATTCTGGAGCTCCTGCTGCAGCTGGGGATGGTGGTGGGTGTTTCTAGAGGTCCTGCTGCCTCTGGAGGGGAGGGTTTGGGTGATTCTGGAGCTCCTGCTGCAGCTGGAGGGGAGGATTGGGGGATTCTGGAGCTGGAGGGGAGGATTGGGGGATTCTGGAGCTCCTGCTGCAGCTGGGGGTGGTGCTGGGTGATTCTGGAGCTGCTGGTGCCTCTGGAGAGGTGGGTTGGATGATTTTGGAGCTGCTGCTGCAGCCAAAGGGCAGGGTTTGGGTGATCCTGGAGGTCCTGCTGCCCCCGGAGGGCAGGGTTTGGGTGATTCTGGAGGTCCTGCTGCAGCTGGGGGTGGTGCTGGGTGATCCTGGAGCTGCTGCTGCCCCCGGAGGGCAGGCTTGGCCCCGCAGGGCTGACCCGGCTCTCTCTCCCCCTGCAGCAGTGGCAGATGACGGTCGGAGTGAGCGAGGACAGCGCGCTCTTCTCCTGCTCCATCTGGAGGTGTGTCCTGAGCACAGCGGGGCAGGGACAGGGACCCTGCAGGGATTTACACCTGGTCAGGGAGGGTTTCCCTCTGCCAGGGATGCTCTGGGGGCGTTTGGTGCAGCTGTTGGTTTGTAAATTCTCTGTTCCACTCTGCCCTGCTCGGTGGCACAGAGAGAGATTGTGGCGCAATAAAAGATCCAGAGGTGGCTGTGGGGGCAGGGAGGGAGCCAGGAATCCTCCTCTCCTCTGCTCCTCCTCCTCTGCACCTCTGTGCCCATGACAAAGGCTCTGCTTTCTTCTTTCAGGCCCCAAGGGAAGTCTTATCTGTTCTTTACCCAGTTTAAAGCTGAAGTGAAAGGAGCCAAGATCGAGCATGCCATGGCTTATGTAAGTCCCAGCTGATCCCGGGGAAGCAGGAGTGTGGGAGGCTGCTATAAAACATGAATTAGACATGGAAAACATTTATTAGACATCTGTGCCATGAAATGTGCTCCATCACGTCCCTAATTAGAGGCTGGTGGCAGGCAGAGAGGGGCTGCAGGTGGGCAGCCTGCTCCATTGTGTGCCTGCCCTCAGCCACAGCACTGCCTGGGAGGGGGCTCCAAAGGGCACAAAGGGAGTCTTGGATTGCCTCAACAAATTGCATGTGACAAAGCAAATGAAACCTCTGCTGGTGTTTTTGTCTGGCTCATTCTTCCATTTCCCAGTTTCCAGGGGTGAGGCTTTCACTCACCCCAAGGACACGAGCCCGTGGTTTAATAGGACATAGAAAAGCAGACAGAGACTTTCCTTCAGACTTCCTTTGTGCTCTTAATTCTTTCCCTGCACGTAAATCCCAAACCCCTTTATTTGCAGTCGGTTTGAATTGTGTGACCTGCTGGATTGCCTCAGCCTCTCACCCTTCCTTCCTTCCTGTTTCAGTCTCAGGCTGCTGCGGGTGCCCTCAACGACATCCCCCTAAAGCAGGAGGAGTTTGGGGTCACTGAAACCACAGGTGTGTGTCTGAGGGGCTGTGAGAGAGGGGCTGGGCTGGGGGACATGCCAGGCACCAGTTTATCTCAGATCCTGCTGGCAGTGCCATGGAGCTGGGTGCAGTGCTCTCAGCCCACCACTGGCAGCTGCATGTTGTGGGTTAAATCCCTGGGTAAGGAGGGGTTTCACCCCAGCCTGGCATGTGCAAGAGCAGTGCCCAGCACCCTGGGAAGAGCTCAGTGGAGCTGTTTTGTTGCTGCTTTTCCAGCTGCTGACCCTGGTTTCTCTCTCTCTGTCTCTGCAGTGTCCCACAGGGAAGGCAAGTTCCGTTTCGAGCTGTCCAAGCTGATGATTGTGGCAAAATCCCCCCGTGATGAGCTGTGAGCCCAGGCCAGCCCTGGGCAGGGGCCATGGCCACACCAGCACGGCAGGGAAGGCATTTCCTGCATTTCCTGCAGGGTTTTCTTTTGGTTGGCCAAACCTTTTATGTTTTCCACACTGCAATGTGCTGGGGACCAACACGAGTGGGGGCTTGGAGGGCTGGGGACAGATTTGTTCTGCCTTGTGTCAGAGTAACAGCCCAGGAGGCTCCTGATCCTGCTGTGCCCCTTCCTGCCTGGCTCTGCAAAGGGGCTCCTTATCTGCCTGCCTGGCAAGAGCAGCGCAGGGAGATAAGGGGCTGGACTTAAGCAGGGCTTGCTGAAGGGAGGTTTTAACTCTGTGGTCCCTGGAGGGGAGATGGGATTGCTCTCTCCACCAGTGTGACAGGAGGAAATAATTAATCCAGGGGGAGGGAGGGGATTGGGCAAAGCTCTGACTCCGTGGTGAGTGTGGGGCTGGGCTGGGGAGAAGCAGAGCAGCTCATTCTGCCACAATCAGGAATCAATCCAGGCATCACTTCCACGTGTCAGCACAACCACGGGACTCTTTTATACCTACAGGAAAATGATTTTTTTCTTATCCAGAGTAATAACAGGGAATGTGCAATTCCTTTCCTGTGTAAATACAGCGCAAATAAAGAAATAAAGCATCGTGCTCTGGCCTGAAGCTGCTTTGTTCTGTCAATCCTCCCCTCTCCAGCTTTGGGGACCTTTGTTGCTGCTTGGCCAGAAGGAGCTGAGATGTCTCACAGGGATTTGGGGGCTGCACAGGCTTTAGGGGGATTTTCCAGCTGACACAGGCACACACCTTGGGAACAGCAAAGCATTTCTGGCTGGGCATTCCTCAGCCCCATCCCAGCACACCTGCCTGAGATTCCCAGCTCTGGTTCCTGCCCTCCCCAGGGCTCCTGCTGTTCTCCACACCCCCTTGTGAATGGGCTTTGCCTCCACCCAAGCTGTGTCACACAATTACCGGTGACAGCTGCAGCCAGGCCTGTGAAATGACAGAGACAGGGCCTTTGTGTCTTCTCTTTCATCTTCTAAGGCTGAGAGTTATCAGTGCCAGGGGTGGGAGGGGAGCAGTTCCCCGTGCCTCAGACATGCAGGGAACAGGAGGCACCAGAAGGTCACAGAGATAAGGCCAGTGGAGGTTTTGTGGTGTCTCAGGTGCTAAAAGGGCAATTTCCAGTGCTCAGAGCCGTGCTGGGAGTGCCCTGAGCATCCCCTCTGCTCTGTGCCTGCAGAGCCACCCCTGCTGCCAGGGCTCTGCTCCTGGGCCCTGAGGGGGTGTGGGGGTGCAGAGGAGCCCCTGTGGGTTCTGCTGGGAGCAGGATCTCACCAAATCATGGAATGGTTGGGGTTTGGAGAGGCCTTAAAGCTCCCATGGGCAGGGACACCTTCCACTGTCCCAGATTGCTCCAAGCTTGTCCAGCCTGGCCTTGGGCACTGCCAGGCATGGGGCACCCTGTGCCAGGGCCTCACCCACCTCACAGGGAGGAACTCCTTCCCAATATCCCACCCAGCCCTGCCCTCTGGCAGGGGAAGCCATTTCCCTTTGTCCATGCAAATCCAGGGACAGCACAACCAGCAGCAGTGCCAGGGGACAGAGAGCACAAAGCCCAGGCCACAGAGAGCCAGCAGCAGCTGGGGGCAAAGCCAGCTGTGCCCAGGGCTCATCCTGTCACTGTCACCACTGCCAGAACACCCTCACAGAGCTCCCAGGCCACACAGTGAGTTTATTTCAATAACTCATCCGGGCTACAGAGTTTGCTAAAAACGAACATCACTCGGTCACAGGTGTGGAAAAGGGATGGAAGTCCAGGGGGGCTTTGGATTGACCACCAAGGGCAGCGTTGGAGCTGCCAGGTGGCACCACCACTGCAGGCTGGTGGGCTGTTGGGTGGTTCCAGGCATCCAGGGATGGAGCAGCTCCCCCCAGCCCTCCCCCAGGTCAGGAGGGATCCACCTGGCTCCTCCTGGCCTCAGGGATTTGTCTTTGAGGACACCTAAGCCCAGGCAGAAGCCCCTTCCTGCCTGAGGCACCCAGCACAAGTCTGGACCATGATTTGCTCCCAACCACGTTGTGGAGCTGCTGGAGGAAAACCACGGCGTCCCACAGCCCTGCAGTTATGGGGTCTCAGAACTGATCCCCCAACACCTCCCACCTGCTCAGAGACACCTCAGAGGTGCTTCACACCGTGAGTCTTTGGTTCAGTTTCCCCTCAGAGGGAACAGAGTTCAAGGCAAAGAGTCCAAACCCTTGGACTCTGAGCTAAAGGCACTTGGTGGGCAAAGGAAATCCAACTGTACAGCAGGGGCCCAAAATCCCAGCATGGCCTGGAGAGGGCTCAGCCCAGTGCAGGGAGGGGTTTGCAGACCCTGGGCACACAAAGTCAGGAGGTTCAATCTCTTGGAGAAACAAGGAGAACACGAGAGAGCACTGCAGAGGAGGAGGAGGACGAGGAGGAGGGCACGGCGAGCCCGGTGAAGGCCAAAGCAGACACCGCGAGGCAGAGTCCGGCTCAGATGCTCTCCTCCTCCAGCATCTTGTTGACGCCCTCGCAGATCCTCTTGAGGTGGGTGCGGTAGGGCTCGGCCGGGCCGTAGAGCGCCGACAGGAACTCGTAGTCCGCAAAGTGGTTGAAGACGTGGTTGATGCGCGAGTGCGACTTGGCCGTCAGGTGCCCGTTGACCGCCTGGTGCAGCAGGTCCCGGCACTCGGTCAGCACGCCCGACATGACCCTGCGGTCGAAGGTGAAGTCTATCTGGTGGAAGCTGACGGCCGTCATGGCCAAGGTGTGAACCTTCTTGCGGAAGCGCTCCATGAGCAGCAGCTCCTCGGGGCTGAACTGCCCGTTGCGGTAGAGGACGCCCAGCTTCATCACGATCTTGATGAGGTTCTTGATGATCTTCTGGGCCTCCTTGCGGTTGTGGGTGTACTCCTTGGTGGCCCGGTACAGCTCGTCCAGGATCTCGCTGCTGGTGTCGTCGATGAAGGCGTTGGCGATGGTCTTGGTGGCCATTTTGCTCAGGAGCTTCTTCTGGGCCTGCAGGGCCAAGTTCTTGGTGCTGAAGGTGTCCATCTCTGCGGGGGAAGAGGCACACACGGGTCAGAACCTGCTCTGCACCCATCCCCATCTCATTGGGCTGGTGGAGTGTCCCAGTCCATGGCAGGGGATGTCCCAGTCCATGTTCTGTGATTCCTGACCTCCCCACACAGACTTCTGGCAGGAGAAAGAGCATCTCCAGCCAATGGCAACACTGAGGGAGCTCCTGGGTGCCAGGGCAGGTGAGAGCTGAGCTCATCCCCCAGGTTTGCTTGGTGGGATCAGTTCCAGGCTGTTCCCACCTCCCTTTTCCCAAACTCTGTGGAGAGGCTGCAGCGAGCCAGGTGTCCCTACCTGAGCACAGCCTGTGACCCTCCATCCTGTCCCTCCTGTGACCAACTCCTCCTGCTGCAGGAAGGACTCTTGCCCCATCGTTTGAGCATTTTTCCTTCCTTCAAACCTGACTCATTTCCTGCAGGGTGAGCTGGGGACAGCCCAGGTGGCAGCTGAGTCACCCCCTTTTGCCATGTGCCACTTCCACCCTGCTCTGGCCGCGGTGGCACAGCCGGTTTGCAGCACCCAGCACTGGCTGGGAGCCCTCTTCCCTGGCACTGCTCACCCTGGAACACCCACACGAGCTGGGACTTGCTGTGCTGCTGCCCCAGCCTCCTCCAGAGGTGAATAATTCACCCAGACAGGAGCCTCACCTACAGCCCCGCTCCCACATCCCGGCGGGACCAAATCCATCACCTGGGGCAGAGCACGGCTTTAAACTCTGCTGAGAACGATTAAAACCAACCCTGGAGATGCATCTTGGCCTGGGAAACCGCAGAGCTACAAATCACAGGGAGGGGAGAAACAGCAGGAAAACAACCAGGATGGATGGGCAGAGCTGGGAGCTGCTTCTGCAGGAGCCTGCACATGGCAGGGACAGGCTGGCAGAGCAGGAGGGGAGGGGATCAGCCTATAAATACATCCCCGGGGAGGGGAGAGGAGATATTTCAGCTGAAGGATGCTGCTGGTGTGAGGATGGATGGGGATAAATTGCCATTGATAGGGAGCAGGTTTAGATTTGATGTTAAGAAGGAATCGTTCCGTGAGATGGAGCTGAGGCTGTGGCACAGGGTGCCCAGAGCAGCCGTGGCTGTCCCTGGATCCCTGGAAGTGTCCAAGGCCAGGCTGGAGCAGCCTGGGGTAGGGGAAGGTTTCCCTGCCCATGGCAGGGGTGGGATGAGATGAACTTTTGGTCTTTTTTCAACCCAAACCATTCCACGACTCTGGGATTGTCACAGAACCAAGTCTGTGATGTCCCCACCACAGGCAGCTCTGTCATCCCCCTGGCCAAGCTGAAAATCCCAGACCCCTCTGGGGATCCCCAGGGCTGCTCCCACCCCTCTGGAGCACCCAGCAGCCCCTCAGGAGCAAACCCCAGCTCCTCAGGGATCCCTCCTTGGATCCATCATCCAAGGCTCCCCCAGTGATGCCAGGACGATGGAGCTGAGCCCTGGCTCCCTGAGCATCTCCCAAACCCGAGGGCAGCCAAGGCTCTGTGGGGATGAGAATTCCAGGAGCAGTGACAGAGACATCGCCTGCAGGGTTATTTACAGCCCTCAGGAAAAACACGGAGGTTTGGGAGCATTTCCTACGGTGGCAAAACATTGATTTCTGTCAGCCTGAGCCTCAAGCTGAGGCTCTCACACTTAATAAGACAAAAATGACAAGGCAGAGCCTGGTGACAGCAGCTCCTGGGTCGGGCTGATGGAATTGCAGTGGCTGCATGCAGGAGGGAGGGATGGGCACGATGGGCAGGGGCAGCTCCATCTCCTGTGCCCTGGCTGTGAGGGAATTCATTTCACCCGTGCCAGGCATCCTGTCCAGAGGGAGCAGGGCTGTGCTGTGCTGTTGACAGCCTGGAATTTCCCTCCCCAGCCTTGTGGGGTGCCCTGGGAACGGTGCCTGGATAAATAGGAATTCCCACACCCATAGGGATTCCCACACCCCAGCTCTCTGCCCTGGCTGACCACAGACACAAAACCGAGTGCAAACTCCACCTCCAGAGCACATGAAAAATAGGAAGTGCCAAGTCCTGCGAGCTGCCCACGGCTCCCAAACGCCAGCTGCAATAATGGATCAACCCTCAGCTCCCTGCAGCAAACAACACCTGGCTGCTCACAGCCCTCCCCTGCTCCAGAGCAGGAGCATCGCTCCGGGGGGAAACTGAGGCACAAAGCATTATTGGGGGGGGGGGGTCTAGGGACCCCAAAAGTGATGTGGGGATCCCAAAAATGCAACCAGCTCCCTCTGCAGTGCTCAGGGATGCTTTATAGGCTGCTCCCTGCAAACCCCAAGGCAAGGCAGGCTCACCTCCTGCACCGGGACGGTTCCCCGGGCGCCCTCACAGCACACCCGGCCCAGCAGGAGCTGCTGACTCAGCAGGAGCGGGAGATTTCACCGGAACGAGCCGTGTTCCTGCCGGGAAGGGCCCCGGGACCCCATTGTTCACCAGGGGCTGCTATCAGAGCAAGGAGGAGTCGAGCCGTGCCCCGAGCAGCCAAGTGGAGCCTGAAATAACCCACTTCACTTCCTTCCTGTCGCTGAAGCTTCAGGGCTTGGGCTCCCCTCCACCCCCTTCTTCTTTTTAATGAAAACACCCTAAAAAACAACAACTTCTCCTTCTTCCTAAGTGGAGCAGCCCGCGCTGCTGTCACCCAGTTCCTCCCTGCTCCGGAAGAGTGCGGCAGGGCTGCGGTCCCAACCGTGGCTTTGGGGACAGGTACAGCCCTTTCTTGCAGGGTTTCCACCCATCTTGGAGGTTTTTGGGGCAGTCTTGCAGCCCTGAGCGGTGGTGTGAGGGTTGGGGTGAGCACACAGAGGGTGGCCCTGTCACAGGACGGACGTGGTCCCCTTGGGGACAGACACGTGCCGTGCTCATCTCCGGTTTGGCGCTCACCCCACTGGGCTTGCACCTCACCCAACACCCGGCTGTGACCTGATTGCCCAAAAAAACCTCTCCACACCGCTGAGGGCACAAGCATCCATCATCAACCATCATCAGAAAGCTCCTGTCTGAGGGGGGAAGACAAGACCCTGTCACCCTGTGGTCACCTGGCGCCGGTGGCACCACAGCAGAGCTGCCAAGTGACAACCCAGCAGCGATATCACCCCAGTTATCATTTCTACCTGCTCCAAAGTTCCCTCTCCCTGCCTGTCCCTTCCACCTGGCTCCCACCAGCAGCTCCATGGGCTTGGCTCCCCGAGCCCCCCCAGTTCCCTTGGCAGCAGGTGAATATTTCATGCAGGAGAGGAAAAGCACTTCATTAATTCATGGAGCAGCACAGAGGGGGAGGCTCCACAAAGCTGCAGCTCAGAGCAGAGGCACCTCTGCCTCCTCTTCCTCCTCCTCTGCCTCCTCCACCTTCCCACCGTGGCCGTAGTAACTGGGATTGTCTTGCTACAAGTTTGCTCCAACACGGAAACGTCGTTTCCCAACAGGATAAACATTGAATTGTGTCCATCTCCCTGGATTTCCCTCCCACTGCTTTGGGAAACACCCCTGCTCTGCCCCCCACCATTCCCAGCCCCCTGAACCCATGGCTGAATGCCAAGTGGGTGGATGGCATCCTGCTGCTCTGCTCTCCATCCCCCGGCATCGCTTTCCCCCGTGCTCCAACCTCTATTAATTAATTAAACCCTCCTGGATTACAGGAGCCAGGTCGGAGCGCTGGGCAGTAACCTGAGAGCCCCAGGAGCGTCTCCAGCCTGTCCCACCAGCCCTGACCCCACATCCAGCCCCAGCAGCATCTCCAGCCTGTCCCCATAATCCATGACCCCTCATCCATCCTGTCCCCACCATCCCTGACCCCACATCCAGCCCCAATAATGCTTCCAGCCTTTCCCCACACTCTGTGATCCAACATCCAGCCCCAGCAGTGCCTCCATCCTGTCCCCACCATCCCTGACCCCACACCCAGCCCCAGCAGCATCTCCATCCTGTCCCCCACCCTCCGTGCCCCCCGCAGCTCCCGTGCCCCGTTACCAGCGCCGGGAGAGGCGAGGAAGAGGAGCGGGAGGAAGCAGGGAGGACGCGTGCCGGCCCTCGCAGGTTGCCATGGGTGCAAAGAGCAGCCGGAGACGCTGCCCGGGCGCGTGTGTGCCCAGCGGGGTGAGGCCGGGAGGAAGGCACTGAGTAAACACCTCGCCCCAGGAAAAGCTCCTCTCTTGGCACGGCCGGGTGAATCCGCGGCTGGAACGGGCACCGGGAATGATGCGGGGCACAGGGAATGATGTGGGCACCGGGAATGCTGCAGGGCACCGAGAGTGCTGCAGGGCACCAGGAATGATGCAGGCACAGGGAATGCTGCGGGGCACAGGGAATGCTGCTGGCATCGCGGCACCCGGTGCTTCCCTCTCACCCTGCTCCTCCCCGTGCCAGGGCCGATGCCAAGCCCTTGGCATGTCCCCATCACCGTCCCCTCTGCCTCTGGCACCGAGCTGAGCTCCTCCATCCCAAAATCTCCTTCCTCGCCGGGGCTGCAGCTGCAGCCATGGGAAGGAGATGGGTTTTGGTTTTGCCTGGGAATGCTGATCTGCCCTGGCAGCTCCGACGTGTCTGTGCAGGAGCTGAGCCGCCCGTCCGAGGGGGCTCCGGCGGTGCCAACCCCGGGCATGGGTGGGGAATGGGGCCCTGGATCCACAGGGAAGGGGAATCAGGGGTGCTCACCCCAACACAGGGCAGGGGGGGCATCCTGGGGGTTGGTTTGGCACCAAGGAATTCCCCCTGGGATTGTTGTGCCCCGCGGGGGAGGCAGCTGCCAAATTGGAGAGGAGGAGGAGGAGGAGGAGGAGGAGGAGGAGGAATGGAGGTTATTTTAAGGAGAGAAGGAGGAGGAAGAGGAGGAGGAGGAGGAAGGGGAGTTGTTTTATGGAGAAGAGGAGGAAGAGGAGGAAGAAAGGGAGATTTTATGGAGAAAAGGCAGAGGAAGAGGAGAAGGAAGGGGGGTATTTTACAAGGAGAAGGAAGAGGGGTTTATTTTGGAGCATCTGTCTCGCCTTCCATTTCCTCCTTTTCTTTCTCCAGCTGCCATCAAGCTGCTCTCTCTGGCAGCAACTTCCTTTCTCCTTCGCTCGGAGCAGACGGAGACTCATGGGGAAGTAGCAAACAGAGGCTGGGAGAGGGGAAACTGAGGCCAAACCACCATCCGTCCGTCTGTCCGGCTGCGGAGGGGGCCAGGGCACATCACATGCTTCCTGCCCCGGGATCGGGAGGACAAAGTCGCTCGGGGAGGGAGGAAAACTCCACGGGACGATTCGGATCCAGTGCTGGGCCCGGGGTCAGTAAGGAACGGCCCAAACCCTTCCCTGCCCCAGGGAAGATCGGGCAGAGCCGGGAGTTTTGCCCCATTTACACCCAGCTCTGCCCCGGGGCCATCCGGCCGCTCCCAAGGGATTTTCTTTCCAGGAATGGAGGAATTTCATCCTCCGGAGCGCAGGGCCAGGCGATGCTCGAAGCCAAGCGCTGCCATGGGGCACCGGCCCTGCCCGGGCACGTGGGGCCGTGACAGCCCCACGGGGGCGGCTCCGGTGCCTCCTCCCGCTCCCGTTATCCAGCACCCACCGGGCCCGGTGCCCTTCCCATCCCCATCGCGTTTCCCGTGAATTCGGGGGGAAATCGCCCTTGGCCTGTGTTTATCCACCGGGAAAAGCCGCGGCACAGCCGGGGGTGCCGGGGCAGCTCCGGGCTCTGCCCGCCCGCAGCTCCCGAACCTGCTCTGTCCCCGGGCTCCCGACACCGGGCGGGGGGGACACACACACGGATGATTCCTGGAATGGAGGGTGAGAGGGTCCACCCCGCAGTGCAAGCACGGAACGGGCCGGTACCGAGCGCCCCCACGGACCGGGGAAGATGGGAGGAACCGGGGGAACCGGGAGGTACCGGGAGGAAGCGGGAGGAACCAGGAGGTACCGGCAGGTACAGCGGAAACCGGCCCTTACCTGCAGCCTGCCTCGGGGAGAGCAGCGCCGGGACCGGGACCGGGGCTTCTCCGGTGCCCACGGCGGGACGGGACGGGGCGGGACGGGGCTGGACGGGGCGGGGCCAGGCGAGGGTCCCGCTTCCCCCGGCGCCTCTCCCTGCCCGGAGGGCCCCGCAGGCGCTACCAGTGCCCGGTCCCCGGTGTCGGTGCCCGGTGACGATGTCCGGTTCTCGGTCTTCGATGCCCAGTGCCAGTCCCAGTGTCCGGATGTTCGGTTCCCGATTCCCGCTCGGTTCACCGGTTCTCAGTGTCCAGTGTCCAGTGTCCGGTGTCCGGTGCCCGGTACCCGGTTCCCGCTGCCGGTTCCCGGTGTCTGTTTCCCGATTACCGATGCTGGTTCCCGGAGTCCGGTGTCCGGTGCCGGTTCCCGGTGTCCAATTGTCAGTGTCCGGTTCCCGGTGCCGGTTCCCGGTGCCGGTTCCCGGCTCTCAGGGTCGGGTTCCCGGTGCCGGTTCCCGGTTCCCGGCGGGTCGGGGCCTCCCGCCCTCGGTCGCCGCCAAGTCCCGCGCGGGGCCGGGAGCGGCGGGGGCGGGATCGAGAGGGCGTGTCCCGTGGGGGGCTCCAGCCAATGGCGGCGCGGGGCTTGCTACGAAGCAGCCAATGGGAGGGCGCGGACGGTGCGTGGGCGGGGCCGGGGCGGGCGCGTCCCCGTGGGTCCCGCGCGCGTGGGCCGGTCCCGGTAACGCGCGCGGGGCGGGCTCGGGGCTCTCCCGGCTGCACCGGGGGGGACGGGGACACGCGAGGGGGCGAGAACACGCGAGGGTGACACCGGGGGACGGCGGGGACGCGCTGGGTGCGACGATCACGCGTGGGAGCGGCGCGGGACGGCGGGCGGGCGCTGATGAACCGGGGCTGAGGAGGGCGCTGCTGGACCGGGAGGAGCGGGGGCAGCGCCGCGGGGTCCGGCAAAGCTCCCCCCCCCCTCCTCCACACACCACGGCCCCACGAGGGGATGGGACACGCGGGGGCTGCCGTGCTGCCCACCGAGAGCAGCGGGTGCCGGAGCGTTTGGGCCCGGGGGTCGGGGCTGTCCGTTCATCCCGGTTCATGCCGTGACCCCCGACATCCCAGAGATTCGGAGGTGCCCAGCTTCGGGAGTGTCGGAGCATCCTTCCTCTTCCTCCTCCCGGCTCAGTGGGTGCGAGCCGCGGCACGGGATGCTAATTCCCAAAGGTGGCATTAAACAGATTAAAGGTGGGATTTAGAGCGGATTAAAATCTGGATTAACGGGAGCCTTGACTTGAGTCCCGGTCTCACGCAGCGGCTGGGAAGCGAGCCCCGGATCCTCGCCAGCACTCCCGGCCCTGCTGCCCCCCGCCCCACGGCAGTGCCCGACACCCCCGGGGCATCGCCCCCGCTCCCAATACCCCCGAGGATTTGCTCTGGTGCCGGATCGTGCCGGAACAGCCGGAGCAGCTGTTGCCGCACTTCCGAACAGTTGTGGCCTCAGCCCGCCCGGCATCAATCACCCTCCGGGCTCCTCCGGTCCCGGTGCCACCAGGAGCCTGGTCCTGTGTCCCCATCACTGCCCTGTTCGGCACTGTCACCGCTGTCCTGCTGTCCCCATTGCTGTCCTGCGTCGGCATCTTTTCCCCATCCCGTGTCCCCATTCCTGCGTCCCCATTCCTGCCCGGTCCTGTGTCCCCACTGCTGTCCTGTCCTGTGTCCCCATCCCGTGTCCCCATTCCCGTGTCCCCATTCCTGCCCTGTCCTGCACCCCACCACTCTCCCATCCCACATTCCCATCTCTGGGACACCCCCACAGGTTTTCACTGGCTCAGGCTGTTGCTGAAAGTGTTTTTGAGGGTGACAGGATGGGGTGGCCGTGTGGGAGCACCCCCAGCGCACCCGGGTGTGCCCAACACGCAGATCCCACAGTTCCCAGCTCGGGAAGGATCTCAGCGATGTCCCCACGTCTCGCAGAGCTCTGCACCTCCCCAGGGGCTGGGGGATGCTTGGCTGGGGTCACACGGGGGGAGCCCCCACAAACCCACGTCCCTGCCCGGAGCAGCCGCTGCAGATCAGCGGGGAGGGGAGCTGGCGCCGCGTGAAACCCGGGAATAAAAAAGAGAGGCAGCAGGATCTGGGCCAGCTCCAAGCGGCCTCTCCCCTCGCCCCTCCTCTCCTTTCAGGGAAATGAAATGGGGCTTTGCAGCCGCCGCTCTCCTGCCCGAGAGCATGGCCCGGACTCGGAGAGGCGGCGCGGTTCATCCCCCTCCCTGTGCTGGGGCTGCTCCCCCGGACCACCCCAGAGCTCCGGGAGCTCCAGGATCTCCAGTCCCGGTGCTCCCCTCGGGCCGGGAGCGGGGGCTGCGCTGTGGGCAGGGGGAGCATCCCCAGGACGGCAGCGCTTGAATAATTCAGGAGATCTCAGCCAGCCAAGGGGGATTCGCTGCCCCTCGGCCACCGAGGGCGCTGGGGAGGGCACGGAGCCACTCTCTGTGCTGCCCTTAGCCCTGGTGCCACTGTGCCAGGACACCTCAGGGCCCATCAGCCTCCGGAGCAGGCTGCTGCTGCTCCAACACCTCATTTGGCTGAGCAGGGGGACGGAACGGGGACAGCGCGTCCCCAACATCTCCCTGTGCTCATGATGGCACACGGGGACAGCACGGGGACAGCGTGTCCCCAGCACCCACCTGTGCCCATGATGGCGCACGGGGACAGCACGGGGACAGCGTGTCCCCAACACCCACCTGTGCCCGTGATGGCACACGGGGACAAGATGGGGACAGCGTGTCCCCAACACCCACCTGTGCCCCCTGATGGCACACGCCAGACTCCGGCAGCTCCTGGGACAGGGGTTGGTGTCCCTGCCCATAAAGCCGCCATTGTCACCGGGGCACGTGCGGGGTGGGGGCACCCCCGTGGGGGGCGCTGGGTCCCCAGGCCCTTCCCTCCGCAGCATTTTGCATTCCCGCTGCTCCCTGCCCGCGCCGCGCAGCTGTGCCTGGCCACAATGGCCCCTTCTTGCCGCGTCACCGGCTCCGGCTGCGCTCCCTCGGCCCCTTCCCCGGGCCCGAGCCACCCCGCTGGCAGCCGAGGCGGAAAAATTCATCCCAGTTTAAAAAAAAAACGAGAGAAAAAAATCCATCCTGGCAGGCACCGGCTCCGGAGGAGAGCCCGCTCCCCTGACCAGTTATCCCAGTGATGCTCCAGGATTGTTAGCTGGTGTTGAATGGGAGGAAAGGGACAATGGAGGTGTCACTTTGGGGTGCTGGCGGTACCCAAAGGCAGCTGGTGACACCCTGGGGCTGTCCCCGAGCCCTGGGGACAGGCTGTGGCTCCTGAGTGTCCGAGCTGCTGGTCCGCCCTCAGGGCAAAGAGGCCTCCCGGGTCCCCAGTGCCACATTCCCGAGCAGAGCAGTCCCTGTCCCTCCCACCCTCCCCCTGCACATCTGGCCTGGTGCCACAGCTGGATCGGGCCCTCCTCTCTCCGGTGTTCGCTCACAGAGCGGGGAGCGCCGAGCCTCGTTAGTTAATTAAAATTAAAGCTCGATCGAAGCTGTCAGGCAGCGCCGCTCCTCCAGAGGCTGCCGGGGAGGGATGGAGGAGGAGGCTCCAGGGCAGAGCACACCCTGGGGATGAGGTTTCTGTGATTCCCCTCCCTGCGAGGACACGAAGCTCCATCCCCGTCCTGGGGACGCTGCTGTGTGTCCCTCCTGTGTGACCCACTTAGCCAGGCTCGGCTGCTGCATTTGAGCCCTGGCTGCTGCATTTGGGGCTGGGGGCTGCGGGGAGGGCCCCGCACATCCGAGGCGAGCCCAGCGCAGAGCCCCGGGCGGCTCCGGGACAAAAGCGAATGTAGGTTAAGCACAAAGTGCTGCTGTTCACCGCACGGGGTGGGGGGCCCGGGCAGGGCCCACCGCTGCAATTAGCTAATTGCTCCTGTCACTGCTCCCCGCTTCACTCTCCGTCGGGTAAAACTGCCCTGGGGGGCGCCGTGCCCCCCGCCTGCCCCCCGTGCTGTGCTCAGCGCTGGAGGGGTCAGGATGGAGGGAAGGGGAGCCCCCCAAAGCTGCTGTTCCCAGCCCTGCTGGATGTGACATCCCTGGTGTCACCTGCTGGGGACAATGGGGACAATGTCCTTAACACCAGGGATGGATCTGACTTCCCTCCACTTTTTGGGGGTGTCCTGCTGCACCCCAAAGCTTCAGGATCCCTCATGGCCAAATTCCATCCAAGCTGTGGAGTGGGAACCTGGGGTGAGTGTGGGAGGCTGTGACGCCACCAGGAGCCTGAGTGACAAATGGCATCATCAGAGGGGCTCCTTGTGTCACAAATGACATCATCAGATCAGACACCTTGTGTCACCGGTGGGACAAACAGACCCCCAGCCTATTGGGGATGGCAGCACGGATGGGCGAGGGGACAGACAGGATGCTGATGGCGTCATCAGGATGATCCGTGACATCATCAGGTGGCAAAGAACAGGGGGCAGAGAGGGGCCCGAGCAGGCTGGGACAGCTGGATGTGGAGGAAGAGGAGCAGGAGCAGGAGCAGGATGGTGGCCCTAGGAGTGGGAATGGTGTCCCCAGCTCATGTTTGCCGAGCCTGTCCTTGTGCTGGTGACATATTGACTGACAATTCTTAATCTAGTGGATTATTAATTAGCAGCAGAGCTGGCTGGTTAATCCCGGGCCGGGCTGGGAGCTGCTGGTTTGTGCTGACACAGCCAGGGATGGTGACAGTGCCACCGTGCTGGGTCCCCCCGTGCCAGCACACCCACGCTGGCCCAGGGAAGGGATGGATGCCACCCCCAGGGGCTCAGGTGGTGGCTTCACCCCTGTGTACACCAACGGTCCAAATCCTGCAGGGTTTCACCCCAGAACTGCTGTGTGGCACCCCAGGAACGGCCCTGGCACAGCAGGAGCGGTGGCTGGTGGGTGGGCACCCGTCTGTGGCATGCCTCGGTGCCATCTGGGCCATGCAGGGGGAGGTGACACGCGTGTCACTAGTGCCACACGTGTCCCCAGCCCTCGCTGTGGCTGTGGAGGGTGCGAGGGACCAGCCCTGCATGGTGCATCCCCATCCCTGCCCACGGGTGTGGCCTTGTCCCCGCTGTCCCCACCAGCGCGGGGGTCCCTTGGGGGACAGGGGAGGGGGCTGGGAGCGGCTCCTCCACCCCCATCTGAGCCGCTCCAGGGCTGTTCTCGCCGCAGCTGCTGCGGGCCCGGCTCCATCCCGCATTTCCCGCGGCGTGTCCCGGCCATCTGCCGAGATCCCCCGGGCACGGCCGCTCCCGCTCCCCCGGCGCACCGGGAGCCGCTCTCGGAGCGCTCCGCTCCCGTTTCGCTGCACACCATTGAATTGTGGCCCCGATCCGTGCCGGGCTCGCTGGGGGCATTTCCCAGCCCTGATTAACGCTCGGAGGATCCCTGGGGATGCTCCCCGTGCTTCCCGTCAGCATCAAGCGGATAAAGCGGGGAAAGTTGAGGCCGGCGGCAGCTCCGGGAGGCGGGGACGAGCCCGGGGTGGGGCGGGAGCGGAGCCTCGGGGGGAGCTGGGGGATGCTGCGATGAGCCCGCGGGTGCCAGCCCTGTCTGTCGCTGTGTGCTGACACCAGCCAGGCACATCATCCCCTGGCCGAGCATCCCCGGGTCCGGCAGGAGGGGAGGTTTGGGGTGCCACAGCCCCGTGCCAACTGCTGCTGTGTCACTGTCCCCCTCCTGCTGCCCACCTGCACCCCGCAATGACCCCTCATGGCCCAGAGCTCCCCATTGACCCCGGGGAGGGACAGCTGGGCTGGCACCCCCATGGCAAGCCGAGAAAGCGGAGCTCCTCCTGCCAGGCACCTGCTAACACACAGCCCGGCCATCTGTGCCCGCTGCCAGCTGCCCGCCAGCTGCCCTGGGCACCCACACCCGCACCCGCAGCCCCGGCGGGTGCAGCCCCAGGCCTGGCAGGGGGACGGCTGCTGCAGGCAGGGCTGCTCCTGCTGCCTGGCACGGCTGCTGCCTGCTTAATTGCGCTGAAAGCACAACAGATGGCAGAAGGGCTTCAAGATGTTCTTTTCCAACATTTTGGGCTCCTTCGCTCGCCTTCCTCCAAAACAGCTCCAAGGAGGAGGCTGGGAAGAGCCCTGAGCTCATGGGGAGGGTTGGTGACCCCGGGGATGAGTCCAGAGCCGGGGAATTAAAGGGAATTAAAACATTTGCCGGGCTCACACTGCGGTGCTTTCTTCCCTCTGTAATCCCTGCGCCTGCTGCCCTTCCTGCCCGCACCTCCAGCACCTGCCCGCTGCTGCCGGGGCACAAAAGCCCCTTTGCCACGTCTGGGGGCAGCTGGTGGCAGCAGCTGAGTGCTGGGGGTCACCTCGGGGCCCTGGGGGGCTGCAAAGGGACCCAGAGATGGGGGTCCTGCCAGGCTGCAGCCCTGCCCTGGCTGTGCTGGGCTGTCCCTCAGGGCACTGAGGGTGGCACCAGAGCCAGCACTCAGCAGGCGCCCCAGGGCACTGTGCCACCCCAGGGCACTGTGCCACCCCAGGGCACTGTGCCACGCCACCCTGAGCCTTGCTGGGGCTGGGCACTGCCCTGTGACCTGTGCAGCCCTGGCACCTGGCATGGCTGAGCTGGAGCAGGGCCCAGCACCTACCCCTGGGCCCAACACCCTTCCATGTCCCAAACACCCATCCCTGTCCCCAGCACCTGTCCCCAGCACCCACCCCTGGCCCAAACACCCAGCCCTGTCCCAAACACCCATTTCAGCCCCTAATACCCATCTTCAGCACCCACCCCTGTCCCCAGCACCCACCCCTGTCCCAATCACCCATTCTGGCCCCTAACATCCACTTCTGAACATCCACCCCTGTCCCAAACACCCAATCCTGACCCCAACACCCATCCCAGCCCCTAACACCCATCCCGAGCACCCACCCTTGTCCCCAAACACCCATCCCTGTGCCCAGCACCCATTTCAGCCCCTAACACCCATCTCCAGCACCCATCCCTGTCCTCAGCACCCATCCCCATCCCCAGCACCCACCCGGTCCCCGCAGCCCTCCCGGCCGCGCTCCCCGCCTGCCCCCGCGGCTCCGGGGCCGAGGTGTGTTACCACGCGCCTTTGATGAATTATTTATGAGGCAGGTGACCTCATTCATTCAGATTGATTTTCCTCCCTGTCACTCCAATTCCATCGTGCTCCTGGAAGCGGCGGCGCCCCGGCAGGTGCTGCGCTGTGGGGACGGACCCGGGCACCAGGCGAGAGCCCTTTGGCAGCCCGGGAATAATTAGCGTTAATAATAATATTATTAATTAACCCTAACCCTACCCCTAACCCTAACCCTAGTACTTCCATTGCCAGCATTGTTATTATTAAGATTTTGAAATAATTGTATTATTATTATTGCTCTTATCATCATTGTTATTATCATTATTGATAATATTGGTATTATTATGGGAAATTGGATGATATTATTATTATTATTATTATTATTATTATTATTATTATTATTATTATTATTATTATTATTATTATTATTTACCACTCTCCTGTGCTCCCCAGGACCTCGGGCTGTGCCCATCCTGCACAGACAGACCCACATCTGCCCAGGGCCACCAAGGGCAACGTTGTCACCTCTGCAGGTGTCCCCAAGCAGGAGGGTGGGAGGTGGCAGCCTGGCCGCTCTCCCAGTGCCTTAAAGATGTGTTTACAAACACACCATTGGATTAAAGCTGCACATATTCGAGGCTATATTTAATTTTAAGCGTTCTCTGTGTTCAGCCGCTTGCTCGAGCTTATTAAAAAGATATATTAAAAAAGCAACGTGTATTTATTTGTGTACACACACGGCTCCTGCAGCCCCTTCCCAGCACTAGCTGCCTGTCTGAGCGCTCCGTGCCTCAGTTTCCCTCCTGGCTGGGCGGGAGGAGCACCTGGGGGCTGTGTGGGAGGAAGGCTCAGGAGGGATGGTGAGGAAAGGTTGAGCCCAGGGAAAGGCTGAGCTCAGGATAAGGCTGAGCCCAGGGCTGTGACAGATCCGCGCAGGAGGGGACAGAGCAGGGCTGGCAGCGCCCCTGGTGCTGCTGAATTTGTGACACGGTGGCACTGCGGGACAGCGCCAGTGTCGTGAGCCTTCACCCTCCCAACAGCCCCTGAATCCAGCCGAGCATCCCTGAGCCAGAGCATTCCCGGGATAAAAATCACTCTGGATGAGCATCCTTCAGCCAGAGCATCCCTCAAACGAGCATCGCTGAGCCAGAGCATTCCCAGGATAAAAATCACCCTGGACAGGCATTGTTTAGCCAGAGCATCCCTGAGCCAGAGCGTTCCCGGGATAAAGATCCCCCTGGACAGCCATCCCTGGGCCAGAGCATCCCTCAAACGAGCATCCCTGGGCCAGAGCCTCCCTCGGGCCGGGTACCCAGCACTGCGTCGTGTCCAGTTCCCATCAGGAGCCGCCCACAGCCCAAATCCCCCCCTTGCCGCCCCCTCGGTGGCAGCTGCCCGTCCCCATTGTCACCCGACAATGGCAAGCGCCCGGTCCTGCTCCCCGGGAGTGCCATTAGCCCAAATATTTGCTTCCCGTCTCCAGGGTGACAGGGTTGCCAGCGCTCACCCACATCCCTCCTTTGATCATCTCCCTCTTGATCTTCCGCCGCCGGTTCCCGGCGCTCCTCCCCGGCGGCCTCGCCTCGTGGGGAGGATGCGGGAGCCGGCGGCAGCCGCGGGGTCCGGGAGTGGCCGTGGAGGAGCTGGGGGAGATGGGGGAGAGGAAAGCAGGACTGGGAGTGATGGAGGTGAAGAGTGGAGGGTGAAGGCACAGCTTGGGGAGGCGGAGGTGGAGGTAAGGGAGATGTCATGGGGAGATGGGTGTGACCTTGGGGAAATGGAGGTGGCCTTGGGGTTGGGATCAGGTGCTTGAATCTGCAACCATCATCCCTTCATGGCCACAACCACCATCCCCTCATGGCCATCAGCATCTCCCTCCCATGGCCACAGCCACCATGTCCCCATGGCCACCACCATCCCTCCATAGTCACCAGCATCTCCTTTCCATGGCCACCACCACTATGTCCCCATGGTCACAACCACCATGTCCCCATGGCCACAGCCATCTCCTCCCCATGGCCACCACCATGTCCCCATGGTCACAACCACCATGTCCCCATGGCCACCACCATCTCCTCCCCATGGCCACCACCATGTCCCCATGGCCACAACCACCATGTCCCCATGGCCACCACCATCTTCTGCCCATGGCCATCACCATCTCCTGCCCCTCATGGCCACCACCATGTCCCCATGGCCACCACCATCTCCATCCCACGGTCACCACCATCTCCTCCCCATGGCCACCACCACGTCCCCTCATTCAAGCAGGGCACTTCATTGACCAGGGATGGGAGAACAGAGACCCTTTGGTGGGACAGCAGGACCTGGCTCAGCAGAAGTCCTGGGCAGGACTGACCCAGCTGCTCCCACTCCTTCCCCTGCTCCTGCACGCTCCTCCTGGAACAAGTTTTTCCCAACCCGAGGAGCCAAGCAGGCCCACAGCATTCCAAGCTTGTTTTTATCTTTCCCAAAGCTCGCCCAGGTCCAACACTGGCTCTGAGGGCGGGGGATGGAGCTGAGAAATTTCTCCCAGAATAAGAGGAATTTTGGAGCCAGGTGGGATCAGCTCCAAAATCTCTGGGATTTGGCGGTGGCAGGGGAGGGACCGACAGCGCTGAGCCTTTTCTAAGCAGCGTTTTTAAAAAACAAAGCAAAATCTTCGCCAGAAAATGTTATTTCCATCCCTTTGGCAAGCACGAGCCATTTGGAAGCGACGCTTTGTGTTGGGAATGGGACCCAAATCTGAAGGAGATGGGAATGGAGTTCTGGGAAAGCTGCTGGGAGCTGGGATGGAGCCATAGCGAGGCCTGGTGGGGTTTGGCAGCTGATCCACACCCCCACCGTGTCCCTGCCCTGTGGCACCTCGGGGGGTGCTGTCACCACCCCTGGTGCCCTGTGTCCCTGTCCCTGAGGTGGTCTGGGGAGCTGTGGCCTTTCCCTCACAGCCCCAAACCCCTTTGCTTTGCAATTCCCGGCCCCACACTGCAAATCCCCTGGGAAAAGGGCAGAAGCCAGCATCCATTCCATGGGAGACCCCTTCATGGACCAGCAGGGACCAGCAGGGATGTCATTGTGGCACCAGGAGGGAGCAGAGGGGACACCAGAGCAGCACCATTGCCTGGGGCCAGGAGGGACATGGCTGGAGAACCAGCATGTCTGCAGGAACCAAAGGACCGGGAGAACCTGGAGGGACCATTGGGGACAAACCTTCAGGCCCAGGGACCACGCTGTCACAGCAGGGACATGCTCAGGACGGTCCCTGTCACCAGTGGGAGCACCCGAGGACACCGGGAAGCGGCGGCGCTGGGGGTGGCAGTGGCCGGGGCAGACGTGCCCGCCCGCACTTTGCTGCATGACGGTGATTAAGTTGCTTCCCCTCGTTATGGTCCCTCGGGGAGGTGTTAACCAGCTGCTAATAAAGACGGATGGCTCTGAAGTGGCGTCTCCGGAGCCTTTGTATCCGTGGAATTTCGGGAAAAGCCACCGGGGTGCCCGGAGGCACCGGGCAGACCCGCGGCACCCACGAACAGCCGCCACCGGTGGGGACAAATCTGCTCCGAGGGGGTGACAGTGGGGACAGAGGGGAGGATTTGGGAGGCTCGGATGATGCCGGGAGCAGGAGCAGCCCCGAGGAGGGAAAGGGCGACCCGAAAGGGCTGCGGGGGGCGGGAAAGCAGCGGGAAGAGGAGAAATCCAGCAGCAACTGCCCATTAAAATTCATGAAAGCTGTTAAAAAGCAGAGCGCAGCGCGAGCTCCCGGCTGCTGCTGCTGACAAAGCCGGCGAGGGAGGCGGCGGTGCCAGCTCCGTGCAGCGGCGAATTCGGGGTTCGGGCCCCCCTTCCCAAAGCGATTTCCAGCTGGGTGACACCACCAGGGCCCCGGATCCCTCGGCACCCACCCGGAGGGGGCGGATGGAGGCACCAAACCGCATCCCCACCACGGTACCCCTTCCCTCACAGGGGACCCCAAACTCCCTCCGCTGCCTGGAGGAAGATTTGCATCTTCGAGCTCATTTATTTTCCTTTTTCCCATATATTTTTAGCCCCCCCCCCTCGCCGCCACTCACAACCCCCCTCGCAGCTGCCTGCGAACGAGCCCCGGCGCGATTCCCTCGCCGTAATTAGCAACGTTTCTGCAGGCAAATGGCAGTCGGGAGTGGAGGTGGCATTTCCTTAATTAAAACAATTAATTAGGGTGGGGTGAGAGGGAAGATAAACCATCTTCCCCATAGAAAAGCCTCTTGGAGCTGCCGGTCCCTGGCGGTGGTGCCAGGGCTGTGGCTTCCCCAGGGTGGAGGTGCCACCCGTGCCCCTGTGGATGCCCACCCTTGGGTGCTGCCCGGCCACTGAGCACCCACGGGTGGCTCTGGGACCCTCTTTCAGCTCCTTGGCCTGCAAGGCCGGGCTGTTTATCCCAAAATGTCCCGGGCAGGGCCGGTGCCAGCCGGAGCATCCCGGCCGTGGCGATGCCGGCCCCGGTTCTGTGCCGGGGTATAAATATCCGTGTGTTACTTAGCGACTAATTGCACGGAGCGCAACAGCGGGGGGTGCCAGCCCCTAATGAGGATCTGGAATCAAAGCTGCTAATTACCCCTGTGCCGAGCTGCCGCATCGCTCCTGCTGGGCTCTGCCCGTCCGGCCGCGCATCCCGGTGGCATCCCTGGCACCGCCGGGCCAGACCCCCTGTGCCAAGGGGGTTTCGGGCAGGTGAGAGGCCAAATCCAACGATCTCCCCGTTTGGATGGCCTCTCTGTGCCAGGTGCCACCCCGCACCCCGGCCACGTCCCTTTGGGTGAGCTGGCACAGCCACAGCGGTGCCAAGGACCGAGGGCTGCCGTGGGTGGCTGGGTGAACACCCGGGCACACGCAGGGGTGTCTGTGTGTCCGCGGGGGGTGCGAGGCCAGCTTGGGACAGGGGTGTTTGAAATCCAAACCTTTCCCCGGGCCAGGATGGGGGAACCCCGAACCCCTCAGCAACACCAACCCAGCAGCGACTTGGTGATGTTGGCTCCCCTTGCCGAGCTCACCCAGCCCCTGCCCTGACTGAAACCTTTCACTTCCCCCAGAAGCTCCAACACGCACAGGACGTGGCTCTGGCACTCCTGGCACAGCCGATTCCAGCCCCGGGGGAGCCCCGGCACCACCCCGGTGCCCGGTGCACCCTTGGCACGGGGGTCACCCTTCCCCGCAGCACAGAATTTGGGGTGCCCACGAACATCCCTCCGGGCTCATCGTCTCCCCGTGGCTGGGGGATTTTTTTCCCCGGCTCTGCACACCACGTGGATGGTGGGAAGCAGGTCCCGGGTAAATATCTCCCGGCGGGTGCGTGCGGGGATGCTGCCTTCACAGGATTTACAGCTTCAAAGCCTCGGCCTCAAAGCCTGCAGATATCTTTTCATCATTTCAGCCGCGGTCTAATTACCCCGCTGGCCGCCGGCGCTGCCCGGCGCTCCCAGGTACAGCCTCTCTTAATAGCTGGAATTTATTATTTAAATGTCGTTTTTCAGCTCCTCGCTCCCGTTGCGGCTCCGGGGGTGCCTGTGCCCCCCCCTGCACCCCAAAACCCGAGCGCCCTGATCCGCCAGCACCCGGCGTTCACGCTTCCCGCCTGCTCTGAGCCGTGACGAGTTATTAATTAACGGCGAGGTATCGTTCCCTGCTTCATCTTGGCTGTAATTAGATGGTGGGGATGCCGGGAAGCCGAGCTGGTTAACGCTTGCCGGAGGGGGATGAAGGGAACCGGAGCCCTCCCAGCGCATCCCGGTGCTGCCGGAACCGGGGCCCCTCCCGGCGGCGCGGAGCTCTGGCGCGGAGCCCCGGTCCCGGTGATTTACGGCGGGCACCGACCCTGCCGTGATGGATGCGGGGCCGTGATGGATGCGGGGAGCAGCCCCGGCCGCGGCGCCTGTTAATTAGCGGCTTTGGATTGATGAGGAATTGCAGCTCCCGCTAACGATGGCAGCGGCGGGGCCGGGGTCGGTGCCGGCGGTGCCGCTTCCCCGGTGCCGCTTCCTCCCCAGCCGGAGGATAATTTATGGTTTCGTATCAGTGCCGCTGATCTTGGAGCTTTTCCAGCTTCCCCTTCCCTCTCCCCACATTGCTTTTCCTCGAAAGCCGATTGCCCAGCATGGGATCCAGCTCCTGGCCGGGATGTCGCTGTCCCCGGTGTACCTGGCCGTGTCACCCCCCGGTACCCCTGTGCTGAGCTGGGACAGGGCTGTGCCATGGGCCGGGCTGGTTCCTCCTGCGCTGGGGATGCTCCCTCCGCCTCTGCAGGGAGGGATGAGGGCACTGCCCGGCCTGGAGCCCGCTCAGGACACGCACCCAGCCGGGAGCGGCCCTGCAGAGCGTCATTTGAAGGTGTCAAATCGCCTTTTAGTGATTAAATTGCTCTGTGGAAGTGGAGCCCCGGGATCTGGCAGGGCATCTGGGAAGGGATCTGGAAAAGGGTCTGGAAAAGGTCTGGCAGGGCAGGGAAAGGGTTTGGGAAGGGATCCAGGAATGGGAAGCTCAGCAATGGGCGGTGGTGTCCCCCCCTCTCAGGGACACGACCCAGTGCCACCAGCTGGTTCGGTTTTGGGCAGATTTTGGTGGATTTTGGTGTTTTCTCGGAGCTCTTTGCAGCTGCAGGAAGGGCAGGCACTGACAGAGCCCCGGTGATGGGCACAGAGGGTGGCACCGCCCGGCTGACACCGGGGTGAGGTGACAGCCCTGCCAGGGGGATTATCCCCGTCCCTCGGCGCCGGCAATTCCCTGCCTTGTCCATCGATCCTTGCGAGGTGTCAAGAGCGGCTGGAACATCGATTGGAGCAAAGCCCAGGCTCAGCCAGGCCCGAGGCTTCCCCAGCCAGGGGTGCAGGTCCTGCCTGGGGTCTGGAGGCACAGAAAGCCCGGTGGGGACAAAGGCTGGCGCGGTGGGGACGTGCTGGGCCATGGGAAACGCCGATGAACCCCGGGCGCGCCTGCCAGGCGCCCGCGGCGTGCCGGCTTGGCACGGCCCCGCCACAAACCGCGCCTGGACCGTGTCCCGGGCGCTCGCCGTGACAGACGGGCACGTTCAACAAGGCACGGGCCGGTGCCCAAGGCAGCGGGGCCCGCCGCTCCTACCGGGAACGGGAGCGAGCCCAGCCCGGGGTGCGCGGGAGCATCCCCGGTTCGTGGCACCGGGCACGGCGATGTACCAACAACGCCGATGAAAAAATCGGATTCCATTTTCCTGAGGAGAAAGGAAGGGCTAAAGACAAAAGAGGCCGTTTACCAAGCGGCTGGCAGCCCAGGGGAAATCGCTATCCAGATAAAAAATCGCAGATTAAGGAAGGAAAGAGCTGACCTTAACTCCAGTCCTTAGGCAGGGAGGAAGGGCAGGATTTTCACCGTTTAATTGGGGTTTTTTAACCATTTCGGGCGGTTTGTTTGCTCTGCTTCAAAGCCAAGAGCGCATCATTTTTACTCGGAGGCTGTAATAATGGCATAAATAAAGAGTTGGGGTTTTTTAAAGCGGCTTTTTGGACTCTGATTGTCCTTGAATTAATGAATCTTTTTGAGAAACAGAACCCCAGTTCCTCGGGGTTTATCCTCGTGCAGAAATGATATCAGGGGCTGAAAGCTGGAAAATAGCTGATGGAAAGGGCAAAAAAAACCCCAGTAAACGGCAGGATGAGTTCAGCCGCCCGCTCCCAGTCTGCACCATTATTTTGGGTGAAATCTTTGTGATGACTGTGGAGGGAACCCCCCATCCCCAGGTTTGTCCCTGCAGGGGGAGTTTCCAGAGCTTCTCCGGGGGTGGGAAATGCTTTGGCTTGGGCTGCGGGGCCGGCGTTAGCCACGCTTGAGGGGAAAATCACAATCCCTGCCGGGGCCCCACGCCAGGAGCCGGCCCTGGGAAGAGCCAGGGGGGATCCACATGGGGGATCCACATGGGGGGGCTCCTGGGAGCTGGCAGGGTCATTTTGGGGGGCTAGGGTTGGGTTTGGGGGGGGTCTGTTGGTGCATTGGGTCACTGGGGAAACTGAGGCACGAGCTGAGAGGGACGGGCTCAGGGAAAGGGACGGAGGGGACGGGGTTGGGGGTGATGTGAGGCATCCCCCCATCGCCACACCAAGATCGTGGGGAGGGGAAAAGCCCTGCACACCCAAAAGCCTCGACTTTGCTGCTCCTTGGTAGGACACGGAAATCTTGGGGATTTCATCCTCGTGAGGAGAAAGGAGGAAAGCTGAGCAGGGGTGGGGGCAGCTCTTCGTGAGGCCAAGTCCCTCATCGGGGATTTGGGGGCACCTCTGTGGGCTCTCCCCCACCCCGGCTCTGGTTCATTGCCAGAGGGAGGGAGAACTGAAAGTCTGGGCTCGGAATAAAGGAGGTTGTGAAAGTCACCGACTCCGGATGGAACCGGAGCAGGAGAGAGCTGAAATAAAGGAGGATAAAAATAACCCCGGCTGGGTGTGGGGCTGGGGGGCACCGGGATGGGGTGGGGTTCGGGGGGCACTGGCCATGGACTGGGGGGGAACAGCTGGGCCGGGACAGAGCGGGCTCCTGGGAGCACATCTGGATGGGGAAGCAGCGGGAACAGCTGGTTTGGGAGCATGGGGGCAGCAGCTGCATGGATGGCCCTGAGGTGACAGCGGGAACAGCTGGACTGGGGGCATGGCGGGCACATCTGGGGCTGGGCAGGGCTGCAAACATCTGGATTTGGCCTTGGGGCATAACTGGATGGTGACAGCCATGGGTGACACCGATGGGGACAAGGGGCTGTCCCAGGTCCCCCCGGGGCTCGGGGAGCTCAGCTCCTCCCCAGCCCCCTCAGAACAACCACGGAGGGTCCTTGTCCCTCCCGAGGAACCCGATGAAGTCACCAGGCGCCTCTCGGAGCAGCGAGATGGCAGCGGGGTGGCAGCAACAAGGTCATTAAAGCAGAAAGAAAAATACATTAGAAATGTTCAACTGCTCAGTCTTGCCTGAAATGTGCTTAAATCAGCCCCGGGTAAACAATGAGACGGGATTAATGGCAATTAGTTTTCATTAGAAAGGTGGCATCACCCTGCCCTGCTCCCCGGGGGACGGTGCCTGCCTTGCTGGGAGCTCCCAGGCGGATCCAGGCGGGGCAGGGCCGGTGACCGCGTCCTGCCGGGCCCCGGGGCTGCGGGAACCGCGTCCTGCCGAGCCCCGGGGCTGCGGGAACCGCGTCCTGCCGGGCCCCGGGGCTGCGGGTGCCGCCTTATCTCGGCCGAGGCAGCGGAGCTTCAAAGGGAACCCGCAAATCCGGCACATGCAAAGCCCCAGCTGGCCTTGCAGATAACGGGGCACCGGCCTGGCGTGGCCTCAGCCGCTCGTTCTGGGGCATGGTTGGCTTTGGGGGGGTGGGTTTGGGGTGAGGTTTGGCCCTGGGGTGATGCTCAGCCTTGGGGTGATGCTCAGCCCTGGAGGGATGCCCAGGTCCTGGGATGCTCACTCAGGGCAGTGTTTGGGGCAATTCTCATCCTCAGGGCAGTATTTAGGACCATGCTTGTCCTCAGGGCAGTATTTGGGATGTTCCTTATCCTCCGGACAGTGTTTGGGATGTTCCTCAGCCTCAGGGCAGTATTTGGGGCCATGCTCATCCTCAGGGCAGTATTTAGGGCAATTCTCAGGCTCAGGGCAGTATTTGGGGCAATTCTCATCCTCAGGGCAGTATCTGGGTTGTTCCTCATACTCAGGGCAGTATTTGGGATGTTCCTTATCCTCCGGACAGTGTTTGGGGTGTTCCTCAGCCTCAGAGCAGGATCTTGGGGCTGGGGATGAGGCAGCAGAGCTGCCCTGGGTGCAGGGGAAGGGCAGAGAACACTCTGTCCGTATCTCCTGCATTTTGGGGTGCTGATGGTCAGTGCTGGCTGATGCCACCAATGCCATGGGTGACCCCGCAGGGTGGGGACGCTCTGGTGGCCACCACACCCCCTCAGCTGAGTCTCCAGGTCTCACCCCCATCACCCCAAAACACTCCTTGGGCAGGAGGGGTGGAAAGAACCCTCCCCACCTCCAGAATGGGGCAAATCCCGTCAGTTTTGGGGCTGGCCCAAGCACGCACCGGCCTCACCGGGCAGGACACAGCCAGTCCCGGTGGTGGCTGAGCCCCGGTGCCCCACCAGCACCGACACCCCCGGAGGGTCCCTGTCCCCCCGCCCGGGGCACGGCCCCCATCATTAGCACCCAGAAAATGTTGGGTTTCTGCCTGGGAAAACACAGCAGATATGTACATTAAACATCAAATTATAAAATTAACAGATTCCAACTGCGGATGATTTGCATGTGCAAATTAACTTAATTACCGCTCTTCCTCCCCAGCGCCCGCGTGCCGGGAAGGGCCGGCCCCGGCACGGCCGCGGCAGCTGCGGGAACGGCGGGGCCGGGGGCGGCGGCTGCGGGAACGGCGGCACACGCGTGTGCAAACACACATAAACACACACACGTGTGTGCAAACACACACAAATACCGGTGCAAATACACGCACATACCTGTGAAAGCACACACAAACACACAAACACGCGTGTGAAAAAAACACACACAAACACACACAAATGTGCAAACACACACAAACACACACATGTGCAAATACACACATATACCTGTGCAGACTCACACACACGCATGTGCAAATACACACACAGACACATGTGCAAACACACACAAACACACACACACGTGTTCACAGCAGTGCAAGGAGGCCTTAGATGTGGCTGGGAGAGGGGGACGTGGATGGACACACGGACAGACACATGGATGGACAAACACATGGATGGACACACGGATGGATGGATGGATGGACACATGGAATGGACACATCATGGATGGATATACCATGGATGGACACACAGATGGACACACATGAAATGGACACATGGAATGGACACACATGGATGGACACACGGACGGATGGACATACACATGGAATGGACACAAATGAATGGACGCACACATATGGACACCTGGATGGACACACACAGATGGACGCATGGATGGACACAAACACAGATGGGCACACATGGATGGACACGCAAGAAATGGATACATGGAATGGACACACATGGATAGACACACATGGAATGGACACATGGATGGATGGACACATGGGTGGACACATCATGGATGGATATACCATGGATGGATGCATGGATGGACACATGGGCACATGGATGGACATGGATGGACGTATGGATGGACACACAGATGGACACATGGATAGACATACATGAAATGGACACGTGGAATGGACATACACGGATGGACACACATGGAATGGACACGTGGATGGACACATGGATGGATGGATGGATGGATGGATGGATGGATGGATGGATGGATGGACGGACACAGATGGACACATGGAGGGACACACATGGAATGGACACACATGGATGGACACATGGATGGATGGATACATGGATGGACTCGTGGATACACACATGGATGGATACACACATGGATGGACACACAGATGGACACACGGACAGGACAGATGGACACACACATGTACACAGCTGCAAACCCACAGCCACACGTGTGTGCACAGCCACACCCACACAGGGAGGGGCATGCCTGATCCAGGGGTCCTGCTGGGGGAGGACAGGGCTGCCATGCCAGGGTACCCCGGGATTGGGGCTCCTCCTGCCCCCCACATTCCCTCCCCAGGGCAGAGGGGCCCAGGGCTGCCGTGCCAGGGTACCCCGGGACTGGGGCTCCTTCCTGCCCCCTCCCCAGGGCACAGGGGTTGCCAGGTCCATCCCCAGCTGGGGGAGGATCCACCAGCGCACACAGGGGGCTGTGAAGGCGCCGCTCCCCAAAAGCCCAGCCTGGGCCCCAGCAGGGTGCGGGGGGGGCCGGGGCCAGCACTGGGGTTTCATGCCGAGCCGAGGCGTGCCGGGCCAGGCCGGGGGTCAGCACTGGGATCCCGTGCCGAGCCGAGGCGTGCCGGGCCAGGCCAGGGGTCGCGGCTGCCTCCAGCGTGCTCGGGATGCACGAGGCCGGCGGGGCCGACACACCCCGACCCCCCCACCCCGATCCCACCACACCCCAGAGTGAGACCGGCCCTGCCCCGACCCCTCCGGTCCCACCGGCCCCGCTCCTCGCACGTGGGATCCACCCGAGCCCTTGGACTCCTCCGCGGCGCCGCTCTTCCCTTAAAGGTCACCCAAATCCCCAAATCCGGGAGTAAATCCCGAGCTGGAGGCTGCGGATGGGAAGAGCCCTCCCAGGGCCGATGTTTTCCAGAGTGGCGGCCAAAATTCCTGCACGGGAGGAGTCCTGGGACCGCCAGGGCCCGGGGGTGTCGGGGTGACCTGGGGATATTGGGGTGCCACCGGGTGTTAGGGTGCAGTGGGATATTGAGGGACGTTGTGGGATGGGAGGTTCTGAGGATATTGGGGCGCCACAGGGTGTGGGGTGCAGTGGGATGGGGGTACCGAGGATATTGGGGTGCAGTGGGATGGGGGTACCGAGGATATTGGGGTACCATAAGGTGTAGGTTGCAGTGGGATGGGGGTATCGGAGATATTGGGGTGCCACAGGGTGTGGGGTGCAGTGGGGTGGGGGTACTGAGGATATTGGGGTGCAGTGGGATGGGGGTACGGAGGATATTGGGGTGCAGTGGGATGGGGGTATCGGAGATATTGGGGTGCCACGGGGTGTGGGTGCAGTGGGATGGGGGTACCGGGATATTGGGGTGCCATCTGTGGGATATCGGGGTGCCTGCCCCAGGATGTTCAGCGAAAGGCGTCAGGACGGTGCCGGCAGCAATTGCGGAGGAATGAATTCCGAGGAGCGTTGATTAATTGGCCCTAATGAGCCCGAGCTGGGGGAGCGGAGGGCCGGGGCTGTGTGAACAGGTCAAGGGGCTCGCGGTCTCCCCTCGCTGCGCCCCTGGGGACGCTGATTCAGGCGCTGAGTCACGGCTGTGTTTCCTTGCCCTGGAGACCCCCCTTCCGTCAGTGTCCCCCCGGGGGTGGCCGTCCCCTCCCTGCCCTGGGAACCGGAGGGATGCAGGAAGGGGTGAATCAGCTCCGAACCTCCTGCTGGCCAGGGCGGGCTGAGCCCGGGCACGGCTCGGGGCACCCCGCGCACCCGGACAGGGTTTTACCCTCACTTGGGGTTTTTCAGGCTAAAACAACCGGGACAAAGCAACAAAGCGAGCGAAGGATCGCCGTGCTAGGCCCCCACCCTGGTGTCACCCCCAGAGTCCCGGGTGCCCCCCAGGGCCCATCCTGGTGTCCCCTGCAGCCCGAGGGGGGCAGAGCAGCTCCTGAGGGTGAGGGGAAACTGAGGCAGGGGATGGGGGCTCACATTGAGTGGGGGTTCAGCCTGGGGACAGGGACAGCAGGGGAGGGGAATCGCCTTGGAGGCTGCGGGGGAATGGGGTCGCAGCCCTGGCCGGGATGGGGATGGTGGGAAACTGAGGCAAGGGGTGGAGGGAATCGGCCTCAGCCCCTCTCCGTGCCAGGGCTGGGGGAAACGGAGGCGGAGGATGGGGGGGCTCGGTATGAACCCCTCTTGGTGCCAAGAATGGAGGGAACCGGGGCGGGAGATGGGGGGGGGATCGACCCCAGCCCCTCCTGGGGCCCGGGATGGGCGAAACTGCTGGAGGGGCCGCGGGGGGGCCGGTGCCAGCCGTGCCGGTGCCCGGGAATGCGGGGGGAGCGCTGCCCCTGCCCGGGGGGGGGGGGGGCGAGGCAGGCGGGGCCGCTCCCCCCGCGCTCCCCCCTCCGTGCCGGGGGCGGGGGGCCCGGGCCGAGCCGCCTCCCCGGGGCGGGGGCAGGGCGGGGGGCGCAGCCGCTCCGGGAGCGCCGGCGGCGGCGGCGGCTCCTCCATCGCCGCTGCTGCCGGAGCGGCCCCGGTGCCGCCGCAGCCACCGGGCGGGCCCGGCCCCGGCCCCCCCCCCCCCGCGGCCCCGCCCCGCCCGGCCCCGGTACCGGCGCTCCCGGCGCGGCCGAGCGGAGCCGAGCGGGGCCGGGCCGAGCTCTGCCGGTGGGCGCAGGTGCGCGGAGCCCCGAGCCCCCCCCGGACCCCACCGGGACGGAGAGGTAAGAGCGCGGCCGGTGCCCCCCCCGCCCGCCCCCATCCCCATGCGCTCCCGTCCCGCTCCATCCTCCTCCTCCCCTCCTCTCCATCCGCTGCCCCTCCTGGGGTGGGGGGGAAGGGAGAAAAGGGGGTGCCCCCCCCCCGAGCCCTCCCCCCTCCCGCCGCCGCCGCTGCTGCATTGGGAAGCGGCGCTTTTGTTAGCGGAGCGGGCGGAACCTTGAAGGGTCACGGGCTGGAGGGGCCCCCCCCGCGCCCCCCAACCCGCAGCCCTCTGCGCCCCCTCCCCGCAGCCTGAGCCCCCCCGGCACCGCTGCCCCCCCAGCACGTCCGTCCCGCATCGCCATCCCCACCCGGCACTCCGGGGGGGTCCCACCCGCACCCCAATTCTTCCATCCCGCACCCCCAGCCCTCCCCTGCACCCCTCGATCATCCCGGCACCCACATCCGGCACCCCCGACACCCTCCCCGCACCCTCATCCCGCAGCCCCATGCCCCCACCCCAGCCCCCTGCTCTCCCCAGCACCCCCATGTGCCCCCAGCACCCCGATACCCCCCCATCCTCATCCCAACCCCCCAGCGCCCCGATACCCCCCCATCCTCATCCTCATCCCACCCCCCCCCAGCGCCCCGATCCCGCTCCCCTCTCCCCATCCCGGCACCCCCCCGCACCTTGAGCCCCCCCATCCCCTTCACCCAGCACCCCGGCCCACCCCCATCCCCTCCCACGCCCCCTCCCACCCATCAGCCCCCCCGGGCCGGCACCGCGACCCCCCCCCAGCCCCGGGACACGGCGGGGGGCGCGGGAACCGGAGCCCCCCCAACCCTGAGCCGGGAGGATGGGATGGGGACGGGAATGAGGATGAGGATGGGGACGAGGATGGGGATGAGGATGAGGATGAGGATGGGGATGAGGATGAGGATGAGGATGGGGACGAGGATGGGGATGAGGATGAGGATCGGGGGGTGTCTCTGCTTCGTCGCGCTCCGTTTTGCCTCCGCTGTTTCTTTGGGCAGCAGCCAGGGCTCGTTGTTGTTATTTTTTGGGGGGGGTGAAAAGGAGGGGTCCCTCTGTGCCCCCCCACCCCCGGCAGCCTCGGCTGGGCTGGGGGGGTCCGGCCAGTGCAGCCCCCAAAAGGGAGCAGCGAGGCTCAGCCTGGGGGGCTCGGTGCTTGTGCCCCCCCACCCCAAATAATCCCGCAGGGCTGGGTGGGGGGCACAGCAGACCCCCACAAACGCAGGGGGTGCCCGGCTCTGTCTCGGGGCTGTAACTTGGTGGGAACAGGAGTTGGGGGGCAGCCGGCAGGAATGGGGGACCCGCCGTGCACGGAGGGGGGGGGCTCTGACACCCCCCCGATACCGGGGCAGGGCCGGGGGGGCTCCGTGCCCCCTTTTGGGGCTCAGCACCGCTGCACGGAGCCGAGGGGGGACCCCGAAGCACCACGGCTGGGGGGGCTCTGCCTGACCCCAATCCTCCCCTGCCGCCCTCACTTGGGGTGCCCAGAGCACCCCCAGACCCAGCAAAGCCCCCTGCCCTCCCCCAGCCTGCCCTCCATGCCCACATCTCCCACAGCAGCCGGGGCTGGGGCACCCCGAGCCCCCCCAGCCCCCCCATGGGGCAGAGGGGAGTGGGGAGCCCCTCCCTGCGCAGGGCATTTGGGGAGGGGGCTCAGCACCCCCCGTTAGAGCGGGGGGGGGGCGATGCCCACGGGGCTGTGCCATCGGCACGGGGTGACCTTGGGTGAGCTCTGCCTCGTGCCGTGCCTCAGTTTCCCTCTGCCGAACCAGGTCATGAGCTCGGCGGGGCTGCAGACGGGACCCCCCCAATCCATCCTCCAGCCCTGGGGTGCGGGGGGGGGGGGGTCAGACGCCTGCCATGAGTGACCCCCCCGCGTTGGCACTGCTTGCCTGGGAGGGATGGGGGTGACAATGGCACCGCCGTGTCCCCCCCTGGTGTCCCCTCGGTCTGTTGGGGTCCGGCAGGGCCGGGTCCCACCCCGGGGATGTCCTGGGGAGGGGTCAGGGGGGGCAGAGCTCTCTGCCCTACAGACACAGCCTTGGGAAGGCTTGGGTCGCTTTGGGGGTCCCCTGTGTGTCCCCCTGGCTGTGTACCCCACAAAACGACGCCAAGGGTTGGGGTCCATCCCTGTGTGCCAGGTCTGGGCAGTGCCGTGTGTCCCCCACACGGGCTGGGTGCTGTGGGTGTCCCCGCTGGGTCCCGGGGTGCCATCCTGGTGAGTTCTGGGTGCCAGGGTGGCTCTGCAGCCCCCGGGCAGCGTCCCCGGGGTGCCACAGGAACTGGGTCACTGCTGCCACCGCTGCCACCGGGACACGTGGCTGTGTGGGGGGACAGGAGGTGGCCCCGGGCTCGGGTTCAGCTTTGAGGGTGCCAGGGGCAGCTCAGCCCCCACCAGCAGTGCCAGGGGTGTCAGTGTGGGGGGCACAGCTCGTCCCCCCTCCCCAGAGCCCCCCATGGTTCTGGTGACATTCCCATAAACAAAGGGGGGCGGCCCAGCTCAGTCACAGGGGTGCCCACGTGTGCCCCCCACGGCAGAGCTGTCCCCTCTGGGGGGGCTCCTGTGCCCCCCAAACCAGGGCTCTGCTGGCTCTGTGTCCCTCCCAGCCCCAGCAGGAGCCCCCAGGCACGGGACAGGGCAGTGACATCAGGCTGAGTGTCCCTGTCCCCAGGAGCTGGGTGTCCCTGCCCCCACAGGCTGACTGTCTCTGTCCCCACAGTGCTGAGTGTCCCTGTCCCTATGGTCTGGGTGTCCCTGTCCCCACAGTGCTGAGTGTCCCTGTCCCCACGGGCTGGGTGTCCCTGTCCCCACAGCTCTGGGTGTCCCTGTCCCCATTGAGCTGGCTGTCCCTGTCCCCACAGTGCTGAGTGTCCCTGTCCCCATGGTCTGGGTGTCCCTGTCCCCATGGACTGGGTGTCCCTGTCCCCACAGACTGGGTGTCCCTGTCCCCACAGGCTGAGTGTCCCTGTCCCCATGGACTGGGTGTCCCTGTCCCCATGGTCTGGGTGTCCCTGTCCCCACAGGTCTGGGTGTCCCTGTCCCCATGAGCTGGCTGTCCCTGTCCCCTCGGCCCTGGCTGGTTCGGCTCCCAGTTAAAGCAGTAACTGCTGTGCTGCCACCATTGCTCCCCTGGCACTGCTGGGGCACAGCCGGGCCCTGCCCGCCAGGCCCTGAGCTGGATGCAGATCCCTGCTGCAGTGCCGGATGCGGTTTGTATCCCCAGACAAGCTGGAATATTTTTAATTAAACCTGCCAGTTTGGATGCGATTTCATTTTTCAGTGGGCTGAGCTGCTCCGGGCCCTTGGAGCATCTCCCAAAGCTGGGGCCAGATCCCAGCTCCTGTTGGGGGGGTTGGAACTGGGCACGGTGACACAGACACCAGGCAGGGACACGGGGCAGGGACACCGGGCACGGTGACATGGACACAGGCAGGGACACCGGGCACGGTGACATGGACACCACGCTGTCCAGGGTGGCTGTTCCTTGTTGTGCCAGGCCGGCAGGGCCGGGATGGTTTCGCTGTGGTGGCATTTGCTGCGTTTGGGGGATATTAAAGAGTGGCAAAGCAAAGCAGGAGCGATCCCAGCTCCAGGCAGGAGCTGAACCTGTTGGTGCCCATCGTGGATTGGCACTGGAGCTTTGGGAGCTGCGTCCCAGGGAGCTCCAGGCTCTGCCCCCCGTGCCCAGGTTGGAGGTGGAACCAGAACAGGGCACCCCAAGGAGGCTCTGCAGCCCTGGCAGTGCCCACCCCAGCAGCAAAGGGGACACGATGGCCTCGGTGCCTTCCAGGGACCCCCAGGCTGTGGTGGCATCCCCCAGAAGGAGATGATGAGGGGTTGCATTCCCTGAGTGAAGCAGGGGGAGAGGAAGAGCAGGGGGCTGGCACAGAGGAGACCCAGAGGGGCTGCCGTGTGCTGGCGGGATTTTGCTCCCTATTTAATTACAATTTTGTCAAATTAAAACACAAAAAAAAAAAAAAAAAAGAAAAAAAAAAAAGAGGGGGATAAAGAGATCCCTCTCGTGTCTTTGTGCTGGCTCCCAGCAGCCGGTTAATTAAACAGTGGCTGCTGAAGCCACCGCTCCCAGAGGAGCCCTGCCAGGCTGGGGCTTGGCACCGCACTTGGGCTCCAGTTGCTCCCAGTTCAGCCCAGTTCGGGCGGTTGGCAGCGGCAATGGCAGCAGCTGTGGCAGTGGTGTAGCTGTGGCGGTGGCTTTGGCGGTGGCAGTGACAGTGGCAGTGGTGGCAGTGGTAGTGTCTGTGGCAGTGGCTGCAGCAGTGTCGGTGGCAGTGGTGGCAGTGACAGTGTCGGTGTCTGTGTCTCTGGCTGTGGCTGTGGTGGTGGCTGTGGCAGTGACAGTGTCAGTGGCAGTGGTGGCAGTGACAGTGGCAGTGTCTCTGTCTGTGGCAGTGGCTGTGTCCTGGCAGTGCAGTAACTGTCGCTGTGGCAGTGACAGTGGCAATGGATGTTGTGACGGTGGCAGTGACAATGACAGTGGCTGTGGTGGCAGTGTCCTGGCAGTGACAGTGGCTGTGGTGGTGGCAGGGCTGTGGCAGTGGCTTTGGCCGTGGCAATGGCAGTGGTGGCAGTGGTGGTGGCAGTGTCTGTGGCAGTGGCAGTGACAGTGGCTGTGGCAGTGCCCTGGCAGTGCAGTAGCTGTCGCTGTGGCAGTGACAGTGGCAGTGGTGGCGGTAGCAGTGGCAATGGCAGTGGAAGTGGCAGTGGCGGTGGCAGTAGCTGTTGCTGTGGCAGTGACAGTGGCAGTGGTAGTGACAGTGGCTGTGGTGGCAGTGTCCTGGCAGTGGCAGTGGTGGCGGTAGCAGTGGCAATGCCAGTGGAAGTGGCAGTGGCAGTAGCTGTCGCTGTGGCAGTGACAGTGGCAATGGATGTGGTGGCAGTGTCCTGGCAGTGACAATGGCAGTAGCAGTGACAGTGGCAATGGATGTGGTGGCAGTGTCCTGGCAGTGACAATGGCAGTGGCGGTGGCGGTGGCAGTGGTGGCGGTGTCAGTGGCGGTGGCTGTGGTGACAGTGGCAGTGTCGTGCCGATGCGCCGTGGCTAATCCTCACTCTTGCCGTGTAATCCCGCCCGCCGGGATAATCCCATCAAACCCGGCAGCGCCGCGGCCGAGCTCAGCGCCGCGTTTGGCGCCGGGGGGATCTGGGGGAGACACGGGAGGGGACACGGGAGGGGACACGGTGGCCCCGGGGCAGCGGCGGCGGCGGGAGGGACCGTGAGGGCTCGGGTGGGGAAACTGAGGCACCGAGCAGGAGCAGGAGTGGAGGGAGGCAGCCCCAGGGTGATGAGGAGGGTGGGATGGGTCACCCCAGAGATGCATGGTGGGAACACCGCGGGCATTTCTGACCGCCCCATCCATCGCCTCCCGCCGGGAGCGCCGGGACACAGCGCCGGGAAAGCAGGAAGGGTCAGGGTGGAGCTCTGGGAGGCGGGAGCTGAGATCCATCCTCGCCATGTGCCCGAAATAACCCGGCCATGCTGGGCTCCGTCCCTCATGCCAGCCCTGGGTGTGCAACCCTGGTCACGCGTGGGACAGCCATGAACAGACCTGTGCATGTGTGACATGTGACAGCCATGAACAGACCTGTGCATGTGTGACATCCCCTGCACACGCGTGACATCCCCTGCACAGACACCCCGGTGCCACCCGGTGCCCGCACGCTGCCACACACAGGTGCCAGCTGGTGCCCACATTCCTGCACATGTGTGTCACCCGGTGCCTCCTGCCAGCCCTGCACACGCACGCTGACTGTGACATGTGACACGTGTGACACCTGCTGTGCGCACCGACACCTGCACACACATGACACACACACATAGCACACACACATGGCACACGGTGACACCCCCCGCGCGCACGTGCCACCTCCCCACGCACAGATGGCACCTGGCACACCTGGCAGGGCCTGGCAGGGGACAGGGACACCCTCGTGCCCCGAGGCTTTTGGCGCGGTGGTGGCGGTGGGGGTGGCAGTGGCAGCAGTGGCAGTGGCAGCAGTGGCACCGGTGTGAGAACGAGGAGCGGCTCCGAGGGCGGCTCGGCCGCTCGGACCTTCCGGCGAGGCGGCAGCGCGGAGGCGGCGCTGGGAACAATGGCCCTTTGTTCTGAGCCTCTGGCATCCCGGAGCCCGGCCTGCATCCCAGAGCCTGCATCCTGCATCCTGCATCCCATCCTGCATCCCAGAGCCTGAATCCTGCATCGCAGCCTGCATCCTGCATCCCAGCCTGCATCCCAGCCTGCATCCCAGAGCCTGGATCCTGCATCCTGGAGCCTGAATCCTGCATCCCAGCCTGAAACCTGCATCCTGCATCCCATCCTGCATCCCACAGCCCTGCCTGCATCCCATCCTGCATCCCAGAGGCTGAATCCTGCATCCCAGTCTGAATCCTGCATCCTGCATCCCAGCCTGAATCCTGCATCCCATCCTGCATCCCAGAGTCTGAATCCTGCATCCTATCCTGCATCCCATCCTGCATCCTGCATCCCAGCCTGGATCCTGCATCCCACAGCCCTGCCTGCATCCTATGCCCTGACCTGCATCCCACTCCATACCTCAGCCTGCATCCCATCCCACACCCCACCCTGTGTCCCCTAACCCAGCCTGCATCCTCCATCCCACCCTCCATCCTCTACACCATCCTCCATCCCATCCTCCATCCTCCATCCCATCCTCCATCCCATCCTCCATCCCATTCTCCATCCCATCCTCCATCCCATCCTCCATCCCATTCTCCATCCCATTCTCCATCCCATCCTCCATCCCATTCTCCATCCCATCCTCCCCGCTGCCTCCAGCCCACGTCCCCCTGCACATCCCACATCCCTGCTCCATCTGCACATGCCCTGCACCCCCTGCACCCTCCCTCCTCCTCCTCCTCCCATGCTCCCCCCGTCCCCCAGCACTGCCAGGGCCCATCCCAGCCCCTCTGGGGGGCTCAGGGGCTGGGGGTCACCCCACAAACCCCCACCTGTCCCCAGGACAGAGGACGCTTCCAAAACAGAGAGCAGGATGGAGAGGGTGGGGAGGAGGAGGAGCAGGGTGAAGGCTCACGTGCTCTCACCCACACCTTGGCACAGGAAGCCACTTGTCACCTTGTCACCCTCTGGGCACAGCAGGAGTGGCAGGAGGAGATTTGTCTCCTGTCCCCTCTGGTGTTCCCATCCTGGGTGTTCCTGGGAGGTGGGGGGCTCCAGGGGGGCAGGGGGGCACCTGCCACCTGCAGGGCCATCATCAGCAGGGGACAGCACTGGGTGACACTGAGGTGACACTGAGGTGATCTGCCACCCCCAGCCCCTCTCTGCCCATTGAAGCCAGCAGATACTTATATTTAACTTTATTTAAGTACAAGTAGGAGTTTGAAGATAATCCTAATGGGAACTGCTGGTTCTGGGCCTGCAGAGTGGAGCAGCCCCATTGTCCCCAGCAGGGCAGCATAGGTGACATGGGGAAGGGGGCCTGAATCCAACAAACACCCAAAAACGCCTAAAAAAAACCCAAAACCAACTTTGTTAGGGGTTAAAAACTGACCTGGCTTTGAGACTGACCCTTGGTCCCGACCTCCCAGAGCCTCCCCCAACTCCTCTGGCTCTGGGATCGATGGGTTGTGATTGTAGGGCTGCTCCCTGAGCACTGGGGTGGCTTTGGGGTTAATTTGGGGTGAGTTTGGGGTGGCTTTGGGGTAGGTTCAGGGTGGGTTTGGGGTGGGTTCAGGGTGGGTTTGGGGTGGCTTTGGAGTGGGTTTAGAGTGGGTTTGAGGTGAGTTTGGGATTAATTTGGGGTGGGTTTGGGATGGGTTTGGGGTGGTTTTGGGGTGGGTTTGGGGTGGTTTTGGGATGGGTTTGGGGTGGATTTGGGTGGGTTTGGGGTGGGTTCAGGATGGGTTTGGGGTGCCTGTGGGTGCTGTGGGTGCTGTGGGTGTGTTCAGCAGCCTCCCATCCCCGGAATGCCGGGGCTCCCTGTCCTGGCTGTAATTGCAGGGTTCCCTGAGCCGGATGTAAACACTGCCGGTGTTGTTATTGCAGAGTCCCTGTGGGGCTGAGCCGGGAGCTGCTGCCCCTCAGGGATCCCGTGGGGACACGGAAAGGGGACACTGGGGGACTGTGACACCCTGGGGACGGGGGCTCCATCAGGAGGTGACAGGAACCCCTGGGGACAGGGATGGCACAGGCAGGTTGCACAGGGGAGGTGCCATCCAGGACTGGCATGGCTCTGGGTGGGGGTTCCAGGGCGGTGCCAGGCCGGGGCAGGAACAGGGGGTTCCCTCTTCCCTCCCCAAAGGGGAACTGAGGCACGAGGCCGGAGGAGGTGACTCGGAGCTGCTCCTGTCACCGCCCTGGGGCCATGCGGGTGACAAAGAGGGATGGCAGGGTGACACCGAGGGGACCCCGCCTGGGCACAGAGCCCCTGGGGTGGCACAGGACCAGGGTGAGTGCCCTGGGGACAATGGGAATGAAGGGAATGGGTGAAGTGGGGCTTTGGGGACAGGGGGGATGAGGGCAATGGGTGTTTTGCAGGGACAGGAGGGTCAGGCACGTGCCTGCCCTTTGGGGACAAGGGGGGTGACAGTTTTTGGGGGGACAGGGGTGGTTGTGTGGCTTGGGGAGAGCAGCAGGACACGGGAGGATCCCGTCCCATAGAACTGAGGGGGACAAGGGGACAAAGGCATTGAACTGGGGGGACAACAGGGGACAAGTTCTGTGAATTGGGGAGGGGGGACACACAGCCCTCCGTCTGCCACCCCCTCTGTCCCCCCCCCTCCCCGGGGTTTATTTCGGCGTGACGCGTGATCCTCCTCGCTAGGAAACCGTTCTTAATATGCAGATGAGCCTGGATTTAATATGCAAATCACCATGCGGCTCTGGCCGGCCACCAGCGCCGGCGGCTGCCGGAGGGGACGTGTCGGGGCACCCATGGGTGGCACCGGGGGGGCATCGAGGGGGCTCCCAGCACCCGGGGCCACCTCTGGGCACCCACGGTGGGCGACAAAGCCGCCCAAGGTGACCGCGGGGTCCGCACCACCCCCGTGCCCTTGGTCGCTGTCGGTGTCCTGGGGGGCTCGGAGCTTGTGTCCCCACCCGGGGGGCGATGGGGAGGGGACAGGGACAAGGGACAAGGGACAAGGGACAAGGAGCGGGGCTATAAACGGCAGCTGTAAGCGGAGCCGGTAACCGGAGCGGGAGGCCCGGGGGGACATTTGAGCCGCCGGCGGGGCCGGGGAAGCGCCAAGGTAAACCGTGGGTGCTGTGTCCCCCCCTGGTGACCCCCCAGCCCTGTCACCGCCCGGGGACCCCTCCGGTGCTGGTGTTCCCCCGAGCTCTGGGCAGCTCTGGGGGTGCTGCCCGCAAAGGGGGGGACCGGCGACAGGAGACGGGGACAGGGACGGGGACGGGGACAAGGCCAGCGCGCGGTGCCAGGTGGCCGGGGTGACATTTGCTCCGGCCCTGCCGTGGGGACAGCTGCTTCCTGGCTCTGCCATCTGAACCGGGCCCGGAACGGAAACCCGGGGGGGGCTCAGCCCCCCGGCCCCGGCGGCAGCGGCAGCTGGGATTGGGGAGGGGGGCAGCGCTTGGGGGGGCGCTGCTGGTGACCCCCAAACCCCCCTGTGCCAATGGGGGTGGCGCTGGATGACCCCACTGAGCGTTCGCCTTTTGGGGGGCTGGAGCATGTGGGGTGGTGTGTAAATGCCTCATTAGCATAACTAATTACTGATTTCTTATTGGCGTTGGGCGCCTCCTGAAGGAAATGACCCCAAAATCCGGCATTAGACCGACAGAGAGGGATGTGGATATTGAGATTATAGCAGGGAGGGGTGTCCCAAAAAGTTGAATTTTCGGGGATTTCATTGTTGGTGTCCTGCGCCTTTGCCACCCGTCATCCCTTTCCCAGATTGTCCCCTTCCCGATGTCCCTCCATTCTCCAGTGTCCCCTCTTTTGCACTGCCCCCCCTTTCCCATTGTCCCCCGTGTTTCCCGGGGTGTGTCCCCCTCCCTGGTGTCCCTCCCTTCTCGGTGTCCCCCCCATTTCCGGTGTGTCCCCCTCATTCCCGGTGTGTCCCCCCCTCTTTCCCGCTGCCCTCCTAAGGGGTTTATGAGGATGGGGGACCCTTGGCGGTGTCCCCGCTGTCCCTCTGTCCCCGCTCCGTGTCCGGGGGGCTCTCAGAGTCCCTCGTGCCGCTGTTTTCCCGCGGGGACTCCGCGGTGCCGCTCGGGGGGGGGTCCCAGGGGTGCCCCCCCGGGTGACAGCTGCCGGGGCGGGGGGGGTTTGGTGGCTCCGGTTACGGTGACATCAGCCCTACCTTCCCACCTGGCGCGGGCGGGGGGCGCGGGCCCCCTCCCCGGGGGTCGCGGGGGGTTGGTGTGACAGCTGAGCGGCTCTCGGGGCGTCCTGGAGGGGGGGGTGGCACATGGGACCCCCCTGCCGGCCCCGGGGACAGCGGTGACACCGGGCGGCGGCGGAGGCGGCCGGAGCGGCTCAGGTGGGCAAAGCGCGGCGCTGGGGGGGCGGATGGCACGGGAGGGGCTCCCACCCCCCCGGGAACGGACGGGAATGGGGGGCCCCCCCGGCAGGGACACCCCATCAGTGGGATCAGAGATCCCGCTGCGCTCAGAGCCGCCGGGAGGGCAGCAAGAGGGGGACACTGGGGCTGCCCCCCCTTTCCTGCCCCATTCCCCAGTGCCGGGGGTCGCGGGGATGTTGGGGAGGGGGGGTGGGACTGACCAAGCAGCTCCGCCCGCCCCCCAAAGCTTGGTGTGGGGGTGAGGGCTGAGCGCGCTCTGCCGTGGGGAAACTGAGGCACTGAGCAGGGACGGGGATGAGGGACATGCCCGGGGCCGCTCCCCCGCTCCGTGTCGGGGACACCCGAGTGGAGACCCCCCCTCACCCCCGGCACATCCCCCTGTCCCCCCACGCTGCCTCAGTTTCCCCACAGCCGCGCTGGTGACCGTCCCCCTGCTCCGCCACTGCCATGAATGGGTCCCTGTTTGTCACCCCCCCCGTGGCCGTGTCCCCCTCCCCGCCGTGCCCCCTCCTCCCCGTGCCCCCCTCCTCCCGCCGCTGCCTTTTCTTTCCCCGCACAATCGCGGGCATTTATGGCGCCGGAGGCTCCGCTTTCCCTGCGCCGCTCGCTGTCACCGCCCGCCCGGGGACGGTGACACCGGAGCCCCGCTCGGGCTCCGGGGCCGCGGCACGGCCCCCCCGAACCCCCCAGGGAGGATTCTCACCGAGCCCCGCCCTGGGGTGGCTTTTGGGGTCCCCCATCCTCCCTCCGGCGATCGGTGGCTTTCGGGGGCCGCTCTGTGACAAACCGGGCACAAACGCTCATTTCCTGAAATTTGGGGACACCGTGGGGACAAAGCTGGGTGTCACTGGGAGCTGTGGCACTGTGGGGACAGGTTTGGGTGTCCCTGACACAGTGGGAACAGATTTGGGTGTCCCAGGGTGGTGACACCCTGAGGATGGGGTCAGTTGTCCCCAGAGGGGCTGTGACACCAGGGTCGGGTCCCCCCGGGGTCACCTCCTGCCCAGGGCTGTGGCACAGCAGGGTCGGGGTCAGATGTCCCCGGGGGCTGTGGCACGGCCAGGGGACGGGTTGGGGACAGTGGCGGGTCTCACGGGGGGCCGATGACACCATGGAGGGGCTGGGGATGTGTCCCGTGACCCCCAGAGCCCACAACGTCACCGTGTCCGGTCCCCACAATATCACTGTCCCCGGTCCCCACAATGTCACCATCCCGGTCCCCACAATGTCACTGTCCCCGGTCCCCACAATGTCACCATCCCGGCCCCCACAATATCACTGTCCCCATCCCCACACAATGTCACCGTCCCGGTCCCCCCAGTGTCACCGTGCCCGGTCCCCGCGGGGGACGAGGGCGCCGCTTCGATCGCTCCCGCTGCCGGCTCCCATGGAATTAATGATCAATTAATTCCCTGCCCGGCTGCTAATTACCCAGTCCCTCGGGGACCGGTGGCAGGGTGGGCATGGTGGCCCAGCGTGGTGAGGGGACACGGGCGGTGGCACTGGGGCTGTTTGGGTGCGGGGGTGCTGTGACATTCTGAGGCGTCCTTGGAGATCTTCCACGACATCCCGGTGGCGTTTTGGGAGGGGGAAGAGCCTCTCTGGCTTCCCTCTTGTCCCCATGTCCCCGTGTCTCTCTGTCCATGTGTCCTCACCCTCCTGTCCCCATGTCCCCATGTCCCCAACCCCTTCCCCACGTTCTGCTGGTGACAAACCCCAGCACGGCCCCAATGAGGGGAGACACCCGCGGGTTTGGGGTGCTCGGGGGGGTTCCCTGTGGGTGCTGCCCCCTCCCAAGCCCCCTACCTGTGCCCGCAGGTGCGGTGGGTGCCCTGGCAGGGCGGGGGCCACCATGGCACCCCCAGCCCGTGTGCCCCTGGTGCTGCTGCTGCTGCTGGCGGCCGAGAGGACGGCGAGGGGCACCTTCCCCGAGGAGCCCGGGCCCATCGCCACGGCCCCCCCGGACTGTGAGTGCCCCCCGGGGCTGGGGGGAGCGGGGCCCTGCATTGGGGCTTGGGGGGCACGGCCTGGCATGGAAAGGGAAGCGGGACTGGGGCACGGGGGGCGCTGGGGATTGGGGGACACTGGGGCGTGGGGGGCACGGCTTGGTATGGAAAGGAAGAGGGGCTGGGGCATGGGGGGCACTGGGGTATGGTGGGCACAGGTTGGCATGGAAAGGGAAAGGGGACTGGATCATGGGGGGCATGGGGGGCACTGGGGGCACTGCTTGGCATGGAAAGGAAGAGGGTCTGGGGCACAAGGGGCACAGGGGGCACTGGGGCATGGGGGGCATGGCCTGGCATGGAAAGGGAAGGGGCACTGGGGCATGGGAGGCACTGGGGTACAGGGGGCACTGGGGCATGGGGGGCACAGCTTGTCATGGAAAGGGAAGGGGCGCTGGGGGGAATTGGGGTGAAGGGAAAAGGGGGAACCCAAGGGAGAGTTTTGGAATACGACAGGACAGAACCAGGGCTGGGCTCTGGGGTATTTTTGGGGGTAACTATGGAAAGGGTTTTGGGGTGCTTTGGGGTGAAGGCAGGCGAGGGGCACTCGTGGGGAGGGATTTTGGGCCTGTGGCAGCAGGGAGGTGACCCGGGCTGTGTGGGGGTGCCCGTGTGACCCCCGTGCCCCCCCAGATGTGAAGCACTACCCCGTGTTCGTGGGGCACGGCACCGCCCGCCCGGGGGGCCCCGAGGGAGGGGGCACCCAGCGCCTCAACATCCAGCGCATCCTCAAGGTCAACAGGACCCTCTTCATCGGGGACAGGTCAGGAGCCGGCACCCCAAAACCTCCCTTCCATCATGGGGGGCACCCCACACGCTCCCCACTCCTCTCTGCTGGGGAGGAGCCTGCCTGGGGCACCCCAAACCTGCCATGGGGCACTGGGGGGTCACTGGCACTGACAGTGCCCTGGTGATGCCCATTGTCCACCCCAGCACCCCAAACCTCCCTCACTGTCCACCCCAGCACCCCAAACCTTCCCGGGGTGGGTGGGGGTGGATCCTGTACCCCCAGTGCTGGGGGGCACACCCCAGCTGGGGGGTGGTGACACCCGTGTCCCCCTCCCCAGGGACAATGTCTATCGGGTCAGCCTGGAGCCCAGCGGGGCTGCTGAGATGCGCTACCACCGGGTGAGTGCTGGGGGTCCAGGGGGGGCTGGGGCTCCCAGGGAGCTCTGAGGGGTCCCAGGGAACTCTGGGGGGTCTCAGGGAGTTCTGGGGGGTCTCAGGGGGGTCTCACGGGGGTGCTGTTGCCTCGTCCCCATCCCCACACTGCTTTTCCCCACCCAGAAGCTGACGTGGCGCTCGAACCAGCACGACATCAGCATCTGCAGGATGAAGGGCAAGCACGAGGTACAGCTGTGGGATCTGCCCTCCTGGGGACCCTCCGTGGCTGTGTCACAGCCTGTCCCCTCCCCAGTGTCACCACCCCACTCCCTCCCAGCGGTTGTGTCACTGATTTATTGGCTGATTGGCTAAATTGGTCTGTAATTAATTCTTGGGAGCCGGAAATCCCATTGCCAGCTCCCATAAATGCAGTTCTGGGGTGAGAACAGCCCCCCCCCCAAGCCATCCCCTGGCAATGATGAGGGTTTGGGTGGGGTGGCATGAGGTGAGGGGGGTTTTGGGGTGCTGAGGGTGACGGTCCCCTCTCCTGGCACAGGCAGAGTGCCGAAACTTCATCAAGGTGCTGCTGGTGAGGAACGAGAGCCTCCTGTTCGTCTGTGGCACCAACGCCTTCAACCCCGTCTGTGCCAACTACAGTGTGAGCCCCCGGGATGGGTCACTGTGAGGGAGGGGGCTGGGGCCAGGGGAGGAGGGGGCACCCATGGGAAGGGTTTTGGGGTCAGGGAAGGGTTTTGGGCACCCATGGGAAGGGTTTTGGGGTCAGAGAAGGACAGAACACCCCTGGGAAGGGTTTTGGGGTCAGGGAAGGGTTTTGGGCACCCATGGGAAGGGGTTTGGGGTGAAGGCAGGAGGGAACACCCCTGGGAAGGGTTTTGAGGTCAGGGAAGGAGGGGGCACCCACAGGAAGGGTGTGGGGGTGAAGGCAGAAAGGGGCACCCATGGGAGGGGTCTGCAGCACCAACACCTTCAGCCCTGCCTGTGCCAGCTGCAGGCAGAGCCCCCCTGGGGATGGGGAGCGCGGGTGCCCCCGTGCCCGGGTGTGCCCTCACGTCCCCCTGTCACCCGCTCTAGATGGACACGCTGGAGCCCGTCGGGGACAACATCAGCGGCATGGCCCGCTGTCCCTACGACCCCAAGCACGCCAACGTGGCCCTGTTCACAGGTCAGTGGTGGCACTGCCGCTGTCACAGCGGGCACGGTGTCCCCAAACCCCGCTGACACCTTGTCCCCTGCAGGGGGGATGCTCTTCACCGCCACGGTGACGGATTTCCTGGCCATCGACGCCGTCATCTACCGCAGCCTCGGGGACAGCCCCACCCTGCGCACCGTCAAACACGACTCCAAGTGGTTCAAAGGTGTGTCCCCACCCTGGGCCGTGCCAGGACAGGGCATGTGTCCCCTGTGACCCCATCCTGGGCCATCCCTGACCCTGCTGTCCCCTCAGAGCCCTACTTTGTGCACGCCGTGGAATGGAGGAGCCACGTCTACTTCTTCTTCCGCGAGATCGCCATGGAGTTCAACTACCTGGAGAAGGTGGGACCTGTCCCACTGGGGAGGAGATGCACAGAATTCCCCAAATTCTCCCAAATTCACAGAACTCACAGAATGCACAGAATTCATAGAATCACTGGGTTGGAAGAGACCTTAAAGGTTGTTGAGTCCAACCCTGCCCCAACACCTCAACTCAACCCTGGCACCCAGTGCCACATCCAGGCTTTGTTAAACACACCCAGGGATGGTGATTCCACCACCTCCCCGGGCAGAACATTCCAGAACTTTATCACCTTTCCTGTAAAAAACTTTTTCCCAGTATCCAACCTATATTTCCCTATGATCCCATAGCTCCCTTCCAACCCAAACCATTCTGGGACGCCCACAGGGACACCCAGGGTAGGGACAGGGACACAGGGGTTGGGTGGTGACACGTGTCCTCCCCACAGGTGGTGGTGTCACGGGTGGCCCGGGTGTGCAAGAACGACATGGGGGGCTCGCAGCGGGTGCTGGAGAAGCAGTGGACGTCCTTCCTCAAGGCCCGGCTCAACTGCTCCGTGCCGGGCGATTCCCACTTCTACTTCAACGTCATCCAAGCCGTGACGGACATCCTGGAGCTGGACGGGCGCCCCGTGGTCCTGGCCGTGTTCTCCACGCCCACCAACAGGTCAGAGCCTCCTGTGCCCTGCCCAGACTGCCCGGGCTCAGAGCTGGGTGCCAGCTGAGGTCTGGGTGGGATCACAGCTGGATCCTGAGTGGGATCTGGGTGGAATCAAAGCTGGATCCTGAGTGAGATCTGGGTGGGATCAAAGTTGGATCCTGAGTGGGATCTGGGTGGGATCAAATCTGGATCCTGAGTGGGATCTGGGTGGAATCAAAGTTGGATCCTGAGTGAGATCTGGGTGGGATCAAAGCCAGATCCTGAGTGAGATCTGGGTGGGATCAAATCTGGATCCTGAGTGGGATCTGGGTGGAATCAAAGCTGGATCCTGAGTGGGGTCTGGGTGGGACCAAAGCTGGATCCTGAGTGGGATCTGGGTGGAATCAAAGCTGGATCCTGAGTGGGGTCTGGGTGGGACCAAAGCTGGATCCTGAGTGGGGTCTGGGTGGGATCAAAGCTGGATCCTGAGTGGGATATGGGTGGAATCAAAGCTGGATCCTGAGTGGGATCTGGGTGGGATCAAAGCTGGATCCTGTGTGGGGTCTGGGTGGAATCAAAGCTGGATCCCGAGTGGGATATGGGTGGAATCAAAGCTGGATCCTGAGTGGGATCTGGGCAGAATCAAAGCTGGATCCTGAGTGGGGTCTGGGTGGGATCAAAGCTGTATCCTGAGTGGGATCTGTGATGGGTCCTGGACAGGAAATGGGCTCGTTTCCATTTGGGATGTGCAGGGCCCCTGGCACTCGCTGGGGCCTTCCCATGCTCACCCCACAACCGTGTCCCCACAGCATTCCCGGCTCCGCCGTCTGCGCCTTCGACATGACCCAGGTGGCCGCCGTGTTTGAGGGACGGTTCCGGGAGCAGAAATCGCCCGAGTCCATCTGGACACCCGTGCCAGAGGACATGGTGCCAAAGCCACGGTGAGAGACGGGGCTGGGGACAGAGCTGGCAAGGACTGTCAGTGGCAGGGACAGTGGTGGGACTGGGGAAAGGAACAGGGATGGGGACAGGGACAGGGATGGGGACAGGGGTGATGACAACCATGGCAAATACCAGCTGGAAAGGGGACAGGGATGGGGACAGGGGTGATGACAACCACAGTCGGTACCTGCTGAGAAGGGGACAGGCATGGGGACAGGGGCCAGTACCTGCTGAGAAAGGGACAGGGATGGGGACAGAGATGGGGACAGGGGTGATGATAACCATGGCCAGTACCCACTGGGATGGGGACAGGGGTGATGACAACCACGGCCAGTACCAGCGGAGCTGGGGACAGGCTGGGGACAGCGCCACTGAGCCATACCCTGGCTGCAGGCCCGGCTGCTGCGCGTCCCCGGGGATGCGCTACAACTCCTCCAGCGCCTTCCCCGACGAGATCCTCAACTTCGTCAAGACGCATCCGCTGATGGACGAGGCGGTGCCGGCCCTGGGCAACGCCCCCTGGATCCTCCGCACCATGACCCGGTGGGTGCCCGAGGGGCTTGGGGACACTGAGAGGGCTGGAAGGGGCTGGAAGGGGCTGGCCAGAGCCTCCCGTGCTGCCTTTCCATGCTTGTGTCAGCGCTGGGAGCGCTGGGAGAGCTGATAAATCTCATACACTTTGCAGTCAAGATTGTCTCGTCCTAATTAAATCTGCCTTAATTGCTGCTTGATGGGGAATTAATCAAGCCGCGCTCTTGGGCCGCAGCCTCCCGCCGGCAGGGCAGCCGGGGCGTGAGCAGGGATGGGGACAGGGACAGGAATGGGGACAGGGACAGGAATGGGGACAGGGACAGGAATGGGGACAGGGAGCTGGGGATGGGGGGTGGGAATGGGGACAGGGATGTGGGGCTGGATCTGGGGACACAGGGCTGGGGATGGGGACATGGAGATGGGGATGTGGGGCTGGGGGGTCTCACTCTTTCCCCCTCCCTGGGACCCCTGGATTCCCCCCCACCCCAGCACTGCTCCCTCCCCCACGCAGGTACCAGCTCCGTAAGATCGTGGTGGACAACGCGGCGGGGCCGTGGGGCAACCACACCGTGGTGTTCCTGGGTTCCAGCACCGGCACCGTGCTCAAGTTCCTCATCCTGCCCAACGCCACCAGCAGCCCTGGGCCCGCTGCCCCCGGCAGCCAGAGCGTCTTCCTGGAGGAGTTTGAGACCTACCAGCCTGGGAGGTGAGTGCCAGGGTGCCAGGGGAAGGGGCAGTAAAAGGGGTGGGTGGGTGCTTGGATGGAAGGATGGATGGATGGATGGATGGTGGATGGATGGATGGATGGATGGATGGATGGATGGATGAGGGAGAGATGGATGGATGATGGAAGGGTGGATGGATGGATGATGGACAGATGGATGGATGATGGATGGATGGATGGATGATGGATGGATGAGGGAGGGATGGATGGATGGATGGATGGATGGAGGGATGGATGGATGGATGGATGGATGGATGGATGGATGGATGGATGGATGGATGAGGGAGAGATGGATGGATGGATGGATGGATGGATGGATGGATGGATGGATGGATGGATGAGAGGGATGCAAGGCTGTGGGGAATGGATGAGAAAATCTCCTCTGGGCTGGGCCAGGCTTTGGAGGGCCCCCCATGGCTGGGGCCATGATGAGCTCTGCCCTGTCCCCAGGTGTGGCCGGGACACGGAGGACGAGCGGCGGCTCCTGGGGCTGGAGCTGGACAAGGCTGCGGGGTCCCTGCTGCTGGCCTTCCCCCCATGCGTGGCCAGGGTGCCCGTGGCTCGCTGCCAGCAGCACTCGGGCTGCATGAAGTGAGTGCTGGGGGCTGGGAGCGTGCCTGGGGAAACTGAGGCACAGCACAGGCCGGGGTGCCGTGTCCTCCCATCAGGGCTGGCCCTGACATCTCTGCTCCCTGCCAGGAACTGCCTGGGCAGCCGGGATCCCTACTGTGGTTGGACACCCGAGGGCTCCTGCATCTTCCTGGAGCCCAGCCCCAGGTAACGCTGCCAGGTTGGGGACGTGTGGGGGACAGGGGTGTCCCCAGAGAGCTCCTGCAGCCCTCAACCAACTGACGGGAGCTGGGAGACCCTGCCAGGCCGTTTGGGACCCACTGACCCCCCCAATTTGCCCCCCCAGGGTGGCCTTCGAGCAGGACATCGCCGGCGGCAGCACGTCCCACCTGGGCGAGTGCGAGGGTGAGTGCGGGGCCGGGGCCGGGCTCGGGGACGCGGTGGCGGCGCCCGCGGGTCCCTGACGTGTCCCCACCGCCAGGGCTGGTGACGGAGAGCTTCGTGGACGAGCCGGACGGGCTGGTGTCGGTGAACCTGCTGGTGATCTCCTCCGTGGCCGCCTTCGTTATCGGCGCCGTCATCTCCGGTTTCAGCGTGTGCTGGTTCATCGGGCACCGGGACCGCAAGGAGCTGGCGCGGCGCAAGGACAAGGAGACGATCCTGGCGCACAGTGAGTCGGTGGTGAGCGTCAGCCGCCTGGGCGAGCGGCGGGCACGGGGAGCGCTGCTGGCCCCGCTCATGCCCAACGGGTGGCCCAAGGAGCTGGGCAAGGTCACCCAGCACGACCTGGACTCGGGGGTGCTGCCCACGCCGGAGCAGACCCCGCTGCAGCAGAAACGCTGCCCCGGCGCCCTCCAGAACTGCACCTGGGAGCAGAGCCACAACATCATCAACGCGGCCTTGCGGGACCCTGGAGGCGGCTCCGGCCCCGCGGGCACCGGGCGGGGGCACGGCGGCTCCGGCCGCCCCCCGAGGGGCATCCCCCTGTCCTGCCACGCCATCCTGGTGGACCAGGAGCTGGAGGCCGAACTCAGCGACTCCTCAGGTGACGGGCACTGGGCTCGAGACGCTCAGGAGGGGCCCCGCACCCGGCAGCACCCGCCCGCCGGTGCCCGCCGCCAGCCCCGCAGCTCCTACGGCGACTTCGGGGGGACGCCGCACCCCAGCCCCGAGCGCCGGCGGGTGGTGTCGGCACCCAGCGGGGACGGGGGAGACTTTACCGAGGGGCCGCCCTGGCACCCCGAGCAGCTGAACTTCAACGCCAACAACGGCACGGGCCGCCCCGGCGCCCACCTCAAGAGGAACCACACGTTCAACAGCGGCGAGGCGGCGGCGGGCGGCTACGGGCGGCACGGGACGGGCACCGGGCACCGGGCAGCGCGGGCACCGGGCACCCCGCGGCCGCTGACGGACCTGCAGCACCTCCTGCGCTACGGCGTGGAGCGGACTCCCTCGGGAAAATAGGGTGGCACCTGTGCGCGTTCCCCGGCCAGGACACTGATGGGGACCCGGCTCGCTGGGGACAGGGACGGGCACGGGCTGAGGTGCTGCGTGGGTGAGGGGGGACAGGCACCCCCTGGGTGCCCCCGATAGGGTTTGGGGGTGCCCCCGGCTGGCGTGGGGCAGCGCCCTGCGCTCCGGCTGCGTTGTTGTCCCTTGTGCTGGGGTGGAGCGTCCAGAGTGTCCCCTCCCCAGGCCGGAGCCAGGGCCCGCAGCACCCTGGGGGCAGCAGGATGGACAGACGGACACGGGCACTGGGCTGTGCCCCCCAGCCCGCAGCCCCCCAGTGGCACCCGGGGGTGCTGCCACCCCCCTGGGGACACCCGGCCGGGGGTGCTTTGGTTGGGGTGATGGAACCTGGTGAGCGTTTTGGGGGCGGGGGGCTGGGGGCCCCCCGAGTGTGGCGATATCTGGGGATGGGGCACACTCCCACCCCCAGTCTGGGGTCAGCCCTTTCCCAGTGCCAGCCTGGGGGTTGCCCATCTTTCCCTACCCCCCGGCACCCCCTCCTGGAAAGCACAGCCGGGGTGGGGGGCACCGCGGGGGGGTCCCCACCGAACCCACTCTCTGCTGGCAAAGGGTGCCCTTTCGGTGCCACCCCTGCCCGGCACCCACCCGGGGTGGCGTGTCGCGTCGCGGGGCAGTGGCAGGTCCCCAGAGGGTGGCAGGCTGTAAATAGGGCAGGGGGCGGCGGGAGCCCCCCCCCCCCAGCGGCCATGCATGCGGCCGCCCGCGGGCTGTACCCCGCGGCCCCAATAAACACCCGGTTACCGGAGGCGACTCCCCCGCCGCCGCCTCGGCACCTTCTTCACCCCCCCCGGGAGCCGGGACCGGCCGGGGAGGGGGGCACAGGGCTGGGAGGGGGCACAGGGTGGCACCCGCTCCGTGGGCACCCGCACACCCAGCGCACACACACACACCCACCCGCGCACGAAGGTCCCCACCCCACTTTCCCCACGAATTCCCCTGGGATAAGGCGGTGCCAGTGCCGTGTCCCTGCTCGTGCCACCCCACGCCCGCCGTGTCCCCTGTCTGTCCCCTTTCCCGGCTGTCTCTCGCCCCACGATGCCACCCACGAGGCCCTCTGTCCCCGGCCTGAGCACCCTGAAGGGTTGAGGACACCCGGCACCCTGAGGTGGCACGGGAACACCTGGGGTGGGCACATCTGGCAAAGGGACACTTGAAGTGGCGTGGGCACAGCCGGCTTTGGGTTCCTTGGGGTTGGGGACGCCAATCATTGGTCCCTTGGCGTGGGGACATCTGCCGTGGGGACACCGGGCTGGCGGCTGTCGGGTCTCCTGGAGTTGGTTCACCTGGCATGGGGACACTTGGAGAGGGTGGGGACAGCGGCCATTGAGTCCCTTGAGGAGGGAACAAGTGGTGAGGGCACACGTGGCGAGGGGACACCTGCGGTGGGGACACCGGGGGAGGGGACAGCGGGGGCGGAGACACCTGGGGCGGGGGTGGGACACCGGCCAAGGCGTCCCTCGGCGGGGGACACGTGAGAGGTGACCGGGGACCCGTTCCCGCCGCCCGGGCTGGGCTGTCCCCGCTGTCCCCGCCGCTGTCTCCGGACCCCGCGGCGAGCGCGCCCCAATCCCAAGCCACGCCCTCGGTCACGCCCACTCCTCCTCATTGGCTGAGAGCCGGCCCCGCCCCTTCTCTGATTGGCTCCCGCCTCTCCCCGCGTGTCCGGGCTGGGCGGGGCCCGGGGTCGCGATCTCGCCCGGGGGTCGCGGCAGAACCCCACCCCCACCCCGTAAGTACCGGGCCCGGGGCTTGGCGGGAGCGGGAGGGCGGGAAACGGGGCCGGGGGCGTCCAAGGAGGCTCCGGAAAGGCTCCGTGGGGGGCTCCGGGTGGTCCCGGGGGGAGTCCGGAGGTCCCCGGGGGCCTCCGGGGGCTGCGGGGGTGGTCGGGGGTCCCAAAGTCCGCGGAACACCCCAGGGACACCCCGAGAAACTCCGGGGAACAGCGCAGGATCCCGGGGGAGCTGTTCCCCGCCGTGACCTGCCCGAAGCCCCCTGAATCCCCCCAGAACTCGTCCCCGGAAAGCGCAGGGCCGGGCCGGGGGAGACCCCAAAGGGCAGAGGGGCTGCCGGGGGTCCGGGGGGCTGCTGGGGGTCTGGAGGGGGTCCCGGGGGGCTGCCGAGGGTCCTGGGGGGCTGCCGAGGGTCCGGAGGGGGTCCCGGGGGGCTGCCGAGGGTCCTGGGGGGCTGCCGGGGCTCGGTTCCCTGCCGGGGCTGCCCCGGCCGAGGCGGCGGTGACGGGCGGCACGTCCCCAGTCCCCAGCGCGGGATTGCGACAGACCCGTCCCGTCTGGCTTCGCTGAATCACCCAAAAACCCCTCCCCGGCCCAAAGAGGGTGTGGGGATCCCGGAGGGGGTAGAGGGCTCCAAGGGGAGTTGAGGGGAGCCAGTCCCCCCGTTTCCTGGCAGGGGAAGAGGCCAAGCCCATCCCAAAACCCCTCTCAGAACCCCTCAAACAGCCCCGAGAGCCCCCCAGAACCCGCCAGCCGCTCCCACTCCGGCCATGAGCTGGTGGCTCTCAGCCCTCAGGGAGCAGGGGCTGGGGGGTGCTGGGGGTGTCATCCCCAGGGGGGTCCCCACCAGTCTCACCTACCCACGGCCCCCTAAAATCTCCCCCCAAAATCTCCCTCTCCTTGCTCCAGCCGTTGCTGCCATGTCAGCCGAGAGCGCCGCGGTGCCGGCCGAGCCCGGGCTGGACACACAGGTACGGGGGGCACCGAGGGTTCGGGGGGGCTGCAGGTGGCTCTGGTGACCCCATGTCATTGTCCCCCACCCACCCTCAGAGCGTGGTGAGCCGCGTGGCCAGCCTGCCCCTGGTGAGCTGTGCCTGCGGGGCCGTGGCCGCGGCGTACGGGCGCACCAAGGAGCGGCACCCGAGCGTGGGCTCCGTCTGCAGCGCAGCCGAGAAGGGCCTGAGGACCCTGACAGCGGCGGCAGCCAGCGGGGCCCAGCCCCTCCTCACCCGGCTGGAGCCCCAGAGTGAGTGCAGGGCTGGGGGAACCCCAAAACTGGCTGAGGAACCAGAGAGGGAGGACCTGGTTTCGCATCTCCAGTTTGTATCAGCAATGAATAAATACAGGGATGGACAAGCTGGAGGGTTGGAGGGGAAGCACCCCACAAGTTTGGGGTACCCAAAACCCTGCTCCTCCAGGGCAGCAGGGTGCTGAACCCAGCTCTTTTCCCATCCGCAGTTTCCACCGCCAACAAGTTGGCCTGCAGAGGGCTGGACAAGCTGGAGGAGAAGCTGCCCGTGCTGCAGCAGCCCCCCGAGAGGGTAATGCCCACCCGGGGGGCACGGGCAGGGCTCTGGGGTGGCTGAGCAGCAGGGACAAGCTGTCATTGAGCTGTCCCTGGCAGGTGGTGGCCGGGACCAGGGCGCTGGTGTCGGGCACGGTGAGCGGGGTGGCAGCGAGGACGCGCTCGGCGCTCGGGGCCGTGGTTGGCACCCGCGTGGGGCAGCTGCTGGCCTCGGGCGTGGGCACCGTGCTGGGCAAGTCAGAGCAGCTGCTGGATCGGTACCTCCCTGGGATGGACCAGGAGCTGGGTGAGTGCCCACCATGCCCAAATCTCCCAGTGCCAAGCCCTCCTGGGACCATCACCCTGGCATTGGTTATGCATGGTGGTGGTCCCACAGTGGTGCCAGTGAGGCCACCGTGACCCCAGGCAGGGGACAGTCCCTGTCTGAAGGACACGGGATGGCACTGGGTGAACTCTCACCTGGAAACCCAAGAGCAAATATAGTCCCGTGTGCCCGCCTGGGTATTTATAGCTTGGCACTGGGTGACATTAGCAGAGCTGGCCCCATGTCACAGCTGAGGTGACCGCAGAGGCCACCTGGTGCTGAGGGTGGCATCTCCACATGACCTGGTGGCCAAGCATCCTGTGGGTGCTCACACTGGGCTCCAGTGCCCAGCACAGGATGGCCCAGCCACGCTGCCCTCACCCCTGCTCCCACAGTGGCAGCAGCAGGCACGGAGGTGACCAGAGGCACCGAGGTGACCACGGACATGGAGGTGACCACGGGCATGGAGGTGATCAGGGGCACGGAGGTAACCATGGGCACAAAGGTTACCAGGGGCATGGAGGTGGCCACAGGGACAGTGGTGACCAGGGGCACGGAGGTGACCACAGGCACGGAGGTGGCCACAGGGACAGAGGTGACCAGGGGCATGGAGGTGACCACGGGCACGGAGGTGGCCACAGGGACAGAGGTGACCACGGGCACGGAGGTGGCCCCGCAGGAGCGGCAGAGGCGGTGGCAGAGCTACTTTGTCCGCGTGGGCTCCCTGTCGGCCAGGCTGCCCCACCGGGCCCTGCGGCGCTCGCTGGGTGACCTGCAGCGGGCACGGCTCCGTGCCCAGCGGCTCCTGGGCCAGCTCCACCACGTCATCCGGCTGGTAAGGACGGGGCAGGGACCGTGCCAGCCCCGTGCCGGCCCCAGGCACCCCCAGGCATGCTCCCACCTGGCTGAACCTCCCCCCAGATCGAGGAGGGGCAGCAGGGCACGGACGGGCCCTGGCACAGCGCCCGGGAGCACCTGCACCAGCTGTGGCTGGAGTGGAGCCAGCAGGACGCGGTGCCCATGGAGGACAGCGAGGTACGGGCTGGAGGGACCGGGGGGGACAGATGGCTCCATCTGGAGAGGGTGGGGACAGTGGCCATTGAGTCCCTGGAGGTGGGGACACGTGGCAAGGGGACACCTGGGGTGGGGACACCTGGGGTGGGGACACCTGGGGTGGAGCAGCAGCCGCGGAGTCCAGCTGTGGATCCATCCAGCTGTGATTCCATCCAGCTGTGGGCCCATCCAGCCATGGAGTTCAGCTGTGGATCCATCCAGCTGTGGGTCCATCCAGCAGTGGGTCCATCCAGCTATGGATCCATCCAGCTGTGGGTCCATCCAGCCATGGAGTTCAGCTGTGGGTCCATCCAGCTGTGATTCCATCCAGCTGTGGATCCATCCAGCTGTGGGTCCATCCAGCTGTGGGTCCATCCAGCCATGGAGTTCAGCTGTGGATCCATCCATCTATGGGTCCATCCAGCTGTGGGTCCATCCAGCCATGGAGTTCAGCTGTGGATCCATCCAGCTGTGGGTCCATCCAACAGTGGCTCCATCCAGCTGTGGATCCATCCAGCATTGGGTCCATCCAGCCATGGAGTCCAGCTGTGGCTCCATCCAGCTGTGGCTCCATCCAGGCGGGGCTGGGGTCCATCACCCCCAGCCCCGCTGCCCTCTGCCCACCCCGCAGGTGGAGTCCCGGACTCTGGCCATGCTCCAGGGGCTCCTGCAGCAGCTCCACGCCGCCTGCTCCCACCTGGCCGCGGGCGCCCGCGCCTTCCCCAGCAGCGTGCAGGAGACAGCGGGACACGTCCGGCACGGCGTGGAGGGCGTCCAGGCCTCCCTGGGCAGCGCCCGCTCCTTGCAGGAGCTGTCGGGGCTGGTGCTGGCGCAGAGCAGGGAGGCGGTGACGCGGGCCCAGCTCAGCCTCGAGGGGCTGCTGGAGCACGTGGGGCAGCACACGCCCCTGCCCTGGCTCCTGGGACCCTTCGCCCCCGCGCTGGTGGAGTACCCGGAGGATGTCCCGGTGGACATGTCCAAGTGGGAGGGCTGTGTCACCGTGGGGGGGACGCGCCGGGTGCCCGCTGCCCCCCAGCTCTGCGGCCGCCACTGAGGTGCCACCGAGCTGGGGCACCCACCCAGGGACATGAACCCCAATCCCATCAGGAATGAGGGGGTGAAGGACCTGGTGACCCAGCATGGGACCCCATTGCCACTCCTGTGGGGATGGTGGCACGAGGAGGACACAGCATGACTCTGTCTGGGATCCAGCACTGCCCTAAGCCCCTGGAATACTGGAATTTCGTGTCTTAACAGCTTCAAACCAGTTTAAAGAGGAAGAAAACAACTTTTTTGGCCTTAAAATGACTCAGAGCCTGCAGTGCTGTGGCAGAGCCACCGTGCCGGGCTCTCCGGGGGGCTCTGAACTGGCGGCAGAGCCGGGGGCACCCCTGGGGGGGCTCAATAAGGGGGTGCCAGGGTGGGACAGTGGAACGGGGTTCCCTGGGGTACTGGGACAGAGGGTGCCACAAGGCGCCAGGACATCTGGACTGTGCCCCGCGGCCGTGTGGCACTGAACTTTGTCCCGCTTGTCACCGTGGAGGGGCTGGGCCTGCCCGGGGTATCCCCGACGTCACAAGCGCAGCGGGGTCACAGCACCCGCGGGGCGACACCGGGAGCTCCAGGACCGTCCATCGTCCCGCCGGGGCCAGCCTGACCAACTCCACCGGGCCAGGTGGGCGGGAGCACCGGGAGCCCCGGGCTTGGGAGGATCGGGGCGGGTCTGTCCCGGGGGATCGGTGCCACGGAGGGGCGGGGGTTCTGTGGTTCCGGGCTCGGGGTGTCACTGCAGAGCGGTCCCGGGGGGCTCAGTGCAGCCCAGTCCCGGGGAGGGGTAGAGGGGTCAGTGCAGCACCGACCGAGGAATGGGGGGGTCCCGGGGGGCTCAGCACAGCCCAGTCCCGGCGGACCCGGTGCTGGGCCGGGGACTCGGTGCAGGCGGTTCCCCGGGGTTCGCTGCCCTCCCGTTCCCGGGGGTGGCGGCCCCGTGCTCCCCGCCGGTCGCTGCTCCCGGTCCGCCCCGGGCCGGCCCCGGTGGGCGGCCCCGGTCACATGCGCTCGGGGCGGGCTCCGGGCTATAAAGGGCGGCGGGGAGGAGCGGGGCGAGCCCGGAGCCGAACCGAGCGGAGCAGGACCGACCTCAGCCGCCAGCGGTGAGCACGATCCGGGGCCGGCCCGCGATCCTGGTTCCGATCGCGATCCCGGTGCCGGTTCCGATCCCGATTCCGGTTTCGATCGCGATCTCGGTCCTCTTCCCGATCGCGATCCCCGTCCTGTTCCCGATGGCAATCCCGGTCCCGGTCCTGGTCTCAATCCCGGTCCCGATCGCGATCCCGGTGCTGATCCCGCCTGTGATCCCGATCGTGGTCCCGGTCCCGGTTCCCCGGACCCCCCTGTTCCGGGATTTCCCAACCGCGCGGGAGCTGCCCCGTTCCGGGGGCGGTAACTTGGGGCAGGAGGGGCAGGAGGGGGCGCTGGGGGGGCCTGGCCCCGCTCACGGTCCCCTCTGTGCCCCCAGACCCACCATGGCCACCAGCGAGCCCACGCCGGCGCAGCCCAAGGCAGAGGAGCCGCAGGTGAGTGCGGGCAGGGCGGGGAAATTGGGAACAACCCACGGGATACCTGCTTGGACACGGGGATCGGGGTTCTCCCACCCTCCGATGGGCTTGGAGAGCCACGGGAGTGCCCCAAAACCATCCTCGGGGTGTTGGGAACACACACCACGCCCTCAGCCCCACGCTCACGCTGAGTCCTTCTGCCCCCCAGAACATCGGGACGCGCGTGGCCAACCTGCCCCTGGTGAGCTCAGCTTACGACATGGTGTCCTCCGCCTACACCTGCACCAAGGAGAGCCACCCCTACGTGCGCTCCGTCTGCGATGTGGCTGAGAAGGGCGTGAAGACGCTGACGGCGGCAGCGGTGAGCGGGGCCCAGCCCCTCCTCACCCGGCTGGAGCCCCAGAGTGAGTGCAAGGGGGAGAACAGCACCCCACGGGGATGGGGGACCCCAAAAGTGGCTCTCACTGAGCTCTCGTGAGGAACCAGGAGAGGCAGGACCTGGTTTTGTGTCTCTGGTTTGTGTGGCTGAGGGGTAAATGGCTGGAGAAGCTGGAAGAAAAGATGTGGGGGCAGCACGCCCTGAGTTTTGGGGTGGTGGAAAATTTGGCCTGGCAGAGCTCCTGCGGGGCAGCAGGGTGCTACACCCACCTCTTTTCCCATCTCCAGTTTCTTCCGCCAATGAATTCGCCTGCAAAGGGCTGGACAAGCTGGAGGAGAAGCTGCCCATCCTGCAGCAGCCCCCCCAGAAGGTACCAGGGTGGGCTGGGCTGGGGTGGGCAGCACACCTGGGGCCCCCCCCAGTGCTTAACAGAGCTTTGTGTGTCTGCCCAGATCATCTCAGACACCAAACTGCTGGTGACCTCCACGGTGACGGGGGCCAGGGATGTGCTGACCAGCACCGTGGCCGGGGCCAGAGATGCAGTGTCCAACACCATGGCCGGAGCCAGGGATGCAGTGTCCAGCAGGATGGCCGGAGCCAAAGATGCAGTGTCCGGCACTGTGGCTGGGGCTAAAGATGCAGTGTCCAGCACTGTGTCTGGGGCCAGGGATGCAGTGTCCAGTACAGTGGCCGGAGCCAGGGATGCAGTGTCCAGCACCGTGACCGGGGCCAAGGACGCGGTGACCAGCCGAGTGACCGGTGTGATGGACATGACCAAAGGGGCAGTGCAGGGTGGCGTGGAGATGACCAGGTCAGCGGTCAGCAGCGGTGTCAGCACCGTGGGCCAGATGGTGGCCAGCAGGGTGGACTCCATGCTGGGCAAGTCGGAGGAGCTGGTGGACCATTACCTGCCCTTGACAGACGGGGAGCTGGGTGAGCAGCTGATCCCAACCCTCAGACAGGGTGGGCAGAGCAGGGGAGGCTCTGAGGGATGCTGGTGGTGCTGCTGGCACCCCCTGAGCAGCTCCTGTCCCACAGCCCAGCTGGCCACGGCCGTGGAGGGCTTCGAGCCGGAGCAGCAGCGGCAGCAGCAGAGCTACTTCGTGCGCCTGGGCTCCCTGTCCAGCAAGGTGCGGCAGCGAGCGCTCCAGCACTCCCTGAGCAAACTGCAGAGCGCCCGCCAGAGCTGCCAGGACCAGCTGGCCCAGCTCCAGCGCACCCTCGACCTGGTAAGACCCAGCCCTGTGCTCCCTGTGCCATCCCGGGGTGTGCCCCCATGGTCCCTCCACCCAGCCGGGCTGTGCCCCTCTGCCAGGTGGAGACCCTGAAGCAAGGCGTGGACCAGAAGCTGCAGGGAGGGCAGGAGAAGCTGCAGCAGCTGTGGCTGGAGTGGAGCAAGAAGCAGCCCGATGGTGGCAAGGACCAGGTGCCACCGGAGGTAGGAGCGGGGCAGGGGGTGCCCAGGGTGACCGGGGTGTCCCCCAGGCCTCACCCCCCGTGTCCCCCCGCAGGCGGTGGAGTCGGGCACGGTGAGCATGCTGCAGGGCCTGAGCCAGCAGCTGCAGAGCTCCTGCCAGCCGCTGGTGTGCAGCCTGCAGGGCCTCCCCGCCGCCGTGCAGGACAAGGCGGGGCAGGTCCGGCACAACGTGGAGGGGCTGCGGGCGGCGCTGGGCTCGGTCCGCTCCCTGCAGGACGTGACGGGCCCCGTGCTGGCCCGGGCCCGCGACCACGCCGCCCAAGCCCGGCTGCTGATGGACGAGCTGGTGGAACAAGTGGCCTTCAACACCCCCCTGACGTGGCTGGTGGGACCCTTCGCCCCCTCGGGCAAGCGCCCGGTGGAGCCGGAGGCGGAGTAGCGATTGTGGGCTGCTTCCCTCCCCAAAAACCCTCGTTAGGAGTCTTTGCTACTACACACCCCTCACCTTGTGCCTGTCTCTGTGGGGACCCTCCTGCCTGCCCCAGCTCTGTCACTTGTCCCCTTGCTGGGGACCTGCAGTTGTTGTGTGCCTTGGCTGCCCCAAGTGCCTCTTGGAGGTCCCCCGTGTCCTCGGTGCCTTCAGACTCTCACCCTTGTAGGGTCACAAGAGCACAAGAAGCAATAAACTGGTTAGTTTTGCACTGGACTGAGGTTTCTTTGGGGGTGTGGGAGGGAGGAATTGGGCTCTGGAGGAAGAACCCCCTCCCCAAGAGCTGGGGACCCCATGTCCTGAGCCCCCACTCCCCAGCCTGTCCCTGCCCTGGGACGGGAGAAGCTGGCAGTGGGATCAGGAGCGGGGTCCTGGAGGGAACCTCCCACTTCCAGCAGTTGGGCAAGAGGCACTGGGGCTGGTTTGGGCTTTATTTAGGTCCTGTTTACGGAGCGAGTGTGAAATCAGTCCTGGAAAAAGCCAAAGCCGAGTGTCCCCAGGGCAGAGTTACTGCAGCCTGCAGGGGAGGGGATCGGGGCATCCTCCCCCGGGGCTCGGGCACAAAGAGCGGGCGGGGCCGGGAGCTCTTTATTGGACTCGGACAAAAGCTCCGGAGCCTTGCAACACAGCAAAACCACTGAGCTGGTGCCAGGCTCAGTCCCTCCCTGGCACACACCCTTTTTACCCTTATTTTACCCCAAGGAGTTGGTGCCCAGCCCTGCTGCTCCCCCTGGGGCAGAGGGATCTGGCCCCAGCAGCTGCCTCTGGATGGATGGTACATCCATCTGAGGATTGTGATGCTGGGGAAAGGGGCTTGGAGCAGCTCCTGAGTGCCTGACCCTGGTCAGAGGGAATTTGGGGACCCATGGGGTGTTCTCCAGCCCTGGGCAGGGGGCTAAGGTTCTCCCCTCGTCCCAGCCTCAAGAAAGACACACTGCGGTTCCTTGTGTTTTTCATTAGAAAACCCTTTATATTCATTTAATGTCGGTTGAAATCACAAGAAATTAGGTAGGAGGGGAAAAAAAAAAAAACAAACCAAAAATTAAAAACAAGGGGGGGAGTGGGGGACAAATACAGACACCAGCACAGCCCCCCCGCGGGTGCTGCCTCCGCAGGGACGGGACACGGGACAAGACCAAGGACCTCGGCTACGGTGGGACAGAGTGAAGTGACTCAGGCAGGAGATGAGGCAGAGGCTGCTCTCCCTTCACAGCCTCTCCTCCTCCTCCTCCTCCACGTGGGAGCTGCTTCCTCAGCTCTCCTCCTCCTCCTCATCCGCAGCCTCCGACTCCCCGCGAGCTCGCTCCAGCCCGGCCTTGGGATAGTCCTGGACACTGCTGGGGGAGAGCAGGGGCAGGGAGAGCTCAGCCCCACGCCCCTCTGCCTCCCCTGGCCCCTCTCCCACATCCCAGCTCCTGGCCAAGCTGGCAGAACCCTTTCACAACCCACAGGATGTCCCCAAACGATCCCTGCGGCCCCCAGCTCCCCACACTCACTTGTTGTGGGGCTCCTCTGTGGGTGCCTCCAGCTCCACAGCTCCTGGCCCTTGGCTCTTGTCCTTCTCCTCTGTGCCCTCTGACTTTTGGGATTCACCATTCACAGGACCTGACAGGTCTGAAGGGAAGAGAGAGAGGCTCAGGCTATCGGACCCCCTCATCCATCCCGACCCTCGTGGACTGAGGACCCATGGCCACAGACATGGATGGACCCCAGTACTGGCCTGACCCCCACAGCTGCAAGAAGGGCCCCAAAACCTCCATCCCCCCCAGCCCAGAGACACCATCAGGGTGGATTTTCTCTGTCAGTTCCTCTGGGAAGGCTCTTGCAGCATCACCAGGATGGCCCCAGACAGAGACCTGGCTCTGAGGGTGGAAGATCCCAGTCACCACTCCCTGTGCAAGAGCCTGAGCCAGGGTCCAAGGACATCTCCACATTCCTCCATGCCTGGACCAGAGCTCAGGCTGGCAGGGAAGAGCTGCCTTGAGCCAAAAAGCAGCAGGGGAGGCCCCCAGAGCCCGGGTGTGGAGTTTGAGGTTTGCCCTCTGCTCTCAGTGCATTCCCCATCCAGCCCTTTCCCTCTCCTGGCACTCCAGCAAAGCAGGGCCTGGAGGTGCTGATCCCTCCACCACGAGGCCAAGAGCCACCTCCCCATGTCCTGTGTCCCCAGCAGGACAGGGCATGCCCAAGGAGGGGACTGTGACCTGCCCAGACAGGGCAGGGATGTTCAGGGATGCCCAGGAACGTTACCAGCATTTGTCTCCTCCTCCCCCTTCTCATTCCGTGTCTCTGCTCCCGACAGCTTCTCCTGGCCCTTCTCTGCCTCCCCTTTGTCCTTCTCAGGCCCAGCTTTGTTGGCTTTCTGCATGGATTCCATCTTTGGTCCCAGCACACGCGACTTCAACCGGGTGTAGACTTCAGCCGCCTTTTCCATCACGTCCTTGTTGGCTTTGTAGCGCCGGATCTGCCCCGGGAAGAGGAGGAGGAGGAGGAGGAGGAGGGTCCCCCTTAAAGCTGGGGCCAGGCAGGCTCCCTGCTCGCCCCAGGGAGGCCTCAGCCCTCTGCTCTACCTTCTTGAGTGTAGCCACCACATCCGTGTGCTTCTGGAGGATGTGGGAAGTGACCTGCAGCGTGCCCAGCTCCTCGAGCGCGTTCAGACACCGCTTGATGTCCTGCAGGGGTGGCAGCGGGCTCAGGAGCTGCCCTGGGGGCACCTGGGGCCTCCCAGCACCCCCAAAGGGAGGAGGAGGAGCATTCCTGGGTATCACAGCAGGGCAAGCATGAGCAGGGATGTCCCAGGCCAGGCACTCACCGGGTTATCCACCTTCAGCGCAAACTTGATCTCGCTGTGAAGTTTCTGCAGTTTCTCCTCCACTGTGGGCTCTGGAGCAGAGAGAGAGACACAGCCTGAGATGTCAGGGCACCAGCAGAGCCCAGGGTCTGCTCTGGGGCCTGGAATCACTCCTAGGCAGGGCTTTGTGTCCTCCTGCACTTCCAAAGCTGAGCCCAGCCCCGGGAATGTCTCTGGAGAGGATGTGCCAAGACAGAGAGGGGATGCAGGGAAGTGATCAAAGCAGTGCTGGGAAAAACCTGGCACAACTGCACTGATCCCTCCCTGTCCCAGGGATGGGGGAACCAACCCTGAAGCCCTCTCCTCTCTCTCCTCCCCTCTGTGATGGGAAGCAGTGGGTTTCTCACCCTTTTTCTTCTCCACCCTCCTTTCAGGGATCGGGTCGGATTTCTTCCGGCCTCGTTCCACTTTCAGAGGTCTGTGTGAAGGGAAGGAAAAAGGGAAGATGGCTGTGGTGATCCCTCTGCTCAGCACTGGGCTAACAAGGGGGATGGCACTGGCTGGAGCATCCAAGATCCCTCCACCCTGGTCACAGCTCCCCTGTGCCCCAGCTCCCAGGAACACAGACAGGAAAAGCCCCACGAGAAAGAAAACACCAGAAATGTCATCCTCGTAACCCCCAAGAGCTCCTGCAGCCCCTTCAGCTCAGGAGGAGGGCAGGAACAGGCCCGGCCCCTCTGCAGGTGCTGCAGCCCCAGGAGCCCCATGCCCACCCCGGGGTGCCAGGGCTGGAGCTGTGCAGGACCAGCTCCATTCCCAGGAGGACAGGGCAGGGAGGGAGGGAGGTGTGGAAATGCTGACTTGTTCCGTGGCTTCTCCTCTGCTCGGCCCCTCTTCTCCTTCTGGTTTGGTTTCCTTGACAACTCCGAGGGCTGTTTCTTCGCCGGCTTCTTTACCTTGGAGGAGAGAACAATGCAGGGAGAGCAGCAGAGCCCTCCCTGCTGCAGCACAGACAGAGCCACGGCCACACCACAATGGCACCCATGGTCACCCCATTGCCAGGGCACAGCATCACCCCATGGCACAGCATCACCCCATGGCACAGCATCACCCCATGGCACACAGTCACCCTACATGCTCCCAAAGGCTCCAGGGGAACAGTGCAGCAAAGCCCCTGACTGTGGTGGAAGAGCATCTTGGAGATCACAGAATGGTTTGGGTTGGGAGGGAACACAAAGCTCACCCCGTCCCACCCCTGTCATGGGCAGGGACACAGGGACACCTTCCACTGTCCCAGGGTGCTCCAAGCCCTGTCCAACCCGGTCCTGGACACTTCCAGGGATGGAGCAGCCACAGCTGCTCTGGGCACCCTGTGCCAGACGTGAGACCCACAGCTGGATGAGGCATCCTGGGCCAGGGGAAGAGCTCCCACTCCACGGATGGATACAACCCTTCCCAATACCATGTGGGCAGCTGCAGGCTAACCCAGGACCACTCCTGCAGGTCCGTGATGGCCTGACAGGGAGGTGACAGGCTGTCCATCCACCCCAGGCCCCACAGCTCCGCACTCACCTCCTTCTCCTGCTCCAGCTCAGAGTCCGAGGAGGACGGAGCCTTGGCCCGGCCCCTCCGGCCCTTTTTGGCCGCTTCATCCTCGGCGCTGCTGTCCGAGTCCGAGTGCACCTCCTCTCCCTTCTCTGCCTTCTCCTTCCTCTTCTCCTTCTCCTCCTTCTCCTGCTCCCGGAGCCGCCGGATCTCCTCCTCCTGCTCCCTCTTCCTCTTCTCCTCCAGCTCCCGCCGCCGCTCCTCGTCGCGCCTCTTCCACTCGCTGATGCGATCCACGTCGCTGTCGCTGTCACTGCCGGGACAGGGCAGGCTGGGACCCCTGCGTGACCCCCAGCCCAGCCCGAGGGTGGCACTGTCCCAGCTGAGCTCACCTGTCACTGCTGGAGCTGCTGGGGACACGCTCTGGCTTCGGTTTCCTGCCCCGGGGCTTGGGAGGGGGTTTCTCAGCTGCAAGACAACAGGGACATGTTCAGCAGGAGCCCTGCAGGTCTCTCTGTTAAAACAGCCCCCAGCTCCAGAGGCAGAGGGGCTCCAGGATGTGCCCAGGATTTGGGATGGAAGCCCAGAGCCTTGGGAATGCCACAGTCCCGTGCTGAGGTGGTGGCAGGAGCAGGAGCAGCCCCGGGTACCTGGCTTGCGGCCCCGCGGTGCCTTTTTCACCGACACATCCGAGTCCGAGTCCGAGTCTGACTTGGTCATGTCCACGGTGGCATTGCCCATCTCCAGATCCGAGTCCACTTTGGAGTCAGAGTCAGAGCCAGACTCCACCTTCTGCAGGCAGAGAGCAGGGCTGGGATGGAGGGTGGCTGTGGGGTGGCACTGCCCCAGTCCCAGCAATACCCCCCAAGCAGCACCCAGAGCCCCCACAGGTCACCCCAAGAGCTCAGTGAGGTCCCTCCAGGTGCTCCAGCCCAGGGCACAGCACCGCCACCCCCAGCTCCCCCCTCCCCACAGTGCAGACCCTGGCTCCTCTCCAGCCTTCCTCAGATTTGGGGTCCTTTACCTTCTTCTTCCTCCCCGCTGCTGGCATCCTGCGTGGAGCCCGGGCCACTGGCTTCTTCTCAGGAGTGAAATCCTGGAGGAAAACAGGAATATGAGGAAATGTGGAACAATGTCACCATGAAATCAAACCAGTCAGGTTCCCTTCAGCCTCTGCCCCACTCCCACAGGGATGCTCTCCCCACAACCCTCCCTGTGTATCTCAAAATCCTCTCACCTGGTCACTGTTTTTTTCCGACTCAGAAGATGTTTCTGAGTTCTCCTCTTCTGTGACAGAGGGGCTGCCCTGATCCAAGTCACTGGAGGATTTCCGAGGCCGTTTTGTCACAGGCATCTGGCAAAGGAGAGGGGACAAGATGAGAGAAGCCCATTCCTTCTCCATCCTCCATGGAAAGCAAATGCTTCCTGGGAAGGGCTTTCTCCAACTCTTCCCAACGGGCCCTGCAAGAGCTGCACTCAGATCTGCAGCTCTGGATCCTCCTCCAGGCTGCAAACCCAGCCAGGACAGGCCATCCCACCATCCCACAGGCACCATGAGACAGCTGTGACACCCCCAAACCACGCTGAGCCCCATTTCCCACTGGAGAATCCAGAGGCAGTTGGTTTCTCCATCACATCTGCTGAGGTGGCTTCAAGGAAAGCTCCGTGATGGAGCCACGGTGTCCCCTGGCTGGGCCACCCTTCTGTCCCCAGCCCAGACTCACTTTCATGGCCAGGGATTTCCTCTTGAGCCCGCTGTGGTCGCTGCCTCGCTCCGAGTCCTCGTCGCTGTCCACCTTGGCCGCGGGCCCCGTGGCCATGGCAGCGTCGTCCTCGTCGTCCCCGGGGTCGCTGCCCGCCATGGGGTCGTTCTCGGGGACATCGCTGTCCGAGGAGCTCGCGGGCTAAAGGCAGCAGAGGACAGCGGGGTTAGGGGGGCTCTGGGGCATTTGGGGGGCCAGGAGAGGACAGAGAGGGGGCACCAAGGGTGGGGAGTGAAGGAGGGCAGAGCTGGGTGTGCAGAGCAGCGCAGGGCAGCCTCCCCGTCCCAGCACAGATCCCTCCGGAGCAGCTCCGGATAACGGCACCAACCCTGCCTGTCCCCCTTCCCACAGCCCCACAGAGAGCACCAGTGACACAGTGCTGGGATGCTGCTGCCTCAGAGCCCTCTGCCCCCCATCCTCACGCCCTGCCAAAACCCCTGGAGCAGCCTGGAGCTGGGAGCAGAGCCCAGCCCAGCCCTCCTCTGCCCTGACGGCGCCAGACAAGCCGGGGTGGCCGGGTTCAGCCTCTCCACTTGGATCAGGCCTCTTCCTGTGCTCTTCACACACTTTCCCCATGGGGAAGATCCACACAAGGAGTCCAGGTGCTCTTCCCAGGTGGGATCTCCTGTGTCCTGCTCCTTGAAGGTCTCCTTGTTTCTCCAGGTTCCTCGCACAGGACATCACACCCCAGCTTCATCTTCTGGGCTGCTCCTCTGTGATGGAGCCACGGTGTCCCCTGGCTGGGCCACCCTTGTGGCAGCACTGACATTCCTAGAGCTGAGTTCTTCCAGCTGCTGGAAAGCCTCTCCTCACCCTTGGCTGTTCCTGGCATCTCGTTTCACTCAGGTCTCAAAGCCAAGGAAACTTCAGTGTCTTCTCCTGCTCCTTTTGCCCACAGGACGCAGTGGGTGTTGGTGAACCCTCAGCCTTGCTGGGTCCCTGATGGGAGTTCCCAGCAGATTCCCGGCCATGGCAGGTGCTGCCTCCCTCACCATCACCAATCTCCAGGTTTTCAAGCACCTCCACAGCCTCACCTTACCCTACATCCAGTTTTGGGTGGACCATTTCTCAACCCCTGCCCCTCAAACCACATCCTCACTCCTGCCTGGCCATGGCATGGCCTGGGGGCTCATTCCCTGCACCTGCTGACCTCCAGGGACCACCTGGACCTTGCTGCCCACCCTCCAAACCTTCCTCTGCCTCTTCAGCCCCACGGCCTACAAAGCTGATGCCTCCTGTGATGATCTTTACAGAAGAAACTGGATCCCAATTACGGTCATGAGATGCTCCTACAAGAAGTTGACAAAGAGCTGTTCCCTGGCCCAGCTCGCTCCAAATCCTGGTGGAGGGCTCAGGAACCTCAGGAATGGAGGGAGAAGGGGACTTCCCAACAGTCCACAAGCAGATCCAGGAGCCAGGGATGAGCAAGCCTCAAATTCTTGCTCTGACAACAAAATCTCCATGATTTTGGGCAAGCAGCACAAAGCACAACCCCAGTTCCACTGTGACAACGGGGCAGAAGCGCCTTCCTCCAGAGCAAGTGGGAACTTCCAGCGCTCCTGGAAGCCTGAGGGAAACCCCTCCATGGAGGAAGATGAGGAGAGCAGACTCCCTGAGGAAGGGAGAGGGCAGGCAAGCAGAGGGGAGCTAATTCCACCCCAAGGAAGCCAAGCTGGAAGCTGGAAGCAATCGGCACAGCAGCGAGGAGAAGCAGAGACAGGAGGAGCGACTCGGGGGGACGGAGGGGCCGCAGCCCCAGGCCCTGCCCAGCCCACACTCACCGCAGGGGCACTGTAACTGGCGTGGGGGTTGTTCTGGATTTCCCACAAGCCCTCGTTGAAGCCTTTTCTCTTGTTTGGTTTCCCGTATTTGTCTTTGTATTTTTCGTAAGGGAACAGATCTTTAGGGCCCAAGAAGGCGCTGGAGAGAGACAAAGCAGAGGTGAGGCCGGAGCGGAGGCAGAGCCCGGCGGGGGGAGCGAGGCAGCGCTTACGTCTCGTGGGTGCCGAAGAAGAAGATGGGGTACTTGTTCGGGGGGGGTTTCACGGCGCCGTCCGCGATGTCATCGATCTGAAAGGAAACCCAAAGCACCAGGAGGTCAGAGACAGCGTCCTCAGCCCCGGCAAGCGGCGTCGGGTCCGGCACCCGCTTGGAGCCAAGCGCGGCAGGAAAGCACCCGGACGGGGCCCTGGCTACGGGTCCGAGTCCCTGCGGGATTTCTACCAGAGAAACGGGAAGGATCCGGCACCGAGGTCTTGTGGGCAACGTGGGCCTTGCGCTACTCCCCCGGGGTCGGTGGCCGGGCCCGGCAGCGCGGGCGGGGGCGATGGACGAGCGGCCGCAGGGTCCGTCCTGGCTGGAGGCCCCGCTGCCGGCCGGACACCCCCGTCTTCGGTGCTCCGGGCGTCTGGGCCGTGGGCAGGGAGAGCCTCGGGGTGAGCAGGGGGTGCTGGGGAGGTCTTCGGGGCGGGGGGACCCCTCCCCAGAAAGCAAGCGAGCTAAAGCAGAGGGGCTGTCCTGGCGGGAGCGGCAGTCCCGGTCTCTCGGCGAGGTGCAGCCAAGCGGTGTCAGCTCCGGCCCCCTGAGCTCCCCGAGCCCGCACGGTTCCACCTGCCAGTCTCTTCCCGTCCGAGGGCAGCGTGGGAACCTGCCGTGCCCTCGCTGCTCCCCGCAGAGCCCCCAAGCACGCCCCAGCTGAGCACATCCCAAAGCAGCTCTTGCTCTCCAGGAGCACCGCGGCACGACGCTGTCACCCGGCTGGTGGCACCAGCTGTCCCCCTCCCCAAGGGCTGCAGCATCCCAAATAACCCCCCCAAAGCGCAGCAGCACCCGCTAATCCCGCACCGTGAGCGCTCACAGCAGCCCCCCACCCATGTCACACCCAGTGTCCCCTCGCTGTCCCCAACAACGGACAGAAGGCCAGGCCCCACAGAGCAGTGCTGAGCTCCCATCCCAACATGAGTTCCCATAGGGGATCTCTGAGCCAGTGCTGGACCCTCATCCCAGCACAGCCGCTCATGTGGGGTCCCCATTCCGGTACAGGACCCCCCATTCCAGTACTGGGCCCCCACCCAGTGGAGGGGCTGGAATGGGAGCTCCCATCCCAAAATGGGACACCCCGCACCGGTACCGGGCCCCATCCCAGGACAGGACATCGCAGTCCGGTACAGGTGCTGGGGTGTGACCCCACATCCCGGTCTGTGTGCTGGGACAGGTCCCTCATGCCACCACCGGCTCACATCCATGACAGACACCGACCTGGGTACCCCGTCCCGAACGGGACACCCATCCGTACCCGGTACAGACCCTCCTATCCCGGTACAGGTACCGTTACAGCATGTCTACCCCGGTACCAGCTCCCCGTCCCGGTACGGGTCCCGTTATGGCACCTCCATCCCGGTACGTGTTCCCACACCGGTACCGTGCCCCCATCCCGGTGCGGGATCCCCATCCTTGTACAGGTACCGTTATGGCATCTCCATCCCGGCAGGGGCCTCCGCTCCGGGGACAAGGCTCGGTACGCATCCCCATCCCGTCTCGAGTCCCCTCTCCCGATCCCGCCCCCATCCCGGTCCGGGACCCCCGCCCCCCTCCCGCTCCGTCCCCCCGCGGCGCGGCCCCGCGGTCTCACCCGGGCCGGCCAGTGCGGGTAGCCCTTCATCTTGGCGAAGACGAGGTCCCCGGGTTTGAAGCTGTGTGGCATGGCGGCACCGGGGGGCGCGGCGGGCGCGGGGGGCACCGGGCGCGGGCAGGCCCAGCCCAGGCCGCGGCAGCACCGGGCAGGCGGCGGGGGCGGCCCGCACCGCACGGCACGCAGGATGTCCCGCCCCCGGTCGCGACCGCGCCGCCCATTGGCTCCTCAGCACGTCGCTCAGCCTATCCGACCAATAGGAGCGAGGTGGCGGCATGGCGGGATAACGGGATTGGGCCGCGCCGCCGGAGGCGCCGAAGCGGGGGGCGCTGGGGGGCGGGGCCTGAGGGGCTGGGGGAGGACGGGGATGGGGACAAGGCCCAAGGGGGGACAGGGATGGGGACGAGGATTGGAATTGGGACCTATGGGGGAGCTGGGGACTATGGGAGGGTGACAGCGCTGCGGGGGACAAGGGTGTGGGGACAGGGTCAGGGCTATGGGTGGGACAAATACTGATCCTACCCCATTCACTGCCCCCAGCTCAGCCCCCAGCCTGGGGATGGGGCTTCTGGCCCTGGGGCCATCCTGGGACTCCAAACTCATTCTGGACAGCTGAGGGTGGTGGGTGGCCATGTCTCTGGCCCAGGACAGGGCCACCACGAGAGTCACTGGGGCCACATGGAGGGAATCTGACCCAGGGGGTTCCAAAGTCGGGCTGAGCCTGGCTAAGCTGGAGCAAACACTGTGCAGCTGGCCTGGGAGCTGCACTGGGGTTTAACCCGCTTTTAACCCAAACTGGCTTCTCTGCAAGGTCATGGAAAGGAAAACAGTCCCTGCCCACACCGGGCTGCAAAACCCAAACCACAGCCCTGATTCCAGGGAGAAATTTCTCATTCCCAGGGGTTTGGGGGGAGGTGTGTGAGGAGGGGAAATCGTGAAGGTGGTGTCGGGGTGTTGGGAGTGCTCCCTGTCACACTGTGAGTGAGGCCTCGCTCCTGCCGGGCTGTGCCGTGTCCCTGCTGTGCCACATCCCTGCTGTGCCATATCCCATCCATGCTGCATCCTGACCATGCCACATCCAGTCTGTGCCATATTCTGGCCTTGCCACGTCCCAGGCTGTGCTGTGTCCCAAGCTGTGCCGTGTCCCAGGCTGTGCCATGTCCCAGCTGTGCCATATTTCGGCCTGTGCCACATCCTGGCCGTGCTGTCTCCCAGCTCTGCCACATCCCAGCAGCGTCAGGGCTCTCTCTGTACATTCCCCTCAGCCTGTCCTGTGCCATGGCGGTGTCACTGGAGGGCAGGTCCGTGTCTCAGCCCGTGACTCCCACTGGCGATGCTGGTGTGTGTCCAGCCTTCATCCAGGTGCTCCTGGCTCTCGGTGCCACCGGAGGGACAGTGCCAGGTGCCGAGAGCCCCGTTCGGGGTGGGGTCCGCCCGATGCCGAGAGTCACAGTCCCTTCCTCGGCTGCGAGTGTCCCGTGTCCCAGAGGAGGACGAGCAGGAGCTGTACCATGGAAATAACCCCGTGAACCCGCAGCATACATGGGGATATTCACTGTGTGCATCCTCAGGTTTGGAGCCCTCAGCCGATCTCCCAGTATGGGAGACACGAGGCTCCTTGTCCATGAGCTTTACCCGGCTGTGTCCCAACTCCGGAGCTGCCCAGGGCTCCGTTCACCCTGCTTTGCTCACACCGGGGCTGCTCCCGGGGCACCGCGAGCCGAGGCTGTTCCGTGGGGCTGCGGGTGAAGGTTTGGGGGGATCTGGGGCGCTCTGGGCTCCCTGAGGCTCCGTGGGTGCCGCCGGGGCTCCAGGGATGCAACCGGCGCTCTGTGGAGGTCCGTGGGTCCCGTCCTGCGGTCCGTGGGTCCCGTCCTGCGGTCCGTGGGTCCCGTTCTGCGGTCCGTAGGTCCCGCTCACGGCTCCGCGGGTGCCGCAGCCCCCGGTGATGCCGGTGCCGGTATCCCTCGCCCCCCCTCGCCGCCCCATCCCCGCCGCCCGAGCGGGGCCGGTCCCGCCCCGTTCCGGTGACGGCGCGGGCGGGCCGGAAGCGCGGGGGGGGGCGCGGCGGCCCCGCTCCCATCCCGGTACTGCTCCCATCCCGGTACTGCTCCCGTCCCGGTGCTGCTCCCGTCCCGGTGCTGTTCCTGTCCCGGTGCTGTTCCTGTCCCGGTGCTCCTCCCGTTCCGGCCCGGTCCCATCCCGGCACCGCCATGCGCAAGTTCTTCCAGGAGATCAAGGCCGACCTGAAGTTCAAGACGGCGGGGCCCGGGCAGAAGCTCTCGGAGCCGTCCCGGTACGGGCTGGGGGGACCCTCCGGTAACGCCACCACCGGTAACGCCACCCCCGGGCACCCTCCGCGGCCGGTACCGCCCGCCCTGGGCCCGGTACCTGCCCGGGGCACGAGGGGCACACGGGGAGGGAGCGGTGACAGCGCCGGGCCCGAGCGCTCCGTCCCCCGTCCCCGCGGTGCCACCGGCGGGTGGGCGCGCACGGGCCGTCCCCGAGCCGTGTCCTCCGTGCCAGGGCCCCCCGGGAGAAGCCGAAAGCCGAGGTGGCCCCGAAGCCCCGGCAGGCCCCGACGGATGAGGCGCAGAGGGCGGCGGCCGCGGCGCTGGCCCGGCTGGAGGTGAAGCCCAAGGGAGGAAAGGCTCCGTCCGCGTCGCAGGAGGCCATCAGGAACCAGGGTAGGTTCGGGAATCGCGGCTGGAAAAGCGCCCGGGGACGGCTCCGTGTCCTGCGTGTTTGGGGCAGCTGTCCTGGAAATGGGGTCATGCGCAGCCCTGGGCTGGGACGCCACACCTGGGCAGGTGTTTGCTTCCTAGGGCAGCGCTGAGCTGTCCAAAAGGCTCTGGAATGTGCTGAGCCTCCACTCCAACCGAGGTTTGTGTGTTGTAGTGAGGAAAGAGCTGATGGCCGAGGCAGCTGCCAGCGAGAAGCGGCTCTCCGTGGAGGAAAAGGTGAGGGAGATGCTGCCATTCCCTGCTCAGCACCCCTTGGGGCTGCTCTCCTTATCCTGAGAGGATTTATAAACATAATCCCCACCAAAACCTCCCCGTGCTCACTTTGGTTTGATCTCCTTCAGGAGCAGGAGGAGGAAGGGGCAGCTGCTCCCTCTGTCTCAGGGGTTTATTTCATCTGCCCCTTGACTGGTACTGTTGTGAGGAAAGACCAGAAGGAAAAGCAGCTCCGAGAAGCCATCCAGGCAGTGAGTGCTTCCCTTCAAACTCCTTTTGTGCTGTGGCTCCCCTTCAGCAGTGACCTTGCCAACTCTCCACCTCCTTCGTGTAAAATCTCCCCCAGGACAATTTCATTTTACCTGTTCAATCATCTCTAGCCCAGCAAATGGGGAACAATTGAGCTGGGCTGGGGTCAGCTCCTCCCTGAGCAGCTTCTCTCCCTCTCCCCCAGTATTTCTCCGTGGACCCGGTGGCTGCTTCCATCATGGAGATCCACACCTTCAACAAGGACCGGGAGAAGGTCCGGCTGTGCGTGGAGACCATGGCCAAGTGAGTGTCACTGAGGGCACAGGCAGCTCATCCCTTCCTTCCCTGCTGGGTTTGCTTGCTCTGCTTCTAGCAAAGTCATTTTTTCGGAAGAAAATGGAACTCTTGAACCACCCAGTTTGTCAGTTGACCTGATCCTGGAGGAGTTGTTGGTCCCACTAATCCAAGAGGTTTGGGAGTTGCTGGTTGTTCAGTTTGGCCCCAAAACATTGATATATTTTATCTTCCTGAGTTTCTCAGCTTTTTGTCTTTGTGAGGTCTCTGTTTTGTCTCTGACCTTGGAGTGTCCTGCTTTGATCCAGGCAGTGCATTCCTCTTCCTGCAGGTACCTGGATAACATCTATCTCCATCCAGAGGAGGAGAAATACCGGAAAATCAAACTGCAGAACAAGGTGTTTCAGGTGAGCTCAGGCTCCACAGCTGCTCAGCTTTGGAAAGCCCTTGCTTGGAGCGAACTCCATCTAAATTCTGTCCTTTTTTTCCAGGAAAGGATAAGCTGCTTGGAAGGGACACACAAATTTTTCCAGGCTGTCGGGTTTGAGACAAAAACACTGCCTGTTCCAGGACAAGGCAAGAACTCATTAATGTGCAGTTTGGGGGATGCTGGGGGCAGCTCTGGTTGCTGACAGCTCCACAGAGGTCATTCCTCCAAAGCTGTAACAAAAACACCCTCTGAGCTGCTGTGGTGTGTTCTTAAGTTTGTTAGTTTGCTCCCCCCATTTTCTGTATTACTTCCTGCTGCTACCCTGCCAGTTAGGTTGCTATGGAAATGAAACTGCTCCTCCCTTGGTTTCTCTTATAAAGTGAAAGTTGTTTCCTCCTTGGGGTCAGTCAATCACTCCTTTTCTCCTCCCAGGTTTCGAGAATTTTCTTTTCTCTGGGAGTTATGGTTGGCTGTAGCCCCGGAGCCCCTCCTATGATTTATAACAGTTGGTTACTTTAGTATATCAGTTATGTTTCGTACCTCCAAATATGTATTTCTATTGGATAGCCGGGTTTCCCTGCCTTCTTCCCCCCTTTTCCCTTAAAACCCTCTCCTGCCCCCTGTTCGGGGCCATTTGCTGGGTGTTTCCCCTCCTTGTTGGTTCTTCTGTAATAAACCGACAGTTTACCCCCAGCAAGTGGTCGCCTCCTAATTCGTCTCTCACCGCGCTGCTCCGAGCTATCCCCCAGCTCAGCCCAAGGCCAAAGACGCCGAGGGGGGCTGTTTTCTGATGCGCAGGGGCCCTGGCCTTGCCCCTCACCAGAGAGCCGGATCCAGGGCTGTTCACGCCCCCGCGCACTGAGCCTGCGCATTCCTTGTCCCAGCGTGACATTTCCTCATCCCCGTGTCACTGCCCTAAAGACCAAGAGCCTCATGCCCCATCCTTGCCGTTGCAGAGGCCACGGAGGAGTTCTACGTGCTGAAGGAGGAGGTGCTGAGCAGGCTGGAAGATCTGAGGGAGCACAAGGAGCAGCTGCTGAGCTCGGAGCCCGTGCGGGCGCAGCTGCACCGGCAGCTGGCCGTGTTCCACCCCTCGCCCGCGGCCGCGCGCTTCGAGCTGCCCCACGACTTCTTCAGCCTCACTGCGGAGGAGCTGCGCCGCGAGCAGCGGCTCCGGTGAGGGCTCAGGGCGCGGCGGCAGGGCCAGGGCACAGCAGCTGGTGCCCTCTCCTCGGGCACTACAAGGGTCTGTGCCCGCAGGACAGAGGCGGTGGAGAAGGCGTCGATGCTGAGGACCAGAGCCATGCGCGAGAAGGACGAGCAGAGGGAGATGAGGAAGTACAACTACACGCTGCTGAGGGTGCGCTTCCCCGATGGATACATCCTCCAGGGTAAGGGGGACTCCTCACCCTTCCTTCAGGCACCTCCAGAAGTTTCTGAGGGTCCATGGAGTGTAAGGAGGAGGTGCTGAGTGCAGCTGGTGGGATAAACCACACCAAAACCACAGCAGGGTAATGTTTTCCCATAAACTCTTCCTTTGAGAGCACTCCAGAAGTTTCTGAGGGTGCATGGAGTGTAAGGAGGAGGTGCTGAGTGCAGCAGGTGGGATAAACAACCCCGAAACCACAGCGGGGTAACGTTTTCCCGTAAACTCTTCCCATCTCCAAAGCCTCCAGGGTAAGGGGGACTCCTCACCCTTCCTTTGAGAGCACTCCAGAAGTTTCTGAGGGTGCATGGAGTGTAAGGAGGAGGTGCTGAGTGCAGCTGTGGGATAAACAACCCCAAAACCACACCAGGGTAACGTTTTCCCATAAACTCTTCCCATGTCCAAAGCCTCCAGGGTAAGGGGGATTCCTCACCCTTCCTTCGGGCACCTCCAGAAGTTTCTGAGGGTCCATGGAGTGTAAGGAGGAGGTGCTGAGTGCAGCTGGTGGGATAAACCACCCCAAAACCACACCAGGGTAATGTTTCCCTGTAAACTCTCCCCATCTCCAAACCCTCCCCTTGCTCAGGGTTGGGATTTTAAGCCAGGATTGGACAGAGAGGGAAGAATCTCAAGGCATCATTAATTAAAGTCTGCTCTTCCCAAGCTGGACTCGTTAGATCAGAGTGTGACAGCAGCCAGCGTGAGGCTGCCTGTGTGATGTCAGACTGTACAACAGCATAAATCCTCTTCACATTTTCCTACAGAACTCTGGAAATCATTTCAGGCTTCCCCAGCTCTTTGTTACAGGCTGGCAGGGGCTCCCAACAATTGACTATTTTTCTTTGGGGATTCTGCTTTTATAGGTTTCAGTTAAATCAGGCTGGCTGTGTGGCAGGGAAGTCGCTGATCAAGTCAGCATCAGTGGGTGAAGCCCCACGGAACCGACCACAAAAGGTTAGATTTTGGTAAATGCCAGACTCTCTCACCTTGTTTTCTCATGGCAGGGACTTTTTATGCCCGAGAATCAGTGTCTGCGCTCTACAACTTTGTGAGAGAAGCACTCAGAGATGACTGGCTGCCCTTTGAGCTCCTGGGACCTGGAGGTCTCAAACTGACTGATGAGAACTTGGCCTTCAATGAATGTGGGTTGGTGAGTAAAAAAAAAATTATTGTTGGTACCTTCCAGAGCATCTTGAGGCTGTCAGAGACTTCTGCTGCTCAGAGCTGGGGGGGAAGTTTGTGTACTTTTAGAGCCCCAAGTTGTGCTCTGTTCCCTCATTTTAAGGACAGAGCAGTTAATTTGGGGGGCTTGGAGGTGTGGAGGGAAGTGCAGGTTCCTCCTGCTGGAGCACAGAGCTGTCAGGGGCTGGGAAAGAGGGAAGGCAGTGATGGTGAGGGAGGGTATGAACAGAAAGCCCAAAGCAGCATCCCCTAAAAGGAGCTGCTTGCAGAATCCAGCCTTGTCCTTCTCAGCCTGAGCAGCCCCAGCTCTGAAAGCTCTCAGGCTGTCCCACCCTTGGGAACAGAGCAGTGTGGGAGTGCCCAGGGATGCACAAGCTGGGGCAGTGGGAGGTGTCGCTGCCCCAGGCAGGGGTGGCCCTGGGTGGCTCTCAGGACTCCTGGCAGCCTCCCCTGGCCGTGCTCAGTGCTGCTGTCGTGCCCAGGTGCCCTCGGCCCTGCTGAGCCTGGCCTGGGACGCCGCGGTCATGGCGGACGTGGAGGCAGCGGCGGCGGAGGAGCAGCGCAGCCCCCTCAGGCCCGAGCTGCTGGCCAGGGCCCAGCCCCTGTCCTGAAATAAAGGGCAGAGCCTCCAGTGCTGCTGGCTTTGGACTCGTCCCTCCTTTTGCTGAGACTGCTGGAGGTGGCTTTGGTTGGCTCTGCGCAGGGGCCGGGCCCTGCTGTCCCCTCCCAGCTCCAGACTCACAGGTGGCCCCACCGGCGGCTCCTCCCTGGGGCTGCCAACACCCAGCTGGAGCAGGGGCTGCCCGAGGTGTTCCCGAGGCGGTGGTGGAGCAGGGATGAGGGGCTGGTAAGGCTGGATGAGCAGCCTGAGCCTGGGGAGGGGGCTGGGTGTAGAGCTCAGCTTCCCGTTCTGCTTCTGTGTGCACTGTAACTCCTACTGGAGAGAAGCCATTTGGATAAAGTTACACTTAGTCCGATTAAATGGAATTATTTAAAGACTCAGTCCTGATCCCAGTTGCTTGAGTTGCATTGCTGTTGTAGGTTTGAGATGCCAAACCAGTCTGTGCTGGGGCTGGCACTGGTGTAACTGGGGCAGCATCACCCCCTTGTCCCTTCAGAGAGTGACAGCAGGGAACAGAACAAACCTGAAATTACAGACAATCTTCTAAAGAAATAACTGATAACTCACCTGTCGTATAAAGCTGAAAGCCCCAGCAAGTTTGTCCTGTGTGTCACCAAGTCTGATGCCAGCTCAGTCCTTTAATACCTCAAGCAGAGTTTTCCTGTGGGACAGAGCCCAGCTCTGATGCAGACAAGAGACTGAGAATCTAGCCCTGACCTGTCCAGCCTGTCCCAAAATAAGAGAAACAAAGCATTTTTCCCCTCTTCCAAAGGTAAAGCCCTGCTGCTGTTCTCTGGAGCAAGTAAGACCACAAACAGGATGGTACAAGAGCATAAATTCATATATAATTGTACATCATTTATACCCAAGGCCACGCTGTACAACATTATGAACAGTCATTCCCCAGTGGCATCACAATAAGCTTATTCCAAAATCCCTCAGCTACTTTTAGAGATAACTTAGATACCTTCCATTACAAAGAAGTATCAAAATTTCAATAATGCTTTATTAAGGACAGATTAATATGCAGTATTTAAAAAAAAAAAGCTAAAAAGCTAAAGCTAAAAATTTAAGCTTCCATCTGGTCTGAAGCAGAACAAAGTGCTGTCTTCTCTTTACAAGAAATGTGGAATACTTTCAAGTATCTTGGTCAAAGATACACAAGGTTTAAAACTTTCTAGCTCATTCTACATACATACAGAGGAGTTAGTAGCATTAAAGTCTCAAATTGTATTAGATGGGCTGACCATGCTGCTGTCCTGGTGAGCAGCTCTTGTGCCACTGGATTCTGAAGCTGTGGAACCTGCAAAGGAGAGAATGTGTTGGGTTTGTTTTTATAAATATCCTCATTAATCCAGTAAAATTTGACTACTTTATGTGTTATCTGTCTTAGCTTCCTGCATCTGTTGTGAGTCTCCTTTTCAACACTATTTAAAAACTGGTTCTAATACTGGCTTCATATTTAATATCAACAATCCAGAATAAAAAAAAAAAAAAATCACTTCAACCATAAAAAGGATTTCCATAATCTTTTCAGTGCTTTAGAGTCAGGCAGAGCCAAACAAACAGAGCTGCTTGTGTGTCAGCAGAGCCTGAGGGAGGGAAGCTGCTCAGTGGCATCCTCAGAACAAGAGGGGACGAACCTGAGGCGAGGTTTTCATCTCAGAGCCTGGTAATAAGCAAAAGCAGCTTAAGATTAAAGCCAGGCTCCTTGTCAGGCAGTCCCAACATCTGTTTTGGGAGGTGAGAGGAGCTCAGAGAGCAAGGAGAGCCCAGATAATGCCTGGAATGGGTCAAACACTCCAGAATTTCTGTGCACGAGTCCTTATCTGCCAGAGGAGCTGCCCAACACAAACCACTTTCCTCAGAGCAGGTTGGGAGAGCTCCATTGTGAGCAGCAAGAAAAGAGCCCAGAGCTTTGGAAAGCACAGCACGTGCTTGGAGTCAGCTCATTGATCTGTGTGATCACATCCAAAAGCTGCTGGAGATGAAAGGAGCTGCTGCACATCCTCATCCCAGCGTGGCCTGGAAGCAGAGGCTGCAGCAGAGGGGCTTTGAAGCCATTTCCAAGGGATAACTGGGACACAAACACAAGCAAGTGCTCAGGTTGTGGCTGCAGCACAGGGGTGATAACCCAGCCCCTGCCAGGCTGGAAGGGCTCTGGTGCCCCAGAGGGCAGCAATGTTTGCCACCATTTGCCAGTGGGTGTGCTGGCAGTGCCCACCTGTGCCCCCAGGAACAGGCAGGGGACCCAGGCTGCTCACAGGGGCTTTGTGTGAGACAAAAAGGGGAGGAGGAGGGCAGAAAAGGCAGGAGCAGCTTAGAGAAGGCCATAAATAGCAAAGAAACATCTTTTTAAAAGGATAAAAAGCAGCAGATATCTTATCTGGAATAAGATATCTATAGAGAGAAAAGCACAAGGAATGGTGAAAAGGGCAGAAAAAACCAAGTTTAGGGGGTCCTGCTCCCTTGGTACCCATCTCCCTTCCCACCTTTTCCTGGCTGTACATCCACAATCATGCAGTCATCATCTTCCTCATCTTCCTCAGTGTCTGCCTGAAATCCATCCATCTCTGCAGCCTGGAGGGAAAGAGCAGGAACCAGGTGTGAGCCAGGAGGTGCCACAGCTGGCACAGGCAGTGCTGGGCACCCTGTGGGCAGGTGGGCACATCTGGAGGGGAGGAAATCTGCAATTGCCAGCTCCCACACGCCAGGAGCTGTGACAGAAGGGCTCAGTGCAGTGGCACACACGGTGGGAAAGGGGCCAAGCTCTGCTCCAGGATCCTTCCCTCTGACACAGCTGCAGCACAGCTCGGGCTCCACGGGAACCTGACTCCTGCTGCATTTGTGGAAGGGAAATCTCTCCCCTCTCTGTTTATTATTTTCATAGAATCACAGCCTAATAAAGGTCAGAGAGTCCAACTGCTCCCCAGCACTGCCCTGTCCCCAGGTGCCAGCACTGCCCTGTCCCCAGGTGCCAGCACTGCCCTGTCCCCGAGTGCCAGCACTGCCCTGTCCCCGAGTGCCAGCACTGCCCTGTCCCCGAGTGCCAGCACTGCCCTGTCCCCAGGTGCCAGCACCGTCCCTGTCCCCAGGTGCCAGCACTGCCCTGTCCCCAAGTGCCAGCACTGCCCTGTCCCCAGGTGCCAGCACTGCCCTGTCCCCAGGTGCCAGCACCGTCCCTGTCCCCAGGTGCCAGCACTGCCCTGTCCCCAAGTGCCAGCACTGCCCTGTCCCCAGGTGCCAGCACTGTCCCTGTCCCCGAGTGCCAGCACTGTCCCTGTCCCCAAGTGCCAGCACTGTCCCTGTCCCCGAGTGCCAGCACCGTCCCTGTCCCCGAGTGCCAGCACTGCCCTGTCCCCAGGTGCCAGCACCGTCCCTGTCCCCAAGTGCCAGCACCGTCCCTGTCCCCAAGTGCCAGCACCGTCCCTGTCCCCAGGTGCCAGCACTGCCCTGTCCCCAAGTGCCAGCACCGTCCCTGTCCCCAAGTGCCAGCACCGTCCCTGTCCCCGAGTGCCAGCACCGTCCCTGTCCCCGAGTGCCAGCACTGCCCTGTCCCCAGGTGCCAGCACTGCCCCTGTCCCCAAGTGCCAGCACTGCCCCGTCCCCAGGTGCCAGCACCGTCCCTGTCCCCAAGTGCCCGCACCGTCCCTGTCCCCAAGTGCCAGCACCGTCCCTGTCCCCAAGTGCCAGCACCGCCCCGTCCCCAGGTGCCAGCACTGTCCCTGTCCCCAAGTGCCAGCACTGCCCTGTCCCCAGGTGCCAGCACTGCCCTGTCCCCAGGTGCCAGCACTGTCCTGTCCCCGAGTGCCGGCACTGCCCCTGTCCCCAGGTGCCAGCACTGCCCTGTCCCCAAGTGCCAGCACTGTCCCTGTCCCCCGGTGCCAGCACTGCCCTGTCCCCAGGTGCCAGCACTGTCCTGTCCCCAGGTGCCAGCACTGCCCTGTCCCCAAGTGCCAGCATTGCCCTGTCCCCAGGTGCCAGCACTGTCCCTGTCCCCAGGTGCCAGCACTGCCCTGTCCCCAAGTGCCAGCACTGCCCCTGTCCCCAAGTGCCAGCACTGCCCTGTCCCCAGGTGCCAGCACTGCCCTGTCCCCAAGTGCCAGCACTGCCCTGTCCCCAGGTGCCAGCACTGCCCCTGTCCCCAAGTGCCAGCACTGCCCTGTCCCCAGGTGCCAACACTGCCCCTGTCCCCAGGTGCCAGCACTGCCCTGTCCCCAGGTGCCAGCACTGCCCCTGTCCCCAGGTGCCAGCACTGCCCTGTCCCCAGGTGCCAGCACTGTCCCTGTTCCCAAGTGCCAGCACTGCCCTGTCCCCAGGTGCCAGCACTGCCCTGTCCCCAGGTGCCAGCACTGTCCTGTCCCCAAGTGCCAGCACTGCCCTGTCCCCAGGTGCCACATCCCCATGGATTTTAAATCCCTGCAGGGCTGGGGGCTCCAGCTGTTTACAACCCTTTCCATGAAGGAATTTTCTCAATATCCAACCCAAACCCGCCTGGCACAGCTCGGGGCTGTTCCCTCTTGTCCTGGTGTCCCCTGAGGGCAGAGCCTGCTGTCCCCTGGCTGTCCCCTCCTGGCAGGAGCTGTGCAGGTCCCCCCTGAGCCTCCTTTGCTCCAGGCTGAGCCCCTTTGGATGTGCTCTCCCTTCTGAAGATGGAGAATTAATGTTGCTTGACAAGTTTGGACCTTGCTCTCTCCTGGCTCCTCCTCCTCTTTGCCAATCAGTTTTTATTCAGGGAGTGGTGCCAGTTCCTCCCTTGCTGCCCAGGTTTCCTGCCAGGGGAAAAGCCCAAATTCCCCATTTGGAATGGAGAACACAGAGCCCAAGGAGTGACACAAACCAAAGCTGCCCAGCTCTGAGGGTCTGTTGAGTTTTGGTTTTGTTTTTCTTCCTTCAGCTGGAACTGGAATGAAAATCCTAATCCCCATCCCTTAAAAAACTCTTCCAAGCCAAGAAAATTTTCAATTTCCATCTTTCAATAAAGTCCCAGCTCTCAAATGCAATCCCTCCTACACGTGGGCAGGTACTGCCCACTTCAGCACCACGTTTTTCTCTTATGTAAGAGCACCTTGACTCACACAAGCCCTGGTGTGAGCTCCCCAGCACAGAAACACGTGCCAGAGTGGGGATCTGGCAGCTCCCAGGCTTTGCCAGGCTCTGCCCATGCCCCAGCCTGGCTCCACAGCTCGGGTGGGAGCTCAGCACCTGATTGAGACATCAGCAATGAAAAGCTTCTGGGGCTGTGACACCTCTGCTCGGAGCTGCACCTCCCCAGCACAGCTCTGAGGAGCTTTGAAGCATTCAGGCTGGTGATGTAATTCTCCTAAAAGCCTTTGTTTTGCTATTTCTGCTCCCTTATAAGCTGAATTTCCAGTGGGTGCCAAGCAGAGACTTTTATCTCTGCCTTTATTTAGTGTACAAGAAAAAACCCAAGCAGATGGAGTTTGGGGGCTGAACAGCTTCTCACAAGTCTCTGATCTCTATCAATACCTGAATGCTGAGCTTTTTCAGTAGAAAAGCCAAAAAAGCCAAGAATAAATTGGGAAGGCAAAGCATAAAAAGCATCAAAAGCCTCATCTGTGGTCCAAGGGAGGGGGGTGGAATGAGCTCAGCTTTGAGGTCCCTCCCAACCCAAACCATTCTGGGGCTCTTTCCTAAGCTGGTGCACAGGGAAGGAGGAATAAATCCACTGGCAGGGATTTCACACCCTGCCCTGCCCGGGGGATTGCAAACCAGAGGTTGGTAACCCCAATTTCCAGCACCTAAAGCCTCCACAGAGCATCCCAGGCTTTGTGGGGACCCAAATGTGGCTCCTCCAGGGCCTGAAGGGGCCAAGAGGGAACACAGAGAGAGACTTTGGGCAAGGGATGGAGGGACAGCACACAGGGAATGGCTCCCACTGCCAGGGGGCAGGGCTGGATGGGATTTTGGGATTTTTTTTGGGAAGGAATTGCTCCCTGTGATGGTGGGGAGGGTGGGATGGAGCTCCCAGAGCAGCTGTGGCTGCCCTGGATCCCTGGCAGTGCCCAAGGACAGTGGGAGGTGTCCCTGCCATGGCACTGGGTGGGATTTGAGGTCCCTCCCAAGCCAAACCATTGTGGAATTCCACGCTCCCATTTTTCAGTCATGAGGAGGCTCCAGCACTACCTGTGGTCACCATGAAAAGCAGAAGCAACAACAGGAAAACCACAACACAGCTCCCAGGCAGCAAGCACTGCAATTCCACCTCATTTTGTCCCTATGAGTTATTGTATTTTTAAACCAGCTCTTGAAATTCAGCTTTATGTGTGTCAGGATGAGCTGGAGCCTTTACAGACTGCTCTGGGCTGAGTTGCAGCACTTGGGAACCACATTTAATCCGTTCACATGCAACTGCTGTAAGTCATCAGCCCGGGCTGCACATCTGGCAGCCACAGGCACGCATAAAACCTGCACACAAATTACACCCAGCTGTAAAACCAAGGCCAAGCAGACTCTCCAACTATTCACAGCTTGGATGCAATCACTGCCAAATAGCAGAGAATGGAAGAACAGCAGGAGAGCAACGTTTCCAATGGAACACAGAGTCCAAGCTGCAGACAACACAAAAGAAACCCATCTTTTTATCTCCATAATTTCACTTATTTCCCCACAAAAAGGGTCTGACAGTGGCTGGAGGGGCGCACAAGGAACTCACCTGCTCAGCGCCCCGAGGCCTCTTCATGAACTTGGTGATGGACATGCTTCCTATGGCCTTCCTCTTGGCTGCCAGCGGGGTGGGCTGGGGCACGGGCACTCCTGGCACGCTGCCCACCTCCTCCTTGCCCGTGCAGGGCACCTGGGTGACGTAGCTCCACTGGCAGGGCACGGGCAGCTGCTCCTGGCCGAAGCTGCGCAGCACCTCGGCGTGCACGTACCAGCACATCCTGAACTCGGGCCTCTTCTCGTACACGGAGCTCTCGGAAATGATCCTCTTGAGCCTGGCCTTGGAGGGCACGCCGCTGTCCTCGCCCCCCCCGGGCTCTGGGGGGCTCCTGGGGCCGTGGCTGAAGCGTCCCTGGCGGCAGCACTCCTGGAACTCCTGGATGATCACCCTGCTCCCGTGCACGTTGCCGTGCAGCAGCGGCAGCAGCTGGGCCAGGACTGCGGGGGAATGGCATAGAAAGGGTTAAAGGTGGGGAAGGAATCAGCACAGAATGGGTTAAAGGTGGGGAAAAAAATCAGCACAGGTACTCCCCAGAGCTGGGCCAGGATTGCAAAGGGGAAAGTGGTACAGAATGAGTTAAAGGTGGGGAAAAATCAGCATAGGTACTCCCCAGAACTACAGGGGAAAGGGGCACAGAATGGGTTAAAGGTGGGGAAGGAATCAGCACAGAATGGGTGAAAGGTGGGGAAAAATCAGCACAGAATGGGTTAAAGGCTGGTAAATTGGGGACAGAAATCAGCATGGGCACTCCAGAGCTGGGCCAGAACTGCAGGGCAATAGTGGCACAGAATGGGTTAAAGGTGGGAAAGGAATCAGCACAGAATGGGTTAAAGGTGGGGAAGAAATCAGCACAGAATGGGTTAAAGGTGGGGGAAAATCAGCACAGAATGGGTTAAAGGTGAGGAAAAATCAGCACAAGTACTCCAGAGATGGGCCAGGATTGCAAAGAGGAAAGTGGTACAGAATGGGTTAAAGGTGGGGAAAAATCAGCACAGAATGGGTTAAAGGTTAGGAAAAATCAGCACAGGTACTCCCCAGAGCTGGGCCAGAACTACAGGGGAAAGGGGCCCAGAATGGATTAAAGGTGGGAAAGAAATCAGCACAGGAACTCCAGAGCTGGGCCAGGACTTTGGGGGGAAAGTGGCACAGAATGGGTTAAAGGTTTATCCCTGGGAAACCACAGGGACAGAAATCAGCACAGGCACTCCAGGATTGGTTTCAGAGAGGGATTGCCCACAGAAGCTGGGGCTGCCCCATGCCTGGAAGGCTCCAAGGTGAGGTTGGTTGGGCTTGGAGCAAGTGCAAAGTGTCCCTGCCCATGGCAGAGAGACTGGATGATCTTTGAGGTGTCCCCCAGCCCACCCCACTCTGGGATTCCATGGCTGTAACAGCAGCTAGATCTGATGTAGAAACAGCCTGGAGTGAAATCCCCAGCCCCTGCTTGGCCTTTCTGTGAGTTATTCACAGCCTTGTGTTAATCAGGTGCAGGAAAAGCTCAGGACTGGAACCAAACACAGAAATCAAATCGTTTTCCCCCAAACAATAAACAAGCTCAGGCCCATCCTAAATCTGAGCTTGCTCAAGTCTGGTTGGCTTCAGTTCCTAGATTGCCCAGAGCAAGACTTTGTGGAGAGGCAGTGCCAGAAAAGTCCTTTCCAAGAGCTCTCAGAGATTCCTTGGATTGCAGCCCTGTCCCAAACAGGTCACTCTGAATGCAGCACTCACTAATCCCCCACTCCCTCCAAAGCAGAGCACAGCCCTGTGGAAGCACTACTCAGCCCTTCTTACTTTGCTGATCTTTTGCTCTTTTTTTGCTACATTTCTGTGTCTGCTGCTCCTCCTCTGGCACAGGTGGATCCAGGACACAGGCTGTGAACTGCTGGAGCACCTTCAGGTCGGGGTTGGTGCCGTTGTCCTTTGCTGCCCTGTCCCAGACACAGCCAATCTTCACAGGCTGCAGGACATGGAACCTCTTCCCCTTGGCTATCAGCTCATCCCACTCCTTTGCTTTCAGCTTCTGACGAACCTTCTGGTTCTCTGGGTCACCCTCCTGCAGCCACAGGGGACAAAGGATAAAAAAAGAGCTTTTTAAAGGCAGCTTTGCCTGGTGTTCCCTGAGGCACAGAGCACGTGCTGCCCTCCCCTGCCAGCACTGACATGGCACAGTTCACTGCAAACACATGGGAACTCAGGGACAGCCAGCTGCCTCACCTCTGTCACACCTTCATCTTCAGATAGGTACCCATGGGGTACAAAAAACCCATCGTCCTCATCTTCATCCTCTCCCTCCTCTTCGTCATCCTACAAACAAACGGGTCAGAGTTAGAGCCACACCCAGAGCAAGTGGTGCCTGATTTTATTCAGCATGCAGGATCCTCACCTCTTCACTATGGGAGAGACTTTCCCCTGGCTCCTCTTCCTCCCACTCTTCATCACTGTCTACTTCATAGTCCAGCAGTTTCTGCAAGAAATGCCAACATTTCTGTCCATCAGCACCAAAGCCAGGCTGGGCTTTCAAAGGGAACAAAATGGCTCAGAAATGCCAGGGAAGCAGAGGGCTTGGCCAAGCACATTCACTTCTAGAGCACAAAGGATGCAGCAGGCTGAGGTGCTTACAGTGTCCTTGGACCACGGGTTCCTGGCACGGATCAGGGAGGTTCTCTTGTTCCAGGTGCCCCAGTAGGCAGGACGGTGATTCTCACTGAACTGCAGCAGCTTCATCCTGCCAAACTTCTCCCTCTCAGGAACACCATCTGCCTGGCAGCTGTCCACCACCACCACGTCACTGGGCACACAGGGGAAGGAGGCTGAGCCCCAGCTCCAGCCTTCCCTCCTCTCCAATCCTCCAACCCTCTCTGCACTTCATTCCAGAAACCAGAAGCAAAGCAAGCCCTCGAGTGCAGACTGACCTGTTGACGCTGTCGCTGCTGTCACTGACCAAAGTGGGCCCAGTTTTTCGTGGTTTACGACTTTTTAGATCCTTCAAGAAAGAATCTTCAGCATTCTGGGCGTGCAGGAGCTTATCCAGCTGCTCCAGGTCCTCTGGTTCCAGGGCCACACGGCTGAGGGGGGCTAAGACCATGTTCTCCTTAATTTCAAAAGGAGCAAACTTGCCACAGGAGCCAGCAAGGGTCTGAAACATCAAGTGAGGAATGTCAGGGTTTGGACACTGAGAAGCTGCAGCACCAACACATGCAAGGAACACCTGCTGTCCTGCTGTTGAGGTGTTGTCTGAGGTGAAGATTTAGGTTAAGTGAAGATTAAGTTAAGCCCTTCCTGTCCAGGACTCCAGATCTTCCAGGCAATGCAGAAGACAGAGCTGAGATTCACTGAACCAACCACAAATGTCTTTTGTAGTCCCTGCTCTGGCCCTTTTCTTAAAATCCTTTGCACTTTTGAGACCAGGAAATTAAGAAAAATCAATGTTTTGACCAACTAAGAAGCTGTAAGGGGCAGCTGAGAAGGAAATCAGGGTATTTTTGTAGGAACACACACAGCAGTCCCTCACCTTGGGGGCTTGTGGAGTCTTTGGTTTCTGGAAGAACCTGGTGATCTCTGCTTTCTGGGCATTGATGCGCTGAAACGAGAACCCAAATGCAAATGTGAGGTGGGACAAAGCTCTGCAATGCCAGGTGAGCTCATCTCATGCATGACTCAACTTCAAATGAGGCACAAAGCAAAGTTCAGGCAGTCACAGCTCCTGTGACTCAGGAGAAGCTCTGATTGTCCTCCCTGGCACCAGCAGGGCTCCAGTGGCACTGCCAGGGCACGGGTCACCTGTGGCCATTCAGAAACACACACAGAGAGGGGAAAAGCAAAGGAACCAACAGGGGTGAAAGGAACAGGTAAAACCTGCATGGAGCAGCCCCAGCAGGTCAGGCTGCACCCAAAGGAACCAGCTCCACCATTTCACCGCAGAAAGGATTTAGAGACAAGCCAAAGAAAACATTTTTACCTTCTCTTCCTCCTTTAACCGTTTCTCCTCTTCTTTCTTTCTCTTCTCCTCAAGTTTTGCCCTTGAAAACAAAGATGGAAGGGTTTATTTGCACTGAGGAGGAGGTGGGAAGCCCCAGACCCCACCACGAGGATCATCTGTCAAACCCAGCCAAGAACCACACTTGGTGAAGTGCAGAGGAGACTTTGTTCATTCCTTCCAGAGCAAATATTGACCCATTTCAAGTTCATGGGCTGCCTCAAGTTTCCCTCAATGCCAGGGAGTTCCAGGGGTTACCAAGCCCCAGTAACTTCCTCCACAAACAGCACAAGAGAGCCAGGTCAGGAGGGGAAGCTCAGGGCACTGCTGGGATGGGGGCACAGAGTCCCTCAGGATTTCAGAGCCACCCCATTTCAGACCCCAGGCCCGTGCTGCTGGAGCAGGACAGGGAAAGAGGGATGGAAATCAGCACAGGGGCTGCACAAACCCAGGCACTCACTCCAGAGCCTCCTGCCTCTCCTTGCGCTTCTCCTCCTTCACTCGCAGCTTCTCAGCTTTCTCCTTCTCCTCCTTTTCCTTCTTTTCCCTCCTTTCTCTCTCCTTCAACTCCTTCTCTTCCTCTTTCCTCTTCTTGGCCTCCTCCTTGGCTCGTTCCTTTGCAGCTTTTGCCTCTTCCTTGAGCCTCCCCTTCTCCTCCCTCTCTGCCTGCAGCTTCTGGAGTTTGTCCGCACGCTCCTGGTCCTGGGGCACAAAGGGGACACTCAGAACTGCAGCTCTGGGCTCCCCAAAACTGCTGGAAATCAGCATTGATTGCTCCAAAAGGAAGCTGGGCCCACCCAGTGCTTGACCTGCAGCATCACAAAATATCCTGGAATGGGAAGGAGCCTCATTTTGCTCAGGAATGCAGGTGGGAGCACATCCACAGCCCCCCTGCCTCAGCTGAGCTTCCCTGGGCTGCCTCTCTGAAAGCTTTAATTATTATGAAAAAAGGTATTTTCATTTCTCTAAGCATCAAAGAAAGCTTTGTATTGAGTCATCTTCATTACCGCAGTGGCATTATGGAAAATTAGATGGGAATTAAAAAAATCGCAATTATTCCCTTATTTAATAGGAGATTTCAGATTCTTTGCAAAATATTTTCCCCTGAGCAAAGCTTTTCATGCTTTGGTGTCATCACAGGGCTACAGTGGTGTCACTTCTACAAGTGAATTTGAGCTGGTTTGACATCACAAGCCCACAAGGATTTTCTGATTGTTTCCACAAGCACAGGAATCACTTTGATGATCCTGGTGGGTCCCCCCCAGCTGGGCTATTCCATGATCTCAGGGAATAAACTCATTTTCCAAACCCCAGATTGTGGGGCTCATCCCTTGTTTTTTTCCATTCCAGATCATCAGACATCACCAGTGCCCTGAGATTTTTCTAGGGGCACTCTGGGAACAGATTTTATTGGAAGTGTTGCCTTTTGTGGAGTTTCCTGCCAAAACAACTGCAATTCCCACCGTGGCTCTGCTGACACAAAGGAGGAAAAAAAGTCAAATTAAAGAGAAAAAGCTTTTCTGTGCTGCAGGCACTGGTGATGTCACCAGGAAAGGAGGATCTGCCTGTGCCCAGACACTCCCAACTCCTCCCTGGGTATTTTCAGTTTTCTTTTATTGATTTCACATCTCTCCTTGTCAACATCGAGGCTTCCTTGAGCAGTGTCACAACACAAATAACTGCAGAAAGGCACCAAACAGCCAAATGGTGCCAATGGCAAGGAAACAACACTGTCAGCCTGAGTCATGGAATGTGCAGGGTGCTGGTGTGAAGCTGACAGCTCACTGGTGGCTCTGCTTCATTCCCAGCATCATTTTTAGCTTCCATTCTCCTTTCTCTCCCTCCCATCCCTGCTATTTTTAACACAGCTATAGAAAGGGGAAGAAAACAACAGATTGGAATTCTATATGGGGGCACTGGGAAAAGCTGAAAAGCTTTACAGCTACAACTTACATAAAACACACGAGTTTATAAACAAGCCACTGAGAGACACACAATTCCTGAGCACAAACCTTGCCAGTGCAGATAAAAACAACCCAAAAAAACCCAATTCCTGCAGCAGTGACCCTTCAGCCTCCTCTCCATGAGTGGCAGCAGAGTTTGCTGTGGAGCTGCACCCAAGCAAACAGAACCTGGAGCTTGAGCATTCCCAGTGGTGGCATCTAGGAAGCCACAGAGTGCCCCATTTCCCTTGTGTATTAATAAAATCAGAACCTAAATCTTGGGGCTTCAATCTCTCCCCAAAGAGCCCCAAAATGCAGCCAGGAGCTTTGCAAAGAGCCAAGCACTTTAACTGCCTGAATTAAAGGTTCTTGCACGCTCCTAAGGGTGAGGAAAAAATGGCAAAAGAGATGTTGAAGCTGGGCTGAGATAAAAGGCAAAGGGGCGGTTTGGGTGTCAGGGGAATGCCTTACTCTTTGCAATCTCAGCTTCTCCTTCTCTGCTGAACTTCTGTGGAATTTCTGAGGTACCTGGAATTACAAAAATGCAAGTTTTTAGAGGAGATCCTGAGGGACAGGATCCCATTCAGTCACCCCAATTTCCCCCAGAGCAGGGAATGAGGACACAGATCAGGAATATCCAACCTCCCCACTCCCACCCCAGCCTGGATCCACCTCCTGTCCCTTCCAGCAAAACTTATATTTGTTTGGGCTGTTTTTTGGGGTTTTTTGTCTTTTTTTTATCCACCTATCATGCTGTGATATTTAGCTGTAACTTTATAAACACAAGGACTGTTTTCCACATTTTAACATTTTTCTTGTGTTGTCATCACAGTCCACTTGATCTTCCACCAGTAACAGCTCACTGACCCTAAATTCCAGTCAGGGCATATTTCTCATTTATCTTTTATTTATGGGGGAAGAAAAAAGAAAAAAAAATATGTTTTTATGCATAAGACAGCTCATAGACTGGTTAAAAGCCTAATTTGTCAATATTTCAGCACACTGGGACTTGATTTACTGGATCCCCCTCCTCCTGCTGCCATTCACAGCATCACATTTAAATTGTGATTAACAGGCTAACACAGCCCAACTGCTTTATTTTCTATATTTATCTGATAGAAAACAGCAGTTCTGTCAAGTGGGGGCTTCAGCTCCTCAGAGCTGTTTCCTCCCAGGAAAACAAAGCTGCCAGCTGCACAGCTTTGGGGTACAAACCCTCATTTTGGGGAGCAGCACAGGAGCAAATCCAGCCCCACTGGCAGTGCTGGATTACACCAGGAGTGCTTTTTGCTGTTCTGCTACACTGCAAATTCTTCATGCCTGCTGGAGTGTGTCTGTTTGTTTTAGAGAGGGAAGACGAGGAGTTTTCACAGAGGAGGAATTAATTGATCACTTGACTTGATAAACACAACAGAAGGACTGGGAGAACCTTCCCTGTGGTGTTGGAGCCACCTGAGCAGGTGCTGCCACCCTTGGAAGCTTCTCTGTCCAAAGTGCCCCAAAAATCAGGGTGGCTGAAGCTCAGGTGAGCAAAAACCCCCTCACCCAGAGCTTTCTGATGGAATTCCAGAATTATTTGGGTTGGGAGGGATCTTAGAGCCCACTCAGTGCCACCCCTGCCATGGGGCACGTGCCACTGTGCCAGGCTGCTCCAATCCCCATGAGCCTAGCCAGGGATGAGGCAGGAGAGCAGAAATTCAGAGCTGGAAAAGCACCAGCACTGGCTGTTCTGGGGGAACATCCTCACAGGAATCCCAGCAGCTCCAAGGAGGATGAACAGAGCTTGGGAAAAGCCACTTAAACACAGAAGTGCTGTTCCTAAAACACCAAGCCCCAAGAGGGCATTTCACTAAAGAAATGTAAATACAGCAGCAGCCAGAAGCAGGGAGGATCGAGGATTTAGAGACCCTAAAGGGCAACAATTCAGTAATTAATTGGTAATTAATCCCCAGCACGTTTCCTACACTCCTCAGTGCCCCAGTCACCCTGCTGCCCAGCAGCCCAAAGCAGAGCTGACCCACCTTCCTGGCAGGTGTGGAGGCAGCCAGGGGGCTGCTGCTGCTGCCCTTGCTCTGTGCCAGGAGCTCAGGGGAGCCCCCAGAGCTCAGGGAGGAGTTGGTCAGTCCCGAGTCCCCCTCGTGGGATGACTCCAGGGCCTCGCTCTCCGATGAGGCCGCCTGGGGGCACTTCAGGCTCATGATGTCCTCCAGCAGCACCACGGGCACCTTCCCCTCAAAGAGCACATCCTTCAGTTCTCCCTGAGAGCCTTTCCTGCCTGCTGCCTCCTGGCAGGCCGTGGGGCTGGAGCGTGGGGGGCTCCCAGCTCCTGCAGCTGCACAGGGCCCCTCAGTCCCCACAGAGTCACCGGCTGGGCTGCTCTGCACGGGGCTCAGGCAGCCCAGCTCCTTTCCTATGGTGCCATTGCTCACAGCAGCTGTAGAATCCACAGCCCCGTGCTCTGTGCTGTCCCCAGGTCCGTGGGCAGGGCCCCTGGAGGGCTCAGGAGCACCCCCAGGGTCACTCGTGTCACCTCCTGGGGTTTTCTGGATAAAATGGTCCAAGGGACCTTTCCCGTTCACGAGTTTTGGAGTCAAATTCCCGTCGGAGCCCAGCTGGCAGTCGTTCTCCACATTGTCCAGGGAGGCACCTGAGGCATCCAGGGAGGGATCCTTGCTGGCAGCAAAAGCACTCGGGGAGCTCTTGACTTTTTTGACTTCTGAGCTGACGTCGAGATTCTCCTTTGGCACAGGATTGAGGCGCTTGAAGGGCAGCCGGGCTGCAACAACAACAGCAGGTCAGAGACAGGAAACACCAAAGGCTCTCATTCATTCTGGAGCACGTTGAAAACTGAGATAACACTTAGAGATTATTAATCACAAGCAAGCCAGTGTATTTAATAAAATACAAGTCTGAGATGTTCTTAATGTGTGCTGGATGAGAGACACTCCCTTACCTTGGACGAGCTTCCGTGGAGGAACAGCAGCTTTGTCTCTGCACTCCATGGCTACGGAAGAAAACAACAAATCAGCACTTGTGGTAGCTCCCAGCGAGCTGCTGCCTCCCCGGGACGGCTGAGGGAGCACAAAGGGGTCCCAGTGTCACCCCCAAGCCAAAGGAACCCCCGACCCACCGGGTCCCGCAGCCACCCTGTCCCCCTCACACTGTCCTGGGGCAGGAACATCCCCAGCAGCGTGTGCCCGCACCCAAGGATATGCAAGGAGGGAACTCCTGGCCGTGAGGATGGGCAGGCCTGGCACAGGTGCCCAGATCAGCCCTGGCTGCCTCTGGAGCCTGGCAGTGCCCGGGCCCGGCTGCAGCACCCGGGGTGTCCCTGCCCATGGCACGGCCGGCACGGGATGGGCTCTCAGATCGCTCCCCACCCAAACCGGTCTGTGCCTGCACGGGTGCGGCTGCAGGGCGGGCCCGGGCCCAGCCCCGGGGCGCGGCGGCAGCTCCGGCACCTCCTTTGTTACCCCGGGCAGGCCCCGCGCACCCCGCGGCCCAACCGCCGCCGGAAACACCGCGCGCCCCGGCCGCGCCGCATCCCCAGTCCGGCCCTACCTGTGGCGGCGGCGGCGGGCGCGGCTCGCGGCGGTGCCGGGCGGCGGCGGCCGACCCCGAGGCGGCCCGGCCCGCGCAGCCCCCGCCGCTCCGGGCCCGGTCCCGCCCGGCCCGTCCCGCTCGTACTTGGCGGGAGCCGGGGCGACCCCGCGTCCCGCGCCGCTGATTGGCCGAGCGCGCCCCACGTGACCCGCCCAGCCACACTCCCCGCTGCGTCTCGCCTTTGGATTGGCCGCCGCCGCGAGCGCCGCTGATTGGTGGAGGGGGCTGTCGGTCTGGCGCGCTGCAGGCGCTGATTGGCTGGCTTTGTAAAGGGACGGTGGGGCGCCGCTGGGTCCCTGTGCCTGGGCCCGAGGCCTGCCCGCTCACCGGGCGGGACCGATGCCGCAGGGGGCCGGAGCGGCCCGTCCGCAGCAGCAGGCGGAGGGGGCGGAGCCAGCACTGCCGCCCGCCGCGCCGCTACGGGCATTGAGCCAACGCGCGAAATGGCGGCGGCTCCGGCGGCCAATCAGCGCCCGCCGCTGCGAGGCGCAGGCGCAGTGGCTGTCGCAAGGAATGCTGGGAGTCGTAGTTTTCCATTTAGAGTGTCTATCTCCCCATTTTCCCCCCAGGCCTATGGCGGTGTTCCCGGTCCGGTTGTCCCCGTGTCGCACACGCGGTCCGCTCCCCACAGGATCATTCAGGATAAAGACACGGCTGCACCACAGTCATCTCCCGATATGACCGCCCGTCCCTCGTGTCGCGACAGAACGACTCTATCGCCGCTCAGTAGCGATGCTCGGCGGTTCCGCCCGGCCAGCAGGGGGCGCGCTGGCGGCGCTCGGGCCGGGCCGCTCGGTGGTGGCGGCCGGGGGGGCGGGGCCGGGCGGCGGCGGAAGCGGCGGCGGGGACGGGCCGGGCTGGGACGGGCGGAGCGTTCAGAGGCTCCCGAGGCTCCCGCCGCCCCCGCTGCAGGTCCCGCCGCCCGCACACCGGCTCCCCGCCGCTACCGGGCCAGGCACCGGCACCGGCACCATGTCGGTGGCGGGGCTGAAGAAGCAGTTCTACAAAGCGACCCAGGTGAGACACCGGCACCCCGCGCCCGTTCCCGCCGCCGTTGGGCTCCGGGGAGGCCGCTGTTCCCTTGGCGGTTCGGAGAAGCCGCTGCTGCCCCGGCGGTGCCCGCTCCCCGCCGTTATCCCGTGCCGGTATCCCGGAGCTGGGCCCGTCGGGCATCCCCCGTTACCCCCGGTATCTCCCGGTGAGGCTCCCGGGGCTCGGTGCGGGCCGTGAGCGGAGCTCAGCAGCCGGGAAGGGCCCGGTTTGGGGGAGCCGTTCTCCGGTGGGACCGGGGCACGGAAACTCCTCCGGGGGGAGCGGCGGGTGCGGGGCCGGTGACACCGTGGGGATCCCGGGAGCGCTTCCCTTTCCCTAAACCGGGACGGATCCTGCCCTAAACCGGCCGGGAGAGCCGCAGGGAGCCCCGGGAGCAGCGGGCCCGGTAACCCCGGGCAGCTCCCGCTTCGTGCGGGGCTGGGGATCCCCGGAGGTTCGGGAATCGCGGCCAGGACGGAGGAGCTCGTTCGGCCTTGGAGCTCTTCCCCGCCCTGGAGGTGCCCAAGGCCGGGCTGGAGCAGCCTGGCGCGGTGCAGGGGATGTTCCGTGGACAGGAATATTCCATGTTCCATAATTCCCTGTGGGAATGAATCCCAAACAAGGCTCACAAACTCCTTTCCCTCTCCCGAAATGAGGGGTGACCATTCCCAATCCCCCCGAGCAGAATTCCCCTTCCCAGCGCTTCCTGTTCACAGTCGTGAGCTTTTGTTAAAGCATTTTGGGAACGGTTCAGGAATCCCAAATCCCCCCTCTGCTGCTGCCGCTTTCCTGCCCCTGGTTTGAATTCCAGATGAATTTGGCACGGGTGGTGTTTTCCATCCCTGAATTTAAACCCTTGCAGCTCATCCCACCCCTGTGCGCGACGTGTGTCGCCTTCCTCCTCGGCTCTGTTTCCCCGAAATCCATTTCATTTACCCAGCAAAGCAAAAGAACAAATTCCTGAAGTCATCCTCCACCCCCTTTCCCACCAAACCCATCCTGGGGTGCTGTTTTGGGTGTTTTTCCACAACTTCCATGGGGAAGAGTCGTGCTGGGGGCTCGCTGTGGGAGGATTTTGCTATGCTGGTGCCAGGAGGTGGAAACCCCTCGGTGACTCAGGACTAACTAAGCCCAAAAATATCATTTTAAACCCCAGATGAAGCTGGGTTTTTTGGAGAATTTGCAAATTGCCACCCTTTGCAGTGGCGTCCATGACTTGGAGATACTCTGACTGGAAACTGGAGCTCACTGGTTCCAGTTTGGCCATTTTATTTGTCTCCCCCTCCCTTCTTTCCCTTTCCCCCCTTTCTCCCCTCTGGTCCCACTCAGCCCTTGGCTGAAGGGAGAGCAGGATTAGTTATTTTTTGGCTCCCTGCAAACCATCAGAAGCTGCCAAAGCTCAACATGTGGAAGATCTTTCCTAAAACGTTACGTTTCGTTCCACGGCTGTCCTCAATTGAGGGCAAGCAGAGCCAGGAGCGGGGTCTGCAGGGACCCCAGAGGGTTTGGGGTGCAGGGCTTGGCTCCTGGGGCTCCTCCATGTAATTCCTGCAAGCCCACGTCTCCCCTGGGTGAGGCAGCCGGGCGCCCACACGCAGGAGAGAGCCTGGAGTATCCTGGAAAAAAAAACAAAAAATAAAAATAAAATAAATCTGAGTCGTGCTGGCAAATGCTGCAGATGGGGAGCAGCTCTGAGTGTGTCCAGAACAGGTTCTGCCTGTTCACGGCAAACTGTTCTCTAAAAAAATTTTTAAAAAAATAAAATAAAGATATTTCTGGAGGAAACATCCTGAGGAAGGGGGAGAAAGAAGCAGCAGCAGCAGCTTGGAGCTGGGAACAGGGTGGGAAGTGCCTGGTCCAAGGTTTCATCCAGCATGGGATTCACAGGGACCTTCTGGTGTGCAAACAGCTTCCTTTGCACCCTTTGGGTTTCGTACAAACTGCTGGGAATCCTCACATCCTGCAGATCCTCCCAGGCAGTGGGCAGGACAGCGTTCCTGGGGAATCCTGAGGGGCGGCAGCAGGGCTGGAGGGATCCTGGGGTTCCTGCCTCACCTGGGGCAGGAGCAGGGACAGGGGATGCAGAAATGGGGCTGTGCTGCTCACCTGGACATGGAGAAGCTTTCTGGGGATGCAGGGATGGTCTGTGCTGCTCACCTGGAGCTCTCTGAGGATGCAGGGATGGGTTTGTGCTGCTCATCTGGAACTCTCTGGGGATACAGGGATGGTCTGTGCTGCTCACCTGGAGCTCTCTGGGGACAGAGGAATCCAGGGATGGTCTGTGTTGCTCACCTGGAACAGGAGAGGCTGTCTGGGATGCAGGGATGGGTCTGTGCTGCTCACCTGGAGCAGGAGAAGCTTTCTGGGGATGGGGAATACAGGGATGGGTTTATGCTGCTCACCTGGAGTTCTCTGGGGATGCAGGGATGGTCTGTGCTGCTCACCTGGAACAGGAGAGGCTGTCTGGGATGCAGGGATGGGTCTGTGCTGCTCACCTGGAGCTCTTTGGGGATGGAGAAATGCAGAAATGGGTCTGTGCTGCTTACCTGGAGCTCTTTGGGAACAGGGAATGCAGGGATGGGTTTGTGCTGCTCACCTGGAACTCTCTGGGGATGCAGGGATGGGTCTGTGCTGCACACCTGGAACTCTCTGAGGACAGGGAATGCAGGGATGGGTCTGTGCTGCTCACCTGGACGTGGAGAAGCTTTCTGGGGATGCAGGGATGGTCTGTGCTGCTCACCTGGAACTCTCTGGGGATGCAGAAATGGGGCTGTGCTGCTCACCTGGAGCTCTCTGAGGATACAGGGATGAGTCTGTGCTGCTCACCTGGAGCAGGAGAAGCTTTCTGGGGATGGGGAATGCAGGGATGGGTTTGTGCTGCTCACCTGGAGCTCTCTGGGGATGCAGGGATGAGTCTGTGCTGCTCACCTGGAGCTCTTTGGGGTCAGGGAATGCAGAAATGGGTCTGTGTTGCTCACCTGGAACAGGAGAGGCTGTCTGGGATGCAGGGATGGGTTTGTGCTGCTCACCTGGAGCTCTCTGAGGGCAGGGGATGCAGGGATGGTCTGTGCTGCTCACCTGGAGCAGGAGCGGCTCTCTGGGGATGGGGAAATGCAGGGATGGGTCTGTGCTGCTCACCTGGAACAGGAGAGCTTCTCTGGGATGCAGGGATGGGTCTGTGTTGCTCACCTGGAGCTCTCTGGGAACAGGCAATCCATGTCTGGTCTGTGCTGCCCTTCCCAGAGCCCAGCTGTGGGTGGGAGCTCTGGCATTCCCAGCTCTGGGGGTGCTACCCTGGAGCCCAGCAGGGTTTGGGGTGGAGGAGAGCTCGGATCTGAGCTCCTTTCAGTGCCCAAGGCCGGCTGGGGCAGTGGCAGGGCTGGGACACGATGGGATTGAGGTCCCTTCCAAGCCCAGCCAGGCTGGGGCTCAGCCCTGCCATTCCAAACTGGATTAACGTGCTCCCAAGGCCTGTGTGAGCTGAGCCTAAACCCTGCCAGGCCTGCCTGGCCTCAGCAGCTCGTGCTGGCCCAAGGCACAGCCCAGCCTCCTCCTCCTCCTCCTCCTCCTCACCCAGAGCCGTTTTCCAGAAGGGGAAAAGGCAAGTGCTAATTAAATCTCAGCAGCCCTTGACACACACATTTCCCTGTGTTTGATGACAGCTCCCAGGGTTTCCAGGGGTATTTTTGGCCATCAAGAGCCCAATGCTCCCTGGGCCAGCAGGGAAAGCTCTCCCTGCCCTGGGAGCTCCCTCCAGGTGCTGCTGTGGGCTGGGGATGTGCTCGTGTGTGACACTGAGGGACAGCTGCAGCTGCCACCGAGGGCATTTCCCCTTTTTCTTGGCCTTTGTGGTCATTCATTGCTCTTGGTGCTGCTGAACTGGGATTTCCTTCACTTCCTTTCTTCCCTCCTCAGCCCAGGTTCTCTGTGCTGATTTTGTGCTCTGCTTTTGCACGTGGGGTTTTTCTTCCCTTTCCCAGGTGAACCTTTCAAAAACTCTTTTTTTTTTTTTTTTTTTTGTTAATTTTGGGGGTTTTTTAATATTAACTCAGCCCTGCTCCCGTTGGCCTCTCCAGGCTTTCTCTTGGAGGTGTTTTGGGTAGGATGGGACCTTAAAGCTCATCCCATTCCATGGGCAGGGACAGCTTGCACTGCTCCAAACCTTGGATAATTGCAGGGCTGGGAGTGCCTGGAGGTGCCCAAAGTCCTGGAGAATCCATCAGGAGGTTCTGGGTTGCTCCTGCCTCCAAGAAAAGCCTTGTAGGGGGCTTTTTCCAGGGGGGATTGCAGGGATGGGGCAGCCCCAGCATTTTTGGGGAGCTGTGCCAGGGCCTGAGCAGCCTGTGAGCAAAGAGGGGAGCAGGGAGTTCCTGTGGGAGGGATTTGGCAGCATCAGCCTCTAAGCTCCTTATCTCTACATGGGAATTTGGACTGGGAAGTCGAGGGATTTTTTTTGCTGATTGCTGCCAGCCTGGAGCCTCCTGCCAACCTCTGTCCCACAGCACTGATGTTGCTGTGTTAGCATTAACCTGGGCTGCATTCCCCTGCCTCTCCTGGGTTTATCTTTCCACATTCATCTGCTCCCGAGGCTGGGGCAAAGCTGGATTTGCTGGGGTTGACATCCTGCAGCTCTGCCAGGTGACAGGAGGCAGGAACGGCCTCAGTGAGGCTGAAATTTGATATTAATGCAAATTTTTCCATGGAAAAGCTTGTCAGGCAGTGGAACAGGCTGCCCAGGGCAGTGAGAGTCCCCATCCCTGAAGTGTGGATGTGGCACTTGGGGACACTGTGGTGAGCTTGTGCTGGGCTGCACTCAGGGCTCCTAAAGCTCCTTTCCAGCCTTACCCATCCATGGTTCCACCTGTGGCAGGTGGAAAGCAGAGGCTGAGTGTCCCCCAAACCTCTTGGAGACAGGGATGAGGTGCCAGGGCATCCCCTCTCAGAGGTGCTTGTGCCACATCCAAGGGAACACCTGCAGCCAGGATGTTTTCCTGTGGATTCCCTGTTGTAATCTTTGCTGCAGTGTTGTTCGTCCCTCTCTGCTGGGGCTCTTCTCCTTTCTCTGCAGCACAGTCCTTTCTATCTTCTCAGGGGCTCCTCTTGGGCTCTTGACCCACCCCTATTTATCTCAGTTACCTTCACGAGCTACAGCTGCTGCCCAACTAAGGACCCTGCAGCTCGTTTGGAGCAACTCAGAACCACAAGGTCTTACAATACAACATATATTCAGGCCCCCACATTTCCCCCTTTTCTTTTAACCATAATACAATCACAATATACATACAGTTCCAGCTCTCAGGCTGCCTCTTCTATAGTCCCAGCTCTCTGGCTGCCATACACGTAAAGTCCCAGCTCTCAGGCTGATATTCCATAGTCCCAGCTCTCAGGCTGATATTCCAAAGTCCCAGCTCTCAGGCTGCCACAGCTCTCGGCTGTCCGGGGGATTCCATACCTTCTTTTGATGTTTGGTTGTGTGTTCTTCATCACGTCGGGGTCACCAGTTGTTGTAATCTTTGCTGCAGCGTTGTTCTTCCCTCTCTGCTGGGGCTCTTCTCCTTTCTCTGCAGCACAGTCCTTTCTATCTTCTCAGGGGCTCCTCCTGGGCTCTTGACCCACCCCTATTTATCTCAGTTGCCTTCACGAGCTACAGCTGCTGCCCAACTAAGGACCCTGCAGCTGCAGCTCGTTTGGAGCAACTCAGAACCACAAGGTCTTACAATACAACATATATTCAGGCCCCCACAATTCCCTCTCCCTTTCCTGGCTGATTTCCATCAAATTCTGTCCCTGCTCTGGCTGGTCAATCATTGCTGGAGATGAGCAGCTCCAGAACCAAACAGGTTTCATTTTTTCCAGGATTGTTTCTCTGCGGAGTTTCCCAGAAGCAAGCAGCTTTCATTTTTCCACGATTGTTTCTCTGCAGAGTTTCCTATATAAATTGGCTTTCTCCCCCTTTTAAGGTTGTTTTTGCAGACAATAACAGGAGCTCTGATTCCTGGAAGGCAGAGACAGAAGGCAGAGCTGGGGAAGTGCAGCTCTCCATATCCTGCCCCAGAACCAAGCAGCTTTCATTTTTTCCAGGATTGTTTCTCTGCAGAGTTTCCTATATAAATTGGCTTTTCCCCCCACTTTAAGGTTGTTTTTGCAGCCATTGGGCTCTGACAGTGATGGGAGCTCTGATTCCTGGAAGGCAGAGACAGAAAGCAGAACTGGGGAAATCCAGCTCTCCACATCCTGCCCTGTTTGCTCCCCTTCCCTGATTGTCAGCCAGGGAAAGTGTTATCCTGTGTTATCCTGCAGCTGGGGGACTCTGGGCTCAGGGCAGGAGCTGTGACTCAGGGATGCTGAATCCACGTCATGAAATGCTGGATTTATCCAGCTGCCTGCACAGGGGGTGCTTCCTGCCTGAGCAAAAGGAAATCCTTCCTCCCCCTTTTCCCTGCCACTGCTTTGCTTTCCTCCTGGGAAAGAGCAAGGTGGGGATGAGCTCAGGCAGCCTGGCCTGCCTTGTAAAAGCTGATTCATTTCTTTAGCACTTTATTTTTATTTTTTTTTTCCCTCCTTCTTCCTCCTCTCCCCCATCCCTGCACATGGCAGTGCCTTTGCCAGCCCCATCCCTGTGGGGAGACCTCAGGCAGCTCCTCCCAGTGCCAAAAGTGGTGCCTGCAGGGCTGTGAGGGGCTGGTCCTGCTGGCTCCCTCCCAGGCAGGATGGAGAGCCCCCAAAAAGCCCCGAAATGAAAGAAATCCCTAATCCAGACGGTTTTGGCCGTGTAATTCCAGCTGAACTCATTCACATGGAAACTCATCCCAGCCCTGGGTGTTTCATAACTCTGAGGTTGCTGTCGCTGCTCCCTCCCATCCCCAACTGCACGGATTCACCCAGCCTGGGGTGGATGCACAGAGTGGGAGCAGGCAGGAGGCTGAGCCTGCCTTTCCCTGTGGATCTGCTCCCTCTGAGCTGGGCCATGGCTGTGTCTCAGCTTTCCTGCCTGGATCAGATGGGAAAGATCCAGCCCATGGCCCTGGGAGAGCCCCAGAGCATCCCAGAGCTTCCCTTTTCCTGAGCTGCTCCATGACAGGACCTAGTGCAGGATCCAGCCCATCTTGGCCTCTCTCTGGGGTTATAAAAATGATAATTAATATTTTTTTTTTACAGATTTCCTGTTCCCCTCAGCCCCATCCCTGCAGTCAGTGATGCCAGGGCTTTCAGGAAAGGTTCCTCTGGCAGGAAAATCCTGGCCCAGACTCAGAGCTGGGGGTTCCTCTCCTGTTTTTGGGGCTGGGAGTGCCTGGAGGTGCCCCAAGGTCCTGGAGCATCCATCAGCAGAGTCTGGATTGTTCCTGCCTCCAAGAAAAGCCTTAACCCCCCTCCCAGCATTGCCACCAGTAGCTAATTAATAGAAGCAGCCCTTTTAAAGCCATTGGGAATTTTAGGATCTCCTAATGCCTGGCTATTAATAAAGTTCATGGTACTGTCACTAATTAAATTGCTTTTCTGCTCCAAAGGAGAAAAAAAAGATGAGTTAAACATCTCCATAATGAAATTCTGTCTTTGAGACAGAAGGTTAAATTTGCATGATTAAAGCTTTAAAGGGCTTTTCCTAATTGAGAAAATGCTTCATAATTCATCCTAGAGCCTGAAAACCCGGCTGCACCCCCTGGCTGGGCCAGACTTTATTCCCCAGTGATAATTTATTATCCACTTTCCTGACCAAATCTGGTTTGGCATCCCAGGATTGGCTGCATTTAAACTTAATTTTCCCACTTTCATGATAAAAAAGGCAGAAGAAGGGTAAACAGTGATCCACACCCAAAGCAAATCCACTGCAGGAGAAGGTGCTGGGTTGTTTTGGGGTTTTTTTCCTGATTTTCTTCCCTGGTTTAGGAACCACCTTTTGCTGCTGATGTGAGTGTGAGGGAGCAGGGGCAGCGCAAATGCAGAGTGCCAGATGTTGGAGGAGCTCCTGTCCCAGTAAAGCTCCTCCTGATTGTACTGGGAGAGGTATAAAGGGCAGAAGCTGTGTCCTTTTGCGCCTGCTGGGATAAAACATCATCCAAATGTCATCTCCCAGCATTTCTGAGCCACCTCTGGCAGTGCCTGCAGGGCAGGAGCGCCACAGTGATGCCACAGTGATGCCACAGTGATGCCACAGTGATGCCACAGTGATGCCACAGTGATGCCAAGTGCTGTGGGGGGGATTTTATCCCAATTAAACCATCCCAAAATAAATCTCAGTGTGCAGTCAGGGAAAAAAACAGATTGAGCAGCACCTTGGATGGGCTGGAAGCTTCCAGAAGCCCTGGGATGTGGGGAAGGCCCTGGTGCAGCTCTGGAGGAGCTGATGCAGGATTTTATCCAACCCTGGCAGCCTTAGGGGTGCTGGGGTCGCTCCTTCCCACTCTCCCTTTCCTTAGGATGCTGTGCTGTGCTCTGATAGCCACAGAGCTCTTCCTAGAATTCAAAGGAACGAGGAAAACGAGTGTTTACAGTGTCCTCAGGCCCTTTGATGTGTGGGCCCTGCTCCCCGTGTGGGACGTGCTCTGCACGGGGCTGTCCCACCCAGCCCACGCCAGGAGCAGGACTTTGCCTTCCTTTGGGGGGATTTGGAGCTTTTTTGATGTCCCTGATGGCTCTAGAGCCGTGTCACCATCTCTGTGTGTCCCCCCATCTCTGTGTGTGCCCCCATCCCATCATCCTGCAAACCCAGAGGTTTTCTGGCTCCTTCCCAGCTCCTGACTTGCCTCCTGCTGTATCCTCACTTTGGGTGATGCCAGCACCTCAGGGGGGAGTTTCTCCTGCTTTTCACAGGGAGCAGAAATCCCTTCTGCTGCTTGGTGTTCTCTCCAGGGATTTACAGCTGTTCACACCCTCATTTTCCCCCTTGTTTTTTGGGAAAATCCCTCAGAGCACCGTGTGGGTGCTGACTGCTGCGTGCTCCTCCTGAAAAGGAGGAAAAGGTGGGAAAAACCAAGGATTACAATTCCTAGGAGGCTCTTTTGGTGCTTTTCCCTTTGCTGTCCCATCTCAGGAGCAGCTCCAGCTGCTGGGGCCGGGTGGAGCTGCCTGGAGTGATGGCTCAGCAGCTTTGGGAGAGCCAGGCTGTGATTCACTGGGGCAGGCTGTGCAGGAAGTCTGGATGCAAGGCCACTATTCCATGTTTCCCCTCAGTTTACTGAACTTCCTCTCCATTGCTGAAGTCACTGGAAGCCTCTGAGGGGAGAGAGGAGCTGCTGCTGCTGCTGTGTTTGTGTTTTCCCTGGAATTTGACCCAATTCCATGATTTTTTTTTTTTTTGTTTTTCCCCAGCTGAGTAGAAATTGTGTCTGGTTTGGTTCGGAGCATGCGAGAAATAATAACAGGAGAAAACAGGATGCAAATGCCATCCCTCCAGCACCAGCATTCCAACACTCCTATGGAAACCTTGGGTTGTGCCCTTCTCTGTCTCCTGGTAAAAAGGAGCTGGGGGATCACCCCAATGAGCAGGGAGCTCCCAAGCAGGGTTTGGGCTCTGCCCTGCAGCCCAGGAGAGCAGGGATTGAATTGCCAGGGCCAGGAAGGAGCAGCTGCATTGCAGAGCATCCTCCCGGTGCCCTTGGCTGGCCCTGCCCCGGGGCCGCTGCTGCTGCTGCTGCAATCCCGGGTTCGCCTTTAATTCCCGCTGTCCTCGTTCCTGCAGCCCATCTGCTGGATGGGGATGAGTCACCCGAGCCCGAGGAGGAGGAGGAGGAGGAGGAGGGCTGGCAGGTGGCTCTGGAAAGCTGCCTGTGCCCGTGCAGCTCTTCCCTGCCCTTTCCATGGGATAAGATTACGGCCCGAGGTCGCTGGGAAGCCTTTCCTCCTCTGCAGAGGGAAGGGAAGGAGCTGCTCATTGTTCCAGCCTGACCTTCCTGCTGCAGATGAAGGAATTCCTGTGGTGCTGCAGGGAGGGAGGGATCCCAGGCTCAGCTGCTGAGGGGGTGGGAGGCTCGGGGTGTTCCGAGCCACGTTTTCCCTCAGCACGTGTCTGGAGGCAGCCAAGCACCCCCAGTGCCTTGGCACGAGTCCTTGCCATGGTTCCATCATGGGGCTCATGCCCAGCTCCTGGGTGCAAGGCTCAGCCAGGACTGGCCTCTCATGGAAGATGGGAATGGGAAATCACAGGGAAGGAGCTGCAGAAGAGGGCTGAGAGTTGGGAAATGGGGTGGAAACGTTCCTGGGAGCTGTTTGTGGGGAAAACCAGGCAGTGGAGGGGCTGCTGGAGTGTCCAGGTGTCCCCAGGCAGGTCAGGTCCGTGGGGGTGACATTTGGAGCCAGCAGCAGGGTGTGCTCAGAGGGGCTGGAGCTGGAGAGCAGCTATTCCTCCTCCTCCTCTGCTTTGCCAGGAGGGGATGTGAGAAATCCCAGAGTGGTTTGGGTTGGAAGGGACCTTGAAGGTCACAGAGTCCCCCCTGCCGTGGCAGGGACGCCCTGGACTGTGCCAGGCTGCTCCAAGCCCTGGCCTTGGGCAGTGCCAGGGATGGGGCAGCCTCTGGGAGCTCGGGGTGTGCCTCCCTCTGCCAAGGCTGCAGGGAATTGTTCCTCCCCTCCTCTGCACAACAAACACTGGGATCTGTTTTCTTCTGCTCAAAGTAGGTCAGGAGTTGGTCAGATTAGGGTGAGCTGTGCTGTGGGTGTGCCCAGCTCACCCCAACCCGGGCTGCCTGCTGCTCTGGGGCAGGCACGGGGCTGGGGTCTGGAATGGGATCCTGGGATGGGATCCTGGGATGGGATCCTGGGATAGGCTGGAACCCTGGGATGGGATCCTGGGATAGGCTCAGCCTAACAGGGCTGGGATCCAGGCCTGGGATCCTGGGATAGGCTGAGCTGAGCCCAGCAAGGCTGGGATCCTGGAATGGGCTGGGATCCAGGGATGGGATCCTAGGATAGGCTGAGATTAACAGGGCTGGGATCCTGGGATGGGATCCTGGGATGTGCTGGGATCCAGGGATGGGATCCAGGGCTGGGATCCTGGGATCAGCTGAGCCCAGCAAGGCTGGGATCCTGGGATGGGATCCTTGGATAGGATCCTTGGATAGGCTAAGCCCAACAAGGCCTGGGATCCTGGGATGGGGTCCTGGGATGGGCTGAGCCAGCAGGGATGGGATCCTGGGATGGGATCCTGGAATAGACACAGCCCAGCAGGACTGGGATCCTGGGATAGGCTGAGCCTAACAGGGCTGGGATCCTTGGGTAGGCTGATCCCACCAGGGCTGGGATCCCAGGGTGGCCCAGGACCCTCCCAGGACCAGCTGGTTCTGCAGGGAGCCCCATGGAGCCGTGTGGGGCACTCCAGGAGAGCCCCCAGGCTTTCCCAGGCTGCAGCTGGCCTGGTGAGTATTTCCAGGAGGTTTTGGGACCTTTCCAGCCCTGCCATTGCCAAGCCCCACTGGCTGGGTGGCTGAAGGCTTTGCTGTGCTCCCCAGCTCTCACACACACACACGGGGCTGGGCAGGGTCACGGTGGCTCTGCAGGATGATGGGGATGACCCAAAATGAAGCTGGATTGCCAGGGAGTCACACCCTGCTCATTTAGGTTCCATGGAGCATCCCACAAATTAAACTGGGCACCAGCAATCCCAGTTAACCCTGAATTTCCTTCACTCTTTCTGTGCCAAACTTTGGGGGTTCAGAACATTCCCACCTTTTTTTCCCTGGGTTTGTAGGTTGGCTTTCTGCCCTGGGCTGGGATGAAGGCAGCCAGGGTAGAGCTGCTCCTCTGTTTGCTCATCTGTGGGTTTGTTTTTGTATTTCTTGAGGGGAACTCGCTGTTGGGAGGGTGGAGGGGAGGAAGAGGAAGGCTTTGATACCCCAGAGTCTGCAGGAATGAGGTTTTCAGTCGACTGTAGGGAACTGTTTTGATTGCAAGGATGGCAAATGTTTGATGTGTTATAAATAGGGCTGACTGCGATGGAAAAAAGAAAGCGAGTTTAAAAAAAAAAAAACCCTGATTTTTGGGTTTCTCTTGGTGTGTTTTGCCTGTCTGAGGCTGAGGGAATTAGGGATAATTTTCCGTTTTAAAATATTTAAAGGCTGGAGAGCAAAATATCAAAATCTGTGAAATCCTGTGGGGAAGCTGGTGATTAGCAGAGAATAACAGAGACTTGTGCTCCCTCATCCATGGGCTGGGCAGATGAGACCTGCAGGGGTGGATGTGCTGGAATCTGCCCTTCTCCACCTTTCCAGGAGCTCTTTGGCTGCTGGCACCTTCCCAGGTTTTATCAGGGATTTTGCTGATGGTGCAGCCCAAAAATCACCTTTTATTCTCCACATCTTTCCCACCTCTCCACCTGGAATGATGCAGGAATTCCCTAGCTCTGCTCCCAAAATCTCTCCTGCTCCTCCCAGCTCCTGGATTTACCCCAGCACATCCCAGCCCAGCTGCCTGTGCATCCCTCCTTGCCCTTTTCCATGCACACACATCATTCCTGCCTCTCCCCTGGCCACCCTGCCTCTTTCCAACAATGGTTCTTTCATTCCTGAGATCTTCCCCCACACAAGGGGAGGTCGGGATTGTTCCCATTCCCACGGCCCTGCCAAGGGATCTGCAGGAATCCCCTGGGAGCTGCAAAACAAAGCTGTGGAGAGGGGCTGTGTCCAGTCCCTGTGGATGAGCCCTGCCAAGGAATCTGGAATGGAATCTGAAGGAATCTGCCATGGAATCTGAAGGAATCTGCCAAGGAATCTGCAGGAATCCTCCCTGAGCTCCAAAACAAAGCTGTGGAGTGAGGCTGGAGCAACTTTGGGTGCACAGGGGCTGTGTCAAATCCCTGTGGATGAGTCCTGCCAAGGAATCTGCCATGGAATCTGAGGGAATCTGAAGGAATCTGCCAAGGAATCTGCCATGGAATCTGAAGGAATCTGCAGAAATCCCACCTGAGCTCCAAAACAAAGCTGTGGAGTGAGGCTGGAGCAGCTTTGGGTGCACAGGGGCTGTGTCCAATCCCTGTGGATGAGCCCTGCCAAGGAATCTGGAATGGAATCTGAGGGAATCTGCCATGGAATCTGCCAAGGAATCTGGCATGGAATCTGAGGGAATCTGCCAAGGAATCTGCCAAGGAATCTGCCAAGGAATCTGCCAAGGAATCTGCCATGGAATCTGCCAAGGAATCTGCAGAAATCCCACCTGAGCTCCAGAATGAAGCTGTGGAGCAAGGCTGGAGCATCCTTGGCTGGCCAGGGGCTGTGTCCAATCCCTGTGGATGAGCCCTGCCAAGGAATCTGCCATGGAATCTGCCAAGGAATCTGCCAAGGAATCTGACATGGAATCTGAAGGAATCTGACATGGAATCTGAAGGAATCTGACATGGAATCTGAAGGAATCTGACAAGGAATCTGCCATGGATTCTGAGGGAATCTGCCATGGAATCTGCCAAGGAATCTGCCAAGGAATCTGCCATGGAATCTGCCAAGGAATCTGCCAAGGAATCTGACATGGAATCTGAAGGAATCTGACATGGAATCTGAAGGAATCTGACATGGAATCTGAAGGAATCTGACAAGGAATCTGCCATGGATTCTGAGGGAATCTGCCATGGAATCTGAAGGAATCTGCCAAGGAATCTGCCATGGAATCTGAAGGAGTCTGCAGAAATCCCACCTGAGCTCCAAAACAAAGCTCTGGAGCAAGGCTGGAGCATCCTTGGCAGGCCAGGGGCCGTGTCCAGTCCCTGTGGATGAGTCCTGCCAAGGAATCTGGCATGGAATCTGAGGGAATCTGGCATGGAATCTGAAGGAATCTGCAGAAATCCCACCTGAGCTCCAAAACAAAGCTGTGGAGTGAGGCTGGAGCATCCTTGGCTGGACAGGGGCCATCTCCAATCCCTCTGGATGAGCCCTGCCAAGGAATCTGGCATGGAATCTGAAGGAATCTGCCAAGGAATCTGAAGGAATCTGCCAAGGAATCTGCCATGGAATCTGCCAAGGAATCTCAAGGAATCTGCCAAGGAATCTGAGGGAATCTGCCATGGAATCTGCCAAGGAATCTCAAGGAATCTGCCAAGGAATCTGAGGGAATCTGCCATGGAATCTGCCATGGAATCTGCCAAGGAATCTGAAGGAATCTGCAGAAATCCCACCTGAGCTCCAGAATGAAGCTCTGGAGCATCCTTGGCAGGCCAGGGGCCGTGTCCATCCCTGTGGATGAGCTCTCCTGAGGATGGGCCTGGCTGGGTGCTGAGCTCCCAGGAATGCTGAGGCAGTGCTGCCATCCCAGGCTGGAGCTGTCTGAGCACACTGGAGCTGTGACATTTTGCTGAAGTGAGGGGTGGGAGCTGCTGGCTCTCAGCTGGCTGCCCCAGCCCTCAGCTCAGTTGTGGAATTGCAGGTGCAATCCCTGCCAGGAGCAGCCAAGCAGGAGCAGATTGTATCTGCCCAGTGCCAGCTGCAGCGCCCTGGGCCAATATTTGCTCTGGGAGGTGTTTGGCCAAAGGCTCCAGCTCTCACTGCTCCCAGGGTGAAGCCCTTGGATGTTTCCCATCCACAGACCAGGGAGGCCAGACTTGTTCTGCTCTTCCACTCCCAGGGAATGTTTGGTTTGGTTTGGTTTGGTTTTTTAACCATTTCCATGTCTGCCTTCATCCTTGCCCAATCTGGCTTCAGGAGAGGTGAGATCCCAGCTGGGGGAGCAGGGATGTATCCCAAACCTTCTCCTGGTGCCTCAGGAAATCAAAATGCAGAAAAATTTATCAGCACATCCTCCAAAAAGCCCCATAGCTGCTTGCTGGGGGAAGGGCTGCTGGAATCTGCAGCACCAGCATTCCTCCAGCTGCCTTCCCTAGGTCAAGCAATGGATGGATAAACCCACCCTTCCTTCCTTCCTTCCTTTCCTTTCCTTTCCTTTCCTTTCCTTCCTTCCTTCCTTCCTTCCTTCCTTCCTTCCTTCCTTCCTTCCTTCCTTCCTTCCTTCCTTCCTTCCTTCCTTCCTTCCTTCCTTCCTTCCTTCCTTCCTTCCTTCCTTCCTTCCTTCCTTCCTTCCCTCCTTCCTTCCCTCCTTCCGCCACTTCCTTCCGCCACTTCCTTCCTTCCTTCCTTCCTTCCTTCCTTCCTTCCTTCCTTCCGCCACTTCCTTCCGCCACTTCCTTCCGCCACTTCCTTCCGCCACTTCCTTCCTTCCGCCACTTCCTCCCTTCCGCCACTTCCTCCCTTCCTTCCTTCCTTCCTTCCTTCCTTCCTTCCTTCCTTCCTTCCTTCCTTCCTTCCTTCCTTCCTTCCTTCCTTCCTTCCTTCCTTCCTTCCTTCCTTCCTTCCTTCCTTCCTTCCTTCCTTCCTCCCTTCCTCCCTTCCTCCCTTCCTCCCTTCCTCCCTTCCTTCCTCCCTTCCTTCCTCCCTTCCTCCTTTCCTTTCCTTCCTTTCCCTTCCCTTCCTTTCCTTCCTTTCCTTCCATATTTGCCTCCCTGAGTGTGCTGAGGCTCCAGGTCAAACAAGAAGCTCATCCAAGCTTGTGTCTGAGGGATCTGTGTTGGTTTCTCTCCCTTCCTGGTGGGTTTGGGGGTGTGGGGATGGGGTCCCTCCTCCTTTCCTCCTATGCTGACTCCTCCCAGTTTAATTAGAGCCAGCAGGGAGAGAACCTCAATCTCATTATTCCCTCCCAGCAGGGCAGCAGCAGCATTTCTTGGACGTCAAAAGGAGGATTAAATTAGTCTGGAAATGAGGGGGTTTTGCTTCCTTCGCTTCTCTGGGCTCTCCAGAGGGTGTGGAGCCTCCAGAATCACTGTGGTGATGGCTTCTGCCAGCCTGGCACGCAGGCCCCTCAGAGCAGAGTCCTGCCAGGGGTTATTTATTTACAGCTTCCCAGGCCACAAATCCAGGCTGAAAAATGGGGTTGGAACCGCTTGGGATGGCTGCACCCTTCCCAGGTGTGTTGGGGAGCAGTGCAGGCTGCCAGGGGTGCGACCTCAGTGCAAGGGATCCCCTTCTGGCTGTGGGTTCCTGGCAGGGGACAGGGGTGGCAGCTGGGGCAGAGCTGTGCCCTGCTGAGCCTGTCCTGGCAGGCCTGGCAGCTGCTCCTGGCACCTTTGCCAGGCTCGAGGGAGAAGCGTGCCTGGCCAGCTCGGGGCTGGGGCGGGGAGCAGGCAGCCAAGGAAGGCAGGAAACCACACTCAGAGGGGTTCTGGGGCTCCTGGGGGTGATGGGATCCCCTGGAGCTGCTTCTGAGGGCTGGGCATGGCAGGGAGCAGGGAAGGGGAGCAGGGAATGGGGATTGAGAGCAGGGAATGGGAGCAGGGATTGAGAGCAGGGAATGGGAGCAGGAATTGAGAGAAGGGAATGGGGAGCAGGGATTGGGGATTGAGAGCAGGGAATAAGAGCAGAGAGCAGAAATTGCCCAGCCTGGTCCACTCTGGCTGTGTCCTTTGTCCCTTATCAGAGGGTTAAAGTAAAGAGTGAAATCCAGAGCTGAGTTAACAAAGACAGCTTTCCTTTCTCTTTTTTCCCCTTCCCCTTCCCCTTCCCCTTCCCCTTCCCCTTCCCCTTCCCCTTCCCTTCCCTTCCCTTCCCTTCCCTTCCCTTCCCTTCCCTTCCCTTCCCTTCCCTTCCCTTCCCTTCCCTTCCCTTCCCTTCCCTTCCCTTCCCTTCCCTTCCCTTCCCTTCCCTTCCCTTGGTGTCTCCAGGTGCTTCTGAACCTGGATAATTCCCTAAATTATCCCTCCCCCTCTCCCTCAGAAAACATCCAGCCCCATTTTGTATCCTCACGGGAGCAGGAGTGTTCCAGAGGAAGAAAGCCTCGATAAAAATCATATATTTGATGTTGGAGTAAACAAACGCGATTGTTCCTTCAGATCTGGAGTTTTCAGCACAAACAGGAGGAATCCTGGCAATGCCCCGGGGCAGGCCTGGAGCCCTGGCAGCCAGTGCCAGGTTTCCCAGAGCACTCTGGATGTCTGCATGGGGAATTTGCTGCTGTTTGGAGCAAAGTAATCACAAATTGCTCCCCACAGCTCCCTGACAGGAGGGTGGAGCCAGGTGGGGTCGGGCTCTGCTCCCAGGGAGCAGCAGGACAGGAGGAAACGGCCTCACATTGCACCAGGGAAGGTTTAGGTTGGAAATCAGGGGGAATTTGTTCATGGAAAGGGTGGCCTGGCATTGGCACAGCTGCCCAGAGCAGTGCTGGAGTGCCCATCCCTGGAGGTGCCCAGAAATCACACAGATGTGGCACTTGGGGACGTGGGTTACGGGTGAGCGTGGTCAGGCTCAGGGATCAACCTCAGCCATTCCACGGTTCCAGTTTTGGCCAATTCCCGTGTCCTGCCTCCCCAGGCAGTGCAGGGGCTGGGAAGGGAGTGTTGCCCTGCCTGGGCTGCAGGGGATGGACAGAAGGACCCTTTGGGGGGGTTTTGGGGGCATTGGTCACCCCTGGGCAGGGAACGCTGCGGGTCAGGGGCTGGGGCTGTTCTTGGGCTGAGGGATCCCCTCAGGAGGCTGCTGAGCCTTCCCATGAAATGAGCCCTGACTTCCCAGCCTGTCAGACATCTCCTCTGACAATTCCAGGCCCTGTCCCGGATGCTGAGCTGCTCCAGCAGTTCAGAGTGGTGGCTGTGCTCTCCCCCCAGGCTCTGCTGTGCTGCCTGCTGGGAGCTGAGTGTGTTCATTCCCTGTTTACTTGGATTTTGCTGTGTGTGAAACTGAGTTCCTTGGCTCCAAATGGAGCTGAGAGACGTTTGTGCTGCTTGTTTTTTTTCCAGCAGGCGTTGGAGTTGGAGCCGTGGGCTGGGATTTAGGGAGCTGTGGAGCTCCTGGTGGGTGAGGAACATCCTGGCTGAGCCAAGCTTTGGGTGCTCGGGGATCTTTGGGGGTTTGGTGGGGTATTTTTGAGGGGCTTGGGGTGTTCCTGCTGCCTCCTTTCTCTTGCAGGTGCTGTGTGGACCCTCCCTGTTCCCATTCTGTCCCAGGGAATTCCTTTTTGATTTGGGAAGGGTCAATCAGTGCCTGATCTCCTCCCTTTCCTTTCCCACAGCTGGTCAGCGAGAAGGTCGGAGGGGCCGAAGGGACCAAGTTAGATGATGACTTCAAGGAGATGGAAAAGGTGAGTGGGGAAGCAGAGGAATCCCCAAAATCACCCCATGGCTCCTGAGGGATTGGCTGAATCCCTGAGCTGACCCTCACTGGGCTCCTGTCTCTCCTGCAGAAAGTGGACGTGACCAGCAAGGCTGTCACAGAAGTCCTGACCAGAACCATAGAGTACCTCCAGCCCAACCCAGGTGAGGGCCTGCACCTGCCCTGTCCCCTTCCCAAGGGGATCAGGGAGCTCAGGGAGATCCCTTTTGCTCCAGGTTTGGAGCAGGGGGAGATCTGGGTACCCCTCTTGCCCTGAATCCAGGTGCAGCTTTTGCCTCAGACTCAGAGAGGCCCTAAGGGGACCCGTTTGTCTCAGAATGTCCAGGAAAAGTGGTGGAGGGAAAAAAGGATGGGAAGGGATGGCTGGCCCTGTCAGCCCTGCATCCTTCCAGCCAGCTGCTCCAGAGAGCACTCCAGGGACCTGGGAGGGCTGGGGAAACTCCTTTGGCTTTCCCTAACCAAGCAGTGGGGAACTATTTTTGCTTTGTGTCTTGGAAAAGAATGAGAGATATTCCTGGGGGATGGAGACAATGGAGCCTCTTGGCTTTGGGTGTAGCAGAAACCTGCTGAGGGCTGCAGGGGATGCAGAGGGGGCAGAGGCTGAGGTGTTTTTTGTGGCAGCTTCCAGAGCCAAGCTCACCATGCTCAACACCATGTCCAAGATCCGCGGGCAGGTGAAGAACCCCGGCTACCCCCAGTCCGAGGGGCTGCTGGGGGAGTGCATGATCCGCTATGGGAAGGAGCTGGGAGAGGATTCCAACTTTGGTGAGTGCTCCTGGGCCTGGGAGGGGAGTGGGGCAGGCTGCTGGGTCACTGCTGAGCCGGCACTCTGAATTCTGGAAGGGTTTGGGTGAACTTTGTGGCACTGAACTGTGCGTGGGGCTGGAAAGGGGTTCAGAAACTTCCAGAGTGAGCAGATTGCAAGGGAAAGAGGGGAGGTTTAGATGGCATATTGGAAAAAATTCCTGCCTGTGAGGAGAGTGAGGCCCTGGCACAAGGTACCCAGAGCAGCTGCAGCTGCCCCTGGATCCCTGGAAGTGCCCAAGGCCAGACTGGAGCAACCTTGTATAGTGAAAGTTGAGACTGGATGGGCTTTAAGCTCCTTCTATTCCATCCCAAACCATTCTGTGATCCCAAATATCCTGGATCTCAATCCACTTTCTTTATTAAACACTGAGATAAATTTGTATAAAATAAAAACTTCCCTCTGAACTGAGCAGCGAAGCAGGAACGGGACAGAGCAAGACTGGGAGTTTCACACAGCTCTGAAGGATCCCTTCCAACCCAAACCTTGCTGTGATTCCATGGGGAGGCTGAAGCCAAGAAATCTTCTGGCTGCTCCTTGGAGCCACGTGTGGCTGGCAGGGAGGAGGGGGTGAAGCCTTTTGGTGACATCAGTTTTAATCCTCTGGAACCTGGGCCAGGCACGTGATGGCCCCCTGGCAGCACAGCTGGCCCTGCCAGGCCAGGGAGGAGCTGCCTTGCCTCAGGAAAATTAAAAACCTCTGGCTGCTTTTGGAACTGACAGAGGATTTTGGAGATCCTCCCTGGCCAGCTCAGAGCTCTGCAGCAGTCCTGGCTCACAGGGACTGAGGAGAGCAAGGGAAGGAAGCTTTTAGGAGAGCACAGCAAACTCTATTTCCTTAATGGCCTCCTTAAAGCAGCACTGAGGACTCCATCCCTCCCTTCCAGCTTATTCAGAGTTATTACAATTGAAAGAACACTTCTGGGCTATTGATTTTTCCAGCTGGACAGTGGAGAGATGTTTTCCCTTGACCCTCTCTCTCACTCATGTATTTTCCTGTGTTCATGCTCTGCTGCAATTGTTGTTCTGCCAAAGCTGCACAGGAATCATTTCATCTCTAAGTGTTTCCTCTGCACTAAAAAGCCAGCACTGAACATGCTTTGCTGCAAGCCTGCCTGGCTGAAGTGCCAGAGTGGCCAGAGCCTTAGGAAAGGATGGAACTGAGCAGGTTTCAGTGAGTGACACTGAGCTCTGGGGCTGCCCCAGGCCAGCTTGGAGCAAACTGGGACGGCTGAAGGTGGCACTGGATGGGCTTTAGGGTCCTTCCAAGCCAAACCACGCCAGGACTGTGGGACACACTAGAAGGGGGAAGGAGGGGATGTGAGGCAGGTCCCTGGGCTGGGCTGTGTTTGATCCCCTGTCCCTGTCTGTCCGGTTTTCGGCTGTTTGGAGGGCCTGGAAAGGCCCGGAGTGGCCTTGGGGCAGCCCGCGTATCGAAGGACGAGAAGAGGCTTCAGTTCTTCTTTCGGTCTCTGTGTTTATTAATTGTTTATCTAAAAGATTTTCTTTCGGCCCGACAGAGCTCTGCTCAGCAGCCAGCCATGAGCACACTGTCCCCCCTCCAGACAGTCACCTATCTTTATACCCAAAGTTGCGTGTACAATATTTATCATTTTTCCCCAATACCTTTCCCCCTTATTGTCCGGTGCACTTTTAGTAATGACCAATCCCAAAGTGCCACCATCACCACAGAAGATGGAGGAGAAGAAGAAGAAGGACAGGACACGCCCCAATTCCTCCATCTTACTTCTCTAAACCCCCCTGTACAGAAATCCTAAACCCTGTGTCTCACCCTCTAATTAACTTATCCCTTCACCATTCACCCCGGTGAAATCCTCCTGTCCTCATACAGGTGTCGTCTCCTGTGTAGGATCAAAGTCCAGCCACCAGACACTTCTGGCAACATTCCAGGACTCCCGAGCCCCCCAAGGGTGGTCTCGGTGGCTCGGCACCTCAGTCCTGAGGTGCTGAGATCCCACACCTGTCCCTGTCCCTGCAGGGGACGCGCTCCTGGACGCCGGCGAATCCATGAAGCGCCTGGCGGAGGTGAAGGACTCGCTGGACATCGAGGTCAAACAGAACTTCATTGATCCCCTGCAGAACCTGTGTGACAAGGACCTGAAGGAGATCCAGGTAACCCCCCCGTGCCTTGCTCTGCTCTCATCTCCCTGCTCTCTCTTTGGCTGTTGGGGCATGGAGCTGCTGCTCTGCAGTGCTGGGAGCAGGGGCTGCCAGGAATTGCCTGCACTCTGTGTGTGCTTTATCCCTCCAGGCTCTCTGGTGTTTCCTCCCTGCTGCTCCTGAGCAGCCCAAAAGGCTGCAATGGTTCCCCATTTGCCATGTTTGATGGTGCCATGGGAATACATCCCAACACCCTTCTGGGCTTGCTGAATTTGGCTCTTAGTGCTGGGAGCTTCCAGATGGGATCAGTTTGGGCTCCAAGCTCTGAGCAAGCTCCCCTCAGGAATCTACTCAGCATCCCAAGGAGCTCTCTGGGGTCTCACTGGGAGAACAGGGAGCTCAGCAGCTGCACACAGAAAAGTGCAGGCCCTGTAACAGGATCCATCCCAACCTCCAATTCCTGAGGGAGTGTTCACTGTCACTGCTGTCCTGGCTGAAATAACCACCAAGTTACCTCAGTGCCTGTCTGTACCCAGTTCCATGGGGCTGCTTTAAACATCCCTGCCCTAAGATCCAGGAGTGCAGTGCCCAAAACCCCCATTCCTGCTGTCCAGAGATCCCTGCAGCTCCTGGGGAGCTGAAAGGAGCAGCAGAGCTCTTCACCTTCCCAAAAAGCTTCTATGGGGAGCAGACCTGGAATGGAAAGGGTCTGGAATCATTCCTCAATGGAAAGGATCTGGAATCATTCCCCCATCACACCCCAGGGCCTCTGTCCCACCTGGAGCAAAGGTGGGAGCCACAGGAGATCAGGTTTCTGACACCAGTGAACTCAGCCTGTAACTGGAGCTGCCCTCCCAAGCCTCTGGCTTCTCCCTCTTCCCTGCTCTCTCCATCCTCCCTCAGCACCACCTCAAGAAGCTGGAGGGGAGGCGCCTGGACTTCGACTACAAGAAGAAGCGGCAGGGCAAGATCCCCGACGAGGAGCTGCGCCAGGCCATGGAGAAGTTTGAGGAGTCCAAGGAAGTGGCAGAGACCAGCATGCACAACCTCCTGGAGACAGATGTGAGTGTGGGAGGGCACAGCTGGGCCCTTCTGTGTCCCTGGGGTGGCATCTCCTGAGGGAGGCACTGATTGCACACCAGTTGCCACTTCTCCTGAGTGTGGTTCTGCTCTGGGAAAGCCCAAATCTGACATGACAGCCCTTTGCTTAGCCCTGACCCAGCTCTGCCTGGCACCAAACAGGCTCCTCTCGGGGTGGTGGGGGATTATTTAGGGAGGTAACCCAGCTGGGAAGGCTTTGGGAGGGATTTCCCAGCTGGCAAAGCCAGAATGGCAGGAATGGGCTCTGTCCTGGCAATCCCAGAGCTGCCCCAGGGCAGTGCAGGATTGTGCAGCTGTGGGCAGGTGCTGATGCCAGCCTGCTGTTGCTCAGATCGAGCAGGTGAGCCAGCTGTCAGCCCTGGTGGATGCCCAGCTGGATTACCACAGGCAGGCCGTGCAGATCCTGGACGAGCTGGCCGAGAAGCTCAAGCGCAGGTGAGTCCCTGTGGGATCCCCTGAGTGCCCCTGGAATCACAGAGTGCCACAAGGGATGGGTGGGAAGGGACCTTGGGGCTCACAGAGCAGGGACACCTTCACTGCCCCTCGTGGCCCTGAGCCCTGTCCAAGCTGGCCTTGATAAAGCCAATTCCTTTGGGTTTCCCACATGGGATTTGGATTTAGTTGGGTGTTTGATCCAGCCCAAATCCTGGCTGAGGAAGGCTCAGTCCCACCTCTCCTTCCTCTGCCTCCCCACTCTGGGGAGGTTCTGGCAGTGCTGCTGTTCCCTCCTGGGAGAAGCTGCAGAGTGGATCCCGTGCCTGCTCTGAGTTGGGAGGAGCTGGGAGGACCCTGCCAAGTCTGAGCTTCCGAACTACAGCACGAGTGTCCTCTGCTGGCCTGAATTCCTGAGCATTCCCCAGCAAAACCCGGCATGTGTGGGCCCTGTCGAAGGGCAGATCCCAAACCCTGAGGAAATCCCACCTTCCAAAGGCTCCAGCACAGGGGCTTGTGCAAATCCCAATCTCCAAACCCCTTCCTGCCCTGTGCAGCCCCCAGGAGGATAAACACCGTGTTGTTCCACTCCTCGTTGCACTGAGCCTCGTTTCCTTTCCCCGTGCCAGGATGAGGGAGGCCTCCTCCCGTCCCAAGAGGGAATACAAACCCAAGCCCAGGGAGACCTACGACTTCAGGGAGCCTGACCAGTCCAACGGGGGCTTCTCCTGCAACCCCACCCCCAAAGCCTCAGGTAACCTTGTCCCAGGTGTTCCCTGGTGCCTCTGGAGCAGCCTCCCAGGGAAGGGGGGCAGCTGCTCTGCCTGCACAGGATGTTCCTGCTGTGCTGGAGGCTCCTGCACGAGCCTGTGGCTCTGGAAAACGTCAGGAATGCCTCCAGATGGGGCTCTTTTCTCCTGGGACCCAGGAGCCTTTGCTGTGTTGGCTTTGGGGATGTGCCAGAGGGGTCTCCAGCCTGGGCCTCTCGCTGTCAGTGCCAGACAGGAAAACGAAGCCTCCATTCCTCCCTCCCTCCTTGTCTTCCCTGCCGCTGCATCCCTCCCTCCCTCCCTGATCCTGGCGGGTTCCTAACAGCATGAGGGCCCTGCTGTAGCTGCTGACAGACCCCTGTGGGCCCTGCCTGTCCCTGTCTCCCGTGGTTTAAGCATGTCTCTCTTTTGTTTGGAAGCAGCTTCCACCTCTTTCCGGTCGGACAAGCCGTCCCGGGCCTCCGTCAGGAGTATCCGTGAGTTTCCTCCCTCTGCACTGCTCCCTGTGTGTCCCCCCCTGGCTGCTCCTCCCTGCTGCTGCTGCTCCTTGGAGCTGCTCATCCCTCTGTGCTGAGCCTGAGCCGAGCCCTGAATTAACCCAGCCATGCCCCAGTGGGATTTTTTGGGGGTTTTGCACCTCCAAAAATGGGACCTGGCTCGTCCGGAGGAGCTGCAGCAGCTCCCAGCACTCAGGCATGTCCTGATTCCCTGAGATCAACACCAGGCATGTCCTGGTCCAAGGGATCAGCACCCAGGCATGTCCTGCTCCCCTGGGATCAGCACCCAGGCATGTCCTGATCCCCAGGGATCAACACCCGGCATGTCCTGGTCCCAGGGATCAGCACCAGGCATGTCCTGGTCCCCAGGGATCAGCACCAGGCATGTCCTGGTCCCCAGGGATCAGCACCCAGGCATGTCCTGGTCCCCTGGGATCAACACCCAGGTATGTCCTGATCCCCTGGGATCAACACCAGGCATGTCCTGCTCCCCTGGATTCAGCTCCCAGGCATGTCCTGGTCCCCTGGGATCAACACCAGGCATGTGCTGGTCCCCAGGGATCAACACCAGGCATGTCCTGATCCCAGGGATCAGCACCCAGGCATGTCCTGATCCCCTGGGATCAACACCAGGCATGTCCTGGTCCCAGGGATCAGGTGCTTTCCCAGAGACATCAGACACCTCAAGGATTTCCGTGTTCTCACAAGCACCCAGCCTGGATCTCTCCCATCCTGCTCCCCATGTCCCTGTGGAAGGCTGGAGGGAGGAGGCAGAGCCTCAGCTCACAGAGTCTGTGGGCTGTGGGGTGATGTGAGGTCTGTGGTTCCTCCTGCAGCACCTTGGGATGCTGGGGCTTGGAGCTGCTGTGCTGGGAAGGAGCCTGGAGCAGGGCCATGGTGGTGGGGCCAGCCTGGTGGTTTGGGGAGTTCTCTCAAGGCCATCAATGTCTGGCTGCTGCTTGTGGTGATTTCTGAGTGCTCTTCCCATGCTGGGCCCTCCCTGCTGTGGGTCCTGGAATTTGGAATGGTTTGGGGTGGGAGGGACCTTCAAGATTCCATCTCATTCCATGGGCAGGGACACCTTGCACTGCCCCAGGGTGCCCCAAGCCCTGTCCAGCCTGGCCTGGGAACACTGCCAGGGATGTGCCCTTGCTGCCACTCCCTTGCCCTGGCTGGGACAGCCCCAGCACAGTGGGGAGGGCTGGGGGGTCCTGCAGGTCTCTCTTAGCTCTGTCCCTTCCCACTGGGATTCTCCCAGCTCCAAAGCTGACCCCTAAAATGTCAGTGTACAGAGTGAGCAGCAGGAAATCCCACAGAAAATCCCTTTGCAGCCTCAAAGGTGATGCTTAACTCCTGGAGCTGAGCTGGGGGATGAGACTTTGGGCTTCTCCTGAGTTTTGAGGGGCTGCTCATGGATTTGGAGCCCTGTGACCAGGGAGGCAGCTGCGGTGCTGTCCCCCTCAGGTGTGGGGTGACCCCATCAGAGTCCCCCTCCATGTCCAAGCCCACCACCGAGCTCCAGGGCAGGTTCTCAGCTCTCAGCTTGTCTGTGATCCCTCTGAGGTGGGGATGCAGGAGCAGCCCTTGGCTCTGGAGGCAGTGCGGGACCTGCAGGAGCAGTGAGGGGCACTGGAGCCATCCCTGCCGCTCTGGCAGGGTGCAGAGCCCGTGGCAGGAGTGCCCGGTGTGCCAGGGCACCGTGGGGTCCTGCTGACGTGTCCCCACTGTCCCCACAGCCCCCCTGGACCAGCCCTGCTGCAAAGCCCTCTACGACTTCGAGCCCGAGAACGACGGCGAGCTGGGCTTCAAGGAGGGCGACATCATCACCCTGACGAACCAGATCGACGAGAACTGGTACGAGGGGATGATCCACGGCCAGTCCGGCTTCTTCCCGCTCAACTACGTGGAAGTGCTGGTCCCGCTACCTCAGTGAGACGGCGCCGCTCCGCCCCGAGTGTCCCGAGCTCCATTCCAGCTCCAGCCCCGCCCTCGCCGCCTCCCCTCGGGGCCAGGCGCTACCAGGGAACAAACCAGAAGGGTCCTACGGCCCCTTCCCCCCGTGAATTTGGTTATTTTCTTTTTTTTTTGGTCCTTTTTTTTTCTTTCTTTGTTTTTTTTTTTTTGTTTGGTCCTTCTGGTGCTTGAACTTCGGTACTTTGTGCGCCCCCCAGCCCCTGGCCGTGCTGCTGGCACTGCCCTGTCCCTGTCCCTGTCCACTTCCCGTCTTTCCTGTGGGTCCAGCGCGTGGGTGAGGCAGGTGGGAGAGCCAGGATGTGTTCTGGGTACAGGGGGCACAGCCAGGATGTGTCCTGGGCACAGGGATGGCCCCAGTGGCACAGCCAGGATATGTCCTGGGCACAGATGGCACAGCCAGGATGTGTCCTGGGCACAGGTGGCACAGCCAGGATGTGTTCTGGGCACAGATGGCACAGCCAGGATGTGTCCTGGGCACAGGTGGCACAGCCAGGATGTGTTCTGGGCACAGATGGCACAGCCAGGATGTGTCCTGGGCACAGGTGGCACAGCCAGGATGTGTTCTGGGCACAGATGGCACAGCCAGGATGTGTCCTGGGTACAGATGGCACAGCCAGGATGTGTCCTGGCACAGGGATGGCCCCAGGGCAGGGCAGCCCCAGTCCCACCCTCCCACCCCAGCCAACACTGCCCCTTGTCCCCACTGTCCCCACGGATCCCAGGGAGATCCCAAAGGGATCAGGGGAGGGGAGCTGGGGCACAGCAACACTAAAACAGCCAGAGAACACTAACACAGCCCTGCAGGGCAGGAGCTGAGCCTGCCTGGGGCTTGGAGCCCTGCCTGGGGCTTGGAGCCATCCCTGGGGCTCAGAGCCATCTCTGCCCACCCTGCAGGGACAGCAGGGATGTCCCCTGCCCTCCTGGCCCCCTCCCCACTGAGCTCAGCCCCATGATGGGGGGCTGCTCCTTCTGCTCCTTCATGGACCTCAGGCTTTTCCTGCTCCAAACTCTCCCAAGCCAGTCCCACCTGCAGGATCACCTGGAAAGGGAGGAACTGGGCCACAGCCCGGGGTGTCTGTGTGATGGGACAGAGGTTGGGGCTCCTCTGCCCTTCCTGGGGATCCCTCCTGTGGCTGGAGCTCCCCTGGCCCTCGGGTGCCTTCCCTGCACCCCCAGCCTGCCCCCGGCCCCCTCTGCCCCTGCATTGCTGGGAGAAGGGATGGTTCATCTCAGTGGCACCTCTGCCAGCCCTTCTCCCTCTGCTGTGCTTTCCCTGGCCAGGGGGTTGGCATGGGGTGGGCATGGGGTTGGCATGGGGCCACAGGGCAGCGTGTGCTGGGCTCTTTGGTTTCCCTTGCTGCAAAAGTGGGTTCTGCTACTCATGGGGGCTGGGATGGGCCCTGCTGTGAGCCCCAGCTGTGCAGGGCTGTGCTGCAGCACCCCTGTCCTTGCTGCACCTCTGTCCCTGCAGCTCTGTGAGCCCCAGCTGTGCAGGGCTGTGCTGCAGCATCCCTGTCCCTGCTGCACCTCTGTCCCTGCCCCAGCTGTGCAGGGCTGTGCTGCAGCATCCCTGTCCCTGCTGCACCTCTGTCCCTGCAGCTCTGTGAGCCCCAGCTGTGCAGGGCTGTGCTGCAACACCCCTGTCCTTGCTGCACCTCTGTCCCTGCCCCAGCTGTGCAGGGCTGTGCTGCAGCACCCCTGTCCTTGCTGCACCTCTGTCCCTGCAGCTCTGTGAGCCCCAGCTGTGCAGGGCTGTGCTGCAGCACCCCTGTCCCTGCTGCACCTCTGTCCCTGCAGCTCTGTGAGCCCCAGCTGTGCAGGGCTGTGCTGCAGCATCCCTGTCCTTGCTGCACCTCTGTCCCTGCCCCAGCTGTGCAGGGCTGTGCTGCAGCATCCCTGTCCTTGCTGCACCTCTGTCCCTGCCCCAGCTGTGCAGGGCTGTGCTGCAGCACCCCTGTCCTTGCTGCACCTCTGTCCCTGCAGCTCTGTGAGCCCCAGCTGTGCAGGGCTGTGCTGCAGCACCCCTGTCCCTGCTGCACCTCTGTCCTGCAGCTCTGTGAGCCCCAGCTGTGCAGGGCTGTGCTGCAGCACCCCTGTTCCTGTGCCTGTCCCTGTCCCTGTCCCTGCAGCTCCTGCCCCGTTCTCTGTAAGGATTTGGTCCGTGCATGTCCACGTGTGTCTGACCCCCCCCCCCAGCAGTGACCCCGGCCCCGGGGGGGGCACAGGGCAGCCCCCCCTGCTCCCAGCAGGGCAGGGAGCCCATGGGACCGGAGTCCTGGGGGTCCTTCCCGCTGTCCCCTCCCCGCTGGGGGACACTGGCTCCCGCTCAGGTGGATTGAAATGCATTCTGTCAGCTGGGACACCTCGCTAGGTCTAATTTTGGGTTTTGTTTGTTTTTTTGGTTTGGTTTTTTTTTTTTTTTATGGTTTCTCCTGGTTTTTAGGGGGAAAAATGATGACCCACAATTCTTGACTTGTATCTCTGAATGAAAGTATTAAATGTTTTCTTCTTTCTAAGGGCTGCCTTGTGGAGTCAGGGAATGGCTCAGATTGGATGGCACTGGAAGGTCATGGGCAGGGACACCTCCCACTGTCCCAGGCTGCTCCAGTGCCCATCCAGCCTGGCCTTGGGCACTGCCAGGGCTCCAGGGGCAGCCACAGCTGTGCCAGGGCTGCCCGCCCTCCCAGGGAGGAATTCCCTCGCACATCCTTTAGTCCAGGCCATGGCAGAGCCACCTGTCAGGAACTGCTCTTTAATCAAACTACCACTTCCACAAACCACCGAGCCACAGAGCCCGCGCCGGCACGGCCGCCCCCGGGGCAGGGCGGGCTCCGGGGCGCTCCGGGAGCTGCCCCGGCCGGGCCCGGGAGAGCCCCGGGGCTGCGAGCCCCGCCCGGGCTGCGGGAGGCGCCTGGTCCCACCGAGGGGCCGCGGGCCCTCCTCACCCGCTGAGCTTCAGCAGGCTGAAGATCTGCTCCAGGACGTGGCTGAAGCTCTGGTCTTTGGGGGTGCGGGAGGCCAGGGAGCCCTGAGGGGGGGGGGGAACCCCGCTTGATTCCAGCACAGGGAGTGGATGCCCCAGCAAAGCCCCCCAGCCCTTCCCACCTTCAGCTTGTCCAGGTAGGTCTGATCTTGACTCCACAGCTCCTGGAACTTCACCAGGTCGGGGGCTCCCTTGTAGAACTCCACCAGCAGCGTCTGGGGGGGGACAGAGGGGCTGCAGGCCTGGGGGTGCCCCAAAGCCAGGCAGGGCCACCCCAAACCTGCAGCACTGAAGCCTCGATGGGGGCTGGAGATGGGACGGCCACCATCACCGGGGCTAAGGGCAGGATGGGGACAGGTGGTGGGGTCCCAGTGGGCTCGGGGGGTTTTGGGGGGCCCCCACCCCTCTCTCACCATCTCCTGCACGACGTCGTTGGTGAGGAATCCGTCCTGGATGTAGGTGACCTCCACATCCATGGGGATCCCGTAGTCGTTGGGCCGTTGCTGGGGGATGGGGGAGCCAGGCAGGGGTCACCCCACAGCTCTGGCACCTGACACCACCCTGGGGACACCCGAGGGTGCCAGATGGGGAGACTCCACCCCAAATTCTCCCCCTCTTACCTCTGGCGGCGGCATCACCCAGAAGGGCGCGATTTTGGACTCCACGCCGGGGTTGCCGTGATAGAAGGGCCCTGTGGGCACAGAGGGGGCTGGCACAGGGGGGTGGCAGCAGCCGCAGCCCCCGGGCAGCCCCGGGGGGCTCACGTACCGCAGATGAGCCCCAGGCAGGGCTGGAAGCCGTTGCCGCTGCCCTGCAGTTTGAGCTGGTAATCCATCTGCGCATCGATGTCGTGCAGGGACGGCAGCGCCGGCCCGAAGGGGTGGCTGTGGTACCACCCCACCAGCGACAGCCCCCGCAGGAACAGGCTCTGGCAGATCTTGGGGGGGCACAAACCGTGGGTGCGGAGCCTGCAGAGCCCCCAGAGCCCCCCCAGGCTGGATGTGCCCCTCACCTCCTCCTCCACTGCGCCCGCGGCTTCGGCGTCACCCAGGCGGGTCCGGCAGGGGAAGGCTCGAAGCACGGTCAGCACTGCGGGGACACGGGGCTGGGTGACACCCCCGGGCCACGGCAGGGCCGCCCCCACCCCCCGGACCCCACCTACGCTGGGTGTTGGTGTCCCAGCGCCCCCCCAGGTACCCCACCACTTCGCTCCGCGTCAGGTGGCTGTGGAAATCCTAAAGGAAAAGGTTAAAATCAGCGGTTTAGCACGAAAATAATGGCACGAGGGACACCCCGCTGGCTGCAGGTGTCCCCAGCGCCATCAGCCATGTCCCGGCCTGGGGAGGGGACGCACCAGGAGCAGGAGGACGTTGCTGGAGATGGCCACGTTGAAGGGCTGGAATTTGTTGATGGCGGCAAAGGAGGTCACCTCCACCAGGGTCTGGGGGTTCCTGGAAGAGCCACGGCCCCGCTGTCCCCTCTGTCCCCGCTGTCCCCGCTGTCCCCGGCCCTGCCCCGCGGTCCCCTCGCTGTCCCTACCTGGCCGAGTCGCGGGTGCCCAGGGTGCAGTAGCGGACGGGCACCCGGGGCTTCACCTCCAGCCTTTTCCCGGCGCTGCCTCCGTCTGCCAAGGACACGGTCCCGTCACCGCGGCCGGGCCGCCCGGGCCCCCCGGCACCCCCTCGGCAGCTCACCCGTCCCCGCCGGCTCCGCCAGGCCCTTCCCCTGCTGCTTCTTGCTCCTCTCCTCCGGCTTTTTGGGAGCCGCCGGCTCCGGCACCGCCAGCCGACCCTCCCTGGCCGCCTCCTCCTCCTCATCCTCGGGCAGCTCCTCCTCCTCGCCCTCGCTGGCCAAGCTCTGCGGGCACACGGGGCTGGCACCCAGCTCGCCCCGCACGCTGGGGGCGTCGGGGGGAGGCGAGCCCGGTCCCACCTCCTCGGGGGGCGGCACGTTGGGCTGGTGCTTGCGCAGCCAGGCCGCCTTGTACTGGTCCAGCTTCTGGCCCTTGTAGCGCACCGAGGCCCAGCCGCAGCCCGACTTCTTGGCGGGGTTCACCAGGCGCTTGCAGTGCGTGGCCCAGGCGCTCGGAGAGTTGAACACCTGCCCCGTCTCCTGCCAGGTGATCGTCCCGTCCGAGCCCAGGTCCCCCACGAACTTCTTGCCCTGGGGACAACGGCGGGAGTCACATCCCCGTGTCCACATCACTTCTCCTTCAGCTTCATCACTGTCCCTTGTCCTCATCCCACATCCCCTGTGCTCATCCTGTGTCCTGTTTGCTGTCCTTTTCCCTGTCCCATGTCTCCTGTCCCATCTCTGTCTCCTGTCCCATCTCTGTCTCCTGTCTCACCTCTGTTTCTTGTCCCCCTCCTTACTCCCAGCCCCATCCTTGTCCCCTGTCCCCATCCCCTCTCCCTGTCCCCATCCCTCTCCCTGTCTCCATCCCTCTCTGTCCCCATCCCCTCTCCCTGTCCCCATCCCTGTCCCCATCCCTGTCCCCATCCGTGTCCCCTGTCCCCAGGCTCACCAGGTAGTAGATGGACAGGACGCCCCTGCCCGGCTCCAGGAGCCCGTCTCGGAGCAGGACCCTCAGGGTGATGCCCCTGCGGGTCAGCACCGCCCCCCGGGCCGCCCCCGCCGCCTTCGCCACCTCCGGCTCGGCCTCGGCCTCGTCCAGCCCCGGCTCCAGCTCATCCTCATCCTCCTCCAGACCCTCGTCCCCGCCGGGGGAGGCGGCCGCGAGCGCTGCGGGGGGGCAGCGTGTGACAGCGCCCCGGGTGTCCCCCCAGAGCTCCCTCGGGTCCCCCCTGGGTTTCTGCCCGCGGATGGGGACGCGGGGACAGGGACGCACAGGGACACAAGCACGGAGGGGACACACGGACATGGAGGGGCAGGACACGGGGACAGGAGGACTTGGGGGTGGGAGGGGGGACACTGACGTGGGGACAGGGGGGTGAGGGCACAGGAGGGTGGCAGTGAAGGACTGCGGGCACGGGGACACGGCTGGCGGGGACAGGGACGGGCTGAGAGGCTCGCGGGGCCGGGATGTCCCCGCCGAGGTCCCGCGGGAGCGCGCTCGGGCAGGTGCACGCGCGTGCCCCGGGTGTACGGGGCTGGTGGGGGAGTGACCGGTGCGCGTCCCCGGCCGGGGCGCGTGTCCGTGCGCGCGTGTCCGCTTCCCGGTGCGTGCCCGGTACCGGGTGCCCGCTGCGCGCCCGTTGTGCGCGTGCTCGGTACGTGTCCGGTGCCCGGTGCGTGCCCGGTGCGTGTGCCATTCCCCGTTCCCAGTTCCCAGTTCCCAGTTCCCAGTTCCCGGTTCCCGGAGCCGGTGCCCGGTGCGCCCCCGCCCCCCGGTACCTGCCATGCTCCGCTCCCGCCGCTCCCGCCGCTCCCGCCTCCCCCCGGTGCGCGCGGCGGCGGCGGCGGCGACACGTGATGGGGCGGCCCCGGGCGCCCCGCCCCGCCCGGGGGGGCGAGGGGACACCGGCACCGGCGGGGGGGGACGGGGGGGACGGGACAGCCCCGCACCTGCAGCACCGGCGGGGGGGACACGGGGGCTCAGCCCCGCACTGACACACGGACAACCCCCCCCCACACCTCCCGGCGGGACCCCCGCCCGCCGCCCCGGCCCCGGGAACGGGGGGACATCGGCACCGGAACCGGGCGGGGGGACGGGCAGGAACCGGCTGGGCTCGGCCCCGCACCTGCCGCACCGGGCGGGGGACGGGGGGGCTCAGCCCCGCTCCGGTCACGGACCCCCAGCCCGGCCGGGACCCCCGGGAGGGGCACGGGGGACACCGGGAGCGGGAACGGGAGCAGGAACCTGTCGGGGCGCACCTGCTGCGTGCGAGGGGAGGGACTCGGGGGCTCAGCCCCGCACCGGGGATGCCCCGGCCCCGCAGGGACTCCCGCCCGCCGCCCTTCGCCCCGCGCCGGGCGGGGCCGGTACCGGGAACTGCGGCGGCTCCTGCGCGGCGGCGGGGATGGAGCGGCCGGTGCCGCTGTCCCGGGGAACCCGGCCCCGCGCCCGGCACTACTACGAGGGCTTCGTGGAGAAGCGGGGGCCAGGTGATCAGGTGGGCGACACCGCCGGGACCGACCCCGGCACCCCGGGACCGACCCCGGCATCCCCGGGACCGAGCGCCAAGAGCGACCCTCGGGGGTACCCGGGGACCCGGGACCGCTCCCGGCACTCCTGGACACTGTCCCCCCCCGGGACCACCGGCTGTGCTCCCTGCCGAGCCCGGTGCCGATGCCAGTGCCGGCTCCCTGTGCCGTTTCCCTGTTGCCGGTGCCGTTTCCCTGTTCCCCGGTACAATTTCCCTGTTGCCGGTTCCCGGTTCCTGAGCCCGTCCCTCCCCGCAGGGCTACCGGAGGGTCTGGGCCGGGGTGCGGGGCCTCCAACTCGCCTTCTACAGCGGGCCCCAGGACCAGGAGGTACCGGGGCTCCTCCGGGCGGGACCCCCGGGCTGGGACCCCTCAGGGTGGGACCCCCTGGACAAGAACCCTTGGGTGGGACTGGGCGGGCTCCCCCAAACCGGGGCCTCTGGGATCTGCTGGGGCTGGGACCCCCAAGATTGGGACCCCCTCCATCCTGTCCGGGCCCCAGAGATGCCCCTGGGGCAGGATCCCCCCAGGGTGGGACCCCTGTGCCCCCTCCCCAAGCTGAGACTGGTAAACCCCCCCAGGATTGGGGACCCACCCCCATAAACCCCCCTGGGCAGGGCCCCCCGAGGATGGGACCTTCGGGTGACACTGGGGGGACGCTGCTGAGGGTGGGGCCGTCCCTGGGCCGGGGGTCCCACCCTTGGGTGCCCCCAGCCCCTGGAGCTGCTGGACCTGGGCGAACTGGTGACCGTGCAGGCCAAGGACGGGCTGCTCATCCTCAGGCTGAGGGGACAAGAGGTGACAATGAAGGTGAGGGGCAGCCAGGGGAGCAATGGGGGTACCTGGAGGGGGGATCTGGGGGTACAGAGGGGACAGGATTTCAGGACTGGGGGGATGAGGGGACTGGGATTTGGGACAGGGGCTGCAGGTGGGTAAGGGAAGGATTTAGGGACACAGAGGGGACAGGATTTTGGGACTGGGGAGACTGGAGGGCACAGCGGAAGGACTTGGGGGTACAAGGGATGGCGGGTTTTTGGATTTGGGGCCAGGTTTAGGGGGCTGTGGAGACCTGTGTGGGGCACAAGGGACAGGGGACAGGCCACCCTCATGTCCCTGTGTCCCCTGGCAGATGAAGAGCTGGGAGATGCAGGAGATGTGGCGGGGATTCATCCTGACCATGGCCAAGGTGGGTGCGGCGCTGCCCGGGGCTCCGGGGGTGACAGGGACCCCTCAGTGCCACCTGCCCGTGTCCCCCCGCAGATGAAGATGCCCCCGGACCTGGCGCTGCTGCCCGGACACATCTCCCAGCTGCTGGAGGCTCTGCGGGAGGAGCAGCAGCGCAGGGGCACCTCCGTGTGTCCGGCCAGCCCCGTGTCACCAACCACCCCCGTGTCCCCAACCACCTCCGTGTCACCCACCACTGCCATGTCCCCAACCACCTCCGTGTCACCCACCACTGCCGTGTCCCCAACCACCCCCGTGTCCCCGACCAGCCTCGTGTTCCCCAGCCCCTCTGAGCCGTGAGTCGGGGGCTGGGGGGGGGGTCCCCATCCGCCCTGGGGACCAGCATGGCCCAGCTGGGGTGGCCCAGTGTGGCTGGGCAGGGCTGGGAGTGACAGCGGGAGGGTCCCCAGAGCAGGGCAGGGTATGGCTGTGGTGACACAGACGGGGTCCCCAGGGTCCCCAGCTGTTTTTTCCAGGTGACTCGAGCCGAGGCTGAGCTGCTGCTGGAGCTGAGCGCGCCCGGGGGGAATCTCCTGCTGCGGCCCGGGGGACACGGCCAGGGCGTCTCGGTCACCACGCGGCAGGAGCAGGGCGGGTCCGTGCCGGGGACACCGGGAAGGGGTCCCCAAGGGGGACGGGGTAGCCCAGGGTGAGCAGGGAACCCTCGGAGGGGTCCTGGTTCAGTGGGTGGCCCCATGAGAAGATCCCCGTTCGAGGCGTGGCCCCATGGTTAGATCCCCGTTCAAGGGGTGTCCCGCGGGGTGTGAGTGCCCCACAAAGGGGGTGCCCAGCCCCTGAGCCCCCCCCGACCCGCAGGAGAGCGGTGCTGAAGCACTACAGGGTGAAGAGAGAGCCCCAGGGCTACCTCATCGACCTGGAGACCCCGGTGAGTGACACGGGACAGGGCGGGGCTGGCGCTGGGGACAGGGACCCCAACCCCGGGCACCCCCCTGAGCCCCCGGGGTGGGAGCCTTGGGGTCACCCGAGGGACTGGCACCGTGTGGGCTGTGCCAGCCCAGGGCTGGGCACCCCCAGGGTGGCACCAAGGGGCTGGGGTCCCCCGAGGGCTGGGGCTCAAGGAACTGGGACCCCCAAAAGAAGGAACAGAGAGTCCCTCAGGTTTGGGATCCCCGGGAACTGGGACCCCCAAAGAGCTGCAGCCAAAGGGGTGGGACCCCCACGCGGAGCCCGGGGCGGAGGGCAGGGCATGGGGGGCACAAGGGGGGTCCCCGAGTGACCCCTGCGTGTCCCCAGCACCGCTGCTCGTCGCTGGCAGACGTGGTGCAGTTCTTCGTGCGGAGGAGCGAGGGCAGCCTGCGGCCCCTGGAGCCCGAGTACAGCTCCCAGCTGGGTGGGCACGGGCTGGGGGGCGCGGGGGGCTGGGGGGCACTGCTGGGGGGTCGGGGGATACTATTGGGGTGTCGGGGGACACTGCTGGGGTGTCAAGGGATGCTATTGGGGTGTAGGGGGACAGTGCTGGGGTGTCAAGGGACACTGCTGGGGTGTCAAGGGATGCTATTGGGGTGTCGGGGGACAGTGCTGGGGTGTCAAGGGACACTGCTGGGGGGTCGGGGACAGTGCTGGGGGGTCGGGGGACACTGCTGGGGGGTCGGGGACACTGCTGGGGGGTCGGGGACAGTGCTGGGGGGTCGGGGACACTGCTGGGGGGTCGGGGACAGTGCTGAGGTGTCAGGGGATGCCATAGGGGTGTCGGGGGACATTATTGGGGTGTCAGGAGCAGCCGTGGGAGGCTGGGGGGTGTCTGGGGTACTCGGGGCTCTGGAGAGTTGGGGGGCAGAGCTGCTGGGGTGTCTGAGCCTGGAGAGGCTCAGGGGGGGCTCAGGGGGGTCTGGGGGTGTCGGAGGGTCCGTGACCCCCCCATGCTCTGCCCCAGAGTTCGTGCCCATAGAGGAGGACCCTCCCCCGGCTGCAGCCGTGCCCAGGGCGGCCCCGAGGAGGGGCAGGAGCCCCCCCGGCCTGGGGCTGGTGCCCGAGCAGCAGCTCTACATGAACGACCCCGGTGAGGCCGCTCGGGACTGCGGGGACAGGAGGGGGCACCCCCACACCGAGACCCCCCCGGTCCCGCTGTCACCCCCAACACAATGAGGGGACACGGTGGGGGGGCAGGGGGGTGGCAGCATGGGGACACCGGGTCCTGTCACCGCCTCGGGGGGCAATGGGGGGGCAGGGGGATTCTGGATTCTCTGCCAGCTGCTCACAGCTCCCACCCCGTGGCACAGGCAGGACCCAGGAGCTGCTCAGGGAGCTGCACAGGAAGCTGCAGCAGCGCCAGGCTCTGTGATGGGGACACTCTGGGGACACCCCCGTGGTACCAGCAGGGGCAGTGGGACCCTCCTCACCCTCAGGGAAAGCTGTCCCCAGTGTCCCCAGTGTCCCCAGGCCTGGGGTGACACTGCAGAGGGCAGGAACCCCCTCATATAGATGTAAATAAAGAACCCTGTGCCCACCAAGCCCCATCCTGCTCCTGGCACCCTGGGGGTGTCCCAGGGACCCCAAATTCCCCCCGTGCCCCATCCACGGCCAGGTCACACCTACATCCCAATTTATTCTCCAGGCCAGAAGCAGCTCTCGGTGCTGGGGGGGCAACGAGCCCCGTGACACGGGGGGCACGGAGTGGGGGGGCCGTGGGCAGCCCCGGGGCTGGCAGCGCCCGGCGGGCAGTGCTGGGGTGGCAGAGCCCCCGGGCAGCGCTGGGGGTGGCAGGGGGGTACATTCAGTGCTGTGCCCAGCTCAGGGCAGGCTGGAGCTGCTGGCGGTGCTGTTGCGCTTCTGCAGGCACCGCACGGCGCTGGGCACCTGCAGGCCTGAGGTCACCTGGAAGCTGCCACACCACACCTGGGGGCACAGCGCGGGCTCAGGGGGCTGCGGGCAGCCTGGCAGCCCCCCGGGACCCCCGGGCCTGCCCCCCTTACCATGAAGGCCGGCAGCACGGGCTGTGTGAACTTGGCCTTGAAGGTGTGGAGCAGCTGCTTGGTGCGGGCGTTGTAGAAGGACAGGAAACCTGTGGGGATGGGGGGACAGGTGGGCATGGGGTGGGCACAGCCCTGGCACAGTGCCTGGGGTGGTGACAATGGCCATGTGGTGACAATGGTGGTGACAATGGCCATGTGGTGACAATGGTGGTGGCAATGCCCATGGTGGACATTCGTGTCCATGCTGGAGTATGGACATGCTGGTGCCCATGGAGGTGACAATGCCCATGGTGGTGACAATGTCCACACCAGTACCCATGGAGATGCCAATGCCCAGGGAGGTGCCAATGCCCATGGTGGTGGCCATGGATGAGATAATGCCTATGGTAATGCCAATGCCCATGGAGGTGACTATCTCCATGGTGGTGACAATGCTTACACTGGTACCCAGAGAGGTGCCAATGTCCATGGAGGTGCCAATGCCCAGGGAGGTGACAATACCCATGGAGATGCCAATGCCCATGGAGATGCCAATGCCCAGGGAAGTGCCAATGCCCATGGAGGTGCCAATGCCCATGGAGGTGCCAATGCCCAGGGAGGTGCCAATGCCCACAGTGGTGACAATACCCATGGAGATGCCAATGCCCATGGAGATGCCAATGCCCAGGGAAGTGCTAATGTCCATGGAGGTGCCAATGCCCAGGGAGGTGACAATACCCATGGAGGTAACAATGCCCAGGGAGGTGCCAATGCCCAAGGGAGGTGCCAGTGCCCACAGTGGTGACAATGCCCAGGGAGGTGCCAGCCCAGCCCAGCCCAGCCCCACCTTCGTGGAAGTTGCAGTAGACGCCGATGCAGTCGGGCACGGGCACGTCGAGCGCCTTGGCCTTGTTGTTGTGCTTGGCGCTGAAGCTGACCTGCAGCCAGTTGTTGAGGTGCAGGCACCACGACGCCGGGGTCTTGCCCAGCTGGTCGAACTTGCCCAGGCTGCGGTAGGCCACGCCCACGCCGAAGGCTTTGCTGTCGCGGTCGTAGCGCACCTCCCAGTAGTGCTCGTCCCCGTCGATCAGGGTGTCCCCTGGGCACCATCAGGGTGTCCCCTGGGACCAGGGTGTGCCCTGGGCACGGCCACGGCTCTGCCCGGGCCACCCGCGGCTCTGCCCGCCCTGTGCCCACCCTGCCAGGGGTGTCCCCTGTTCCCCTGGGTGCCCCCTGTGCTCTGATCCCTGAGTGCCCCCTCCTCATCCACACCCCTGAGTGCCCCCTCCTCATCCACACCCCTGAGTGACCCCTCCTCAGTCACACCCCTGGGTGACCAAATCCCCAAACCTCTGGGTGCCCAAATCCCCACACCCCTGGGTGTCCCAGTGCCCCACCCTGGGTGCCCAGGCCCCCACACCCCTGGGTGCCCCCTCCTCAGTCACAGCCCTGGGTGCCCAAATGCCCCAGGCCTGGTACCCCAGTGCCCCCCATCCTGGGTGTCCAAACTCCTCAGGCCAGGTGCCCAAACCCCCCAGTCTGGGTGCCCCTCTCACCCAGCACCCCTGGGTGCCCAAACCCCCCAGGCCGGGTGCCCCTCTCACCCAGCACCCCTGGGTGCCCAAACCTCCCAGGCCGGGTGCCCCTCTCACCCAGCACCGTGTAGGACTCCGCAGTGAAGCGATCGCGGCCCCCACGGCCCAGGGACATCCTCTTGGGCGACTGCACCACCCTGGCACACAGGGACAGGGCAGGTTGGCACTGCCAGGCCCAGGGGCCGTGCAGGGGGGCCCGGGGGTGGCGTTACCTGGCAGGGGAGTTGGCAGGGGAGGCCGTCCTGCCCTTGCCATCCTTCTCACGAGCCTTGACGTCCTGCACCTTCCCGCCCGTGGCGTCCCACTCCACGCTCAGCTCCTCCACCCGCAGGTTCTGGTGGCACGTGCTGGCGTCCAGCCGGAACATGAACGCTGGGGACAGCCCCTGTCAGCGGTGCCCAGACCCCCAGCACCCCACAGGGCTGGCACAGGGGGCACACGGGCACCTGGCACCCCCCGGACCCACCTCTGGTCTCCAGAGTGACCGGCTCCGAGAACTCGCCCGCCACCGCCTTGTTACACGCCCGCACCCGAAAATTCATGTACTTCATGTCAAACTTCAGCCCTGTGGGCACAGCGGGGTCACAGGCCGGGCCACCAGGAGGGCACTGCCACCCCCGTGTGCCCTGCAGAGCCTGGGGCAGCCCCAGTGCCCGGCCCCCCGTGCCCTCACCAGTGAGGGTGTACTCAGTGCCCTTGATGCCCTCGATGACCATCCAGGGCTGGTCCTCCTTGGCACGGGGGGGCCCCTCGAAGTTGGTCCTGCGGTACTCCAGCACGTAGTGGTCGATCTTGCTGTCCTCGTCGGGCATCCTCCAGGCCAGGGTCACACAGTTATCGGCCACCAGCGACTCGGCCAGGTCGATCTCGGGGGCGCTGGGCACTGCCCGCAGGAGCAGCCGTGCCAGTGTCCCCCCTCCCTGCCGCTCAGGGGTTCCCCAGCACTCCCGGGCACCCCCAGGGCACCCCACGAGCTCAGCAAGTCACAAACCTCAGGCGTGGCACCCCTGGCACCCAGAGACCCCGCTGCCCCCCTGGGCACAGCACCCAAACCCCTCATCCTGCCCCCATCCCTGGCACCCTCCTGCCCCTCTGGGCAGGGACACTGCCCCACGCCGTGCCAGCCTCCCCCGGTGCCCTGCCCTGTCCCCCCGTGTCCCCCTGCCCTGGCAGTACCTGGCAGGAAGGCCAGGGCCTGCAGCAGGCGCCGCTCCTGGGCGAAATCCACCATCAGGTGGCTCATGTTGTCACTGACCTTGGCCTTGAGCGACAGCCGGAAGGCCGGGGCCATCGTCACACTGTGCCAGGACAGGGACAGGGCTCAGGGGGGCCGGGCACGCCCCTGCCCTGCTGGGCCCTGGGGAGGGTGGGCACTGCCACCCCAGCACCAACAGGGCCGCCCCTGCACCAACAGGGACACCCCAGCACCCTCGGGACCACCCCAGGACCAGCCCTGTGGGTCCCTGGCTGGGAGGAGGAGGAGGAAGAGGAGGAGGAGGATGAGGGGTTAGTGGGTGGGGGGCTCGGGGGGCCGTACCTATCCTTGATCTGTTTGGCCGCCTTGTGAGCGCAGAGGGAAAGAGGAGGAGAAAAAGCAGCAGTGAGGCAGCAGAGCCGGGCACAGGGGGCACATGCGGGACCTGTACCAGCTGTGGCACCCAGCGGGACAGCATCCCTGCATCCCTGAGCATCCCACAGCATCCCTGCATCCCACAGCATCCCTGCATCCCTGAGCATCCCAGAGCATCCCAGAGCATCCCACAGCATCCCTGCATCCCACAGCATCCCTGCATCCCTGAGCATCCCAGAGCATCCCAGAGCATGCCAGAGCATCCCACAGCATCCCAGAGAATCCCTGGGCATCCCACAGCATCCCTGCATCCCACAGCACCCCTGAATCCCAGAGCATCCCCAAATCCCAGAGCACCCCTGCACCCCTCTGGCACAGCACCCCCTGGCACAGCATCCTTCGTGCCCCGTGGCCCTGCCATGGTGCCCCTCTGTGTCACCCTTGGTGTCCCCTCTCCCACCCAGCCCCGCCAGGCACAGCAAGCCCAGACAGAAAAGGGGTGCCCAGCCCAGGGTGGCATCGAGTGGGTGGCAAGGGGGGGCTCAGGACGCCCCCAGCGTGGGGACAGCAGGGCAGGGCCACCCCTGGCACCGCGGGCACCCACCTGGGAGAAGTCTTGGTGGTTGGCCGTGCCCAGGGCCTGGTTGGCCGCCTCCAGCAGCTCCTCGGAGCTCTCCAGGGCCTTGGAGCACGCCACGAGCTGGGCCTGCCCGGGAGGGAGGGCAGAGGGCCGAGCTGGGGGGGCTCTGGGCTGGGCTGGGGGGGCTCTGGGACCGGGGGGCTCCAGGCTGGGTGGGTCCAGGGACAGGGGGGGCTCTGGGATGGGGGGCTCCAGACCAGGGGGGCTCCGGGCCTGGCAGGTCCTGGGACAAGGGGGGCTCTGGGGCCAGGGGAGCTCCAGGTCAGGGTGGGTCCCGGGACAGGGGGCGCTCTGGGATGGGGGGGTCCCAAGCCAGGGGGCTCCAGGCAGGGGGACTCTGGACCAGCAGGGCTCTGGGATAGTGGGGGTCCCGAGCCAGGGGGCTCTGGGTCAGGGGGATTCCAGGCCAGGGGAGTTTCAGGCCTGGGCTGGAGGGGCTCCAGGCCAGGAGGGGGATCCAGGCCGGGGGGGGGCTCTGGGGCTGAGGGGTCTGGGCCAGGTGGGTCCCAGGCCAGAGGGGCTCCAGGCCAGAGGGGCTCCAGGCCAGAGGGGCTCCGGGCCAGGGCTCACCTGCAGCTCGTAGGTGCGGCTGGCTCGCTCCTGCTTGATCTTCATCACCATGTCCTCCTTGAGCTCGTCCAGCAGCGCGTACAGCGACTGGAACTCGGCCTCCAGGTCCTGCTGCGCCCGCGCCGAGTTGGCCTGGGCACAACGGCGGGGCCTGAGCGGGGGCGGCCCCGCGGGGCCCCGGGGAACGCGGGGGGCGGCCGGGGCTACCTCCACGTTCTGGAGCATCTGCTTGAGGGAGTAGATGAAGTTCTGGATCTCCTCATTCTTCACGGCGAGCGTGGTGATGATCTTGCGCAGAGACTCCTGCCCGGCGCCCTGCAGCGGCCGTCAGTGCCCGCGGGGCCCGCGCTGCCCCCGGGGCCTGGCCCGCCGTGCCGGGCCGTGCCAGGGCATGCCAGGCCGTGCCAGACCGTGCCGGGCTGTGCCAGGCTGTGCCAGGCCGTGCCAGACCGTGCCAGGCGCCGCGGGGACCCGGCCGGGCTGCCCGGCATGGCGGGGCCATGACTTGGCAGTGCGAGTGTGAGTGCGAGTGCGAGTGTGAGTGCGAGTGTGAGTGTGCCAGCCCCGAGCCCCCCGCTCCCCTCCGTGCCCCCCCAGCCCTCCCGCACCCCTCCGATGCCACCCTGAACCCCTCAGCCCTCCATCCATCCTCCATCCATGCTCCATCCATCCTCCACACCTGCGCTCCTCATCCCTGCCTCTCCATCTCCTCTTCCTCTCTTCCTTCCTTCCTCTTCCTCCCATCCCTCCATCCCCACTTCTTCCATCCCTCCTTCGTCTCTTCCTTCCTCTTCCTCCATCCCTTCCTCCTTCCCATCCCTCCATCCCCACTTCCTCCATCCCTCCGGCCCTTCCTTCCTTCATCTCTCCCTCTCCATCCCTCCCTCCTCCCTCCCTCCCTCCACCCGTCCATCCCTCCCCTCCATCCCTCCCTCACTCCATCCTCCATCCCGCCCGCCCCCCCCGCTCCATCCCCTCCTCCTGCCGCTCCCGGTTGCTGCTCGGTGCCCCGGTTCCTCCCGCCGGTGCCGGGGGGTGCGGGCCGTACCTGGTCGCCCATTCCGGGCCGGCCCCGCCGCGCTCGGCCCCGCCGACACCAACAAAGGGGGAGCGGCGCCCCCGCCCCGCCCCCCTGGGCCCCGCCCCGCTCCCGGCCACGCCCTGCCCTCCGGGGCATGATGGGAATTGTAGTCCGGGAAGGGAGGCTGCGACCCCCGCGGGTGGGGAGCGCTGGGGGCGAGGGGAGGGGTGGGGGACATTGTTACCCTGCGGGGGGGGGGCTGGGGACACTGTCACAGTGAGGGGGGGTCCCAGATCAGGAAGCCTGACCCCCCCCCCCCAGCCTACTTGGGGGGGTCAGAGGAAATCCCCACAGGGCTCCCCCCAGGCTGGAGTGGAGCCGGGATCAAAGTGGAGCCTGAGGAGGGGCTGGCACCTGTCCTCGCTCTGAATGGTGTCCCATATCCCTGTCCCCATCCCTGTCCCCGTCACTGTCCCCATCCCTGTCCCCAATCACATCATTGTCCCCATTCCTTGTCCTCATCTCTGTCCAAATCCCTGTCCCATATCCCTGTCCCCATCCCTGAAAAAATCCTTGTCCCCAATCGCATCCCTGTCCCCATCGCTGTCCCCATTCCTGTCCCTTTCCCTCTCCCTGTCCCCATCCCCATTCCAGTCCAAATTCCTGTCCCCATCACTGTCCCATTCCTGTCCCCATCCCTGCCAAATCCCTGTCCCCAATCACATCCCTGTCCCCATCCCTGTCCCTATTCCTGTCCCTTTCCCTCTCCCTGTCCCCATCCCTGCCCAAATCCCCATCCCCAGCCCCCCGCCCATGTCCCCACCTCTCCCCCCTCTCTTGCCACTGTCTGTCCCTGTCACCTCCCCCGTTCACAGGGCCGGAAGCCACAGTGTCACAGCGAGCTGGCCCGGGTGACGCAGGGCCAGGAGGTTTTGGGGACAGGGACAGAGTGGGGCTGGGACCCCTTGGGGACACAGCCCCTCGGAGGGGGTGGCTGGGCTGGCCCCGGAGGGGGGATGTGGCTGCTCGGGGTCCTCATCCCCCTCCTTGGAGGTGAGTGGGGGACAAGGGTGGCTGGGGGACAGTGGGGACAGCGGGGACAGTGGGGACAGCGCCTGGGACCCTGTGGCGGTGCTGTGGGGTTGGGGACAGGCCACCCAAGGGACAATGGGGGGGCACAGGGCTCAGGCTGGCCCCTGTGTGACACCAGGGGTGAGGGGGGACATCTGTCCTGGGGGGGAGACCAGAGAGGGGCTGGGGACACAGAGTGGGGACAGACATGGGGACAGGGTGGGTGACATGGCTGTGGCAGGGATGGACAGGATGGAACCGGTGGGGATGGATGGGGGACATGGGGAGGGGACAGGGTGGAGGGCACACAGCGTCAGTGGGGACAGGAAGGTGACAGTGGTGGGGACAGGATGGGGTGTGTGGGCAGAGGTGACAGGGGATGTGTGGGCAGCAAGTCTGGAGTGTCACCGTCCCCCATCCCCCGGGTGTCCTGGGGAACAGCCAGGTCTGGGGGTGCCACCCATCCTCCCCTGTGACCCCGGGGTGCCATCTGTGACCCAGGGCTGTCCCCACAGCGGGCGCCCTGCGGGTGACCCAGGAGCCGGCCGAGCTGCAGGTGGCCGCGGGTGACACGGTGGCCCTGCAGTGCCAGGTGGAGGTGGCCGAGGGCGAGGTCCTGCTGCGGATGGAGTGGCTGCGGGACGGGGGGCTCGGGGGGCTCTGTGCCACCCGCCTGCGCCTTGGCACGCCCCTGTCCCCGCTCCCCTGTGCCCGCCGTGCCCCGGGGGGGGCAGAGCTGGCCTGGCACCCCCCCCGGGCCACCCTCAGCCTCCCGCAGGTGCAGAGCAGCGACAGCGGGCGCTACCTGTGCCGGGTGACCCTGGAGATCCCGCGGCACGACACGGCCACCGGCAACGGCACCGAGCTCCGCGTCACCCCCGGTACCGCCCGGGACCGCGGGGACAGCGGGGGGACAGGGGAGGTGGCACTGCTGAGGGGCCTGGGGGGTCACTGAGGGTCCCCAGCACGGTGGGTGGGGTCCTTTGGGGGAGATTCTGGGGGGGGTTGGGTGGCCACAGTGAGGAGGGACAAGGACGGGGACAGGGATGGGGACAGGGACTGGGACAGGGACGGGGACAAGGACTGGGACAGGGATGGGGACAGGGATGGGAATAGAGACTGGGACTGGGACAGGGACAGGGACGGGGACAGGGATAGGAACAGGGACTGGGACATCTGTGACTCTTTCCCCTCACCGCAGCAGCTCTGGGAGGACATCAGCCAGGTAACTGTGTCCCCCTGTCCCTGCTGCCCCCTCCACCCTGGCACCCCCGGTGTCCCCGGGCCGGGGTGACCCTGGCTGTGCTTGCAGCGCTGCTCTGGGCGCTCCTGGCGGGCCTGGGGAGCCTGGGGGGCACCGTCCTTCTCCTGGGGCTGGTCCTGCTCGGCCAGCGCTGCTGTCACAGGAGCCCAGGTCAGCCTGTCCCCAAATCCCCTCCCCAACACCCAAACGCCCCCGTGCCCACCTGCCCCACGTCCCCTGACCCCAAACCCCCCCTGCTTGTGCCCCACTCCGGGCACCCCGTGTGTCCCCCGAGGGTGCTGGCTGACAGCAGTGACCCCCACAGGCGCTGGGCACCCCGACTCGTCCATCTACCTGAACGTGGGGTCCCCCTCGGCGCGGGGCCCCCCAAAGCCGCCGCCCCTCGAGCCGGAGATCAGCCCGTACCAGGTGGAGCCGCAGCGGGCACGGGGCCCCCCCTTGCCCCCCCGGCCCTGAGGGCGCCCCACAGCCTCCCCCGGCTCTGCCTTCCTCAGGAAACCCCCCAAAAAAGGTGTTTGGCAGCATCCTGTCAGCCGGCTCGGCGTGCTCTGTGTCCCCCCGCCCCCGGGCCATCCGCTGCCATCCGCTGCCATCCGGTGCCCCACGGGTCACAGCGTGTGGGCAGCTCGTGGTCACTGTGCCACAGGGGTGACAGGGACCCCTCGTTCAGGGGAAGCCACTCTGCTGTCCCCTGGGCTCCTGCGTGGTGTCACCCGGCACCCAAGGGCTGTACTGGGGGGTGGGAAGCGAGGACTCCCCCGGGGTGGCAGTGCCACCACCTTGTCCTGCCTTCCTCAGGGACACCACGGAGTTGGGTGCCCAGACGCACCAGAGGCACCCATTCCTGTCCCTGTTCCTGTCCCCATTTCAGTTCCTGTCCCCATTTCAGTCCCTGTCCCCATCCCATCCCATCCCATCCCATCCCATCCCATCCCATCCCATCCCATCCCATCCCATCCCATCCCACCCCATCCCATTATCCCATTATCCCATCCCATCCCCATCCCTATCCTTGTCCCCCTCCCTGTCTTTGCCTCCACCCTGCTCCTCATCCCTGTCCAGATCCCCACTTTATCCCAATCCCATCCCTATCCCACCCCATGGATCCCATCCCATCCCAGAGGTTCTTCACCCATCCCAGAGGTTTTTCTCCATCCCATCCCATCCCATCCCATCCCATCCCATCCCATCCCATCCCATCCCATCCCATCCCATCCCATCCCCGTCCCCGTCCCCGTCCCCGTCCCCATCCCCATCCCATCCCATCCCCATCCCATCCCATCCCATCCCATCCCCATCCCCATCCCCGTCCCCGTCCCCGTCCCTTTCTCCTCCCTGTCCCCACTCCTGTCTCCTTTCTCTGTCCCCACCCCTGTCCCCAATCCCCCCCAGCCCACATCCCCAAATCCCCATCCCCAGATCCCGCTCGGAGGCAGCACAGCGTCCCCAGCCCGGTGTGACAGGGCGGTTTAATGGGGCGGGGGGCGCGGGCGGGGGTCCCGGGCTCACAGGGGCTGCACGGCCACGGGGTAGAGCAGGGACAGGTGGCGGGCACCGCGCACGGGCAGTGCCCGCGCCGTGTAGTGCCCCACGGCCGCCGGCACCGACGGGAAGGCGGCCCCGGCCCGGCCCAGCGTGAAGTGCTGCTCCCGGGTCCGCGTCAGCTTCACGTGCACGAAACCCTGGCTGCTCCTGCGGGACAACGGGAATGAGGCGCGGGATAACGGGAGAACAGGAAATTAGGCACGGGATAACGGGAATGAGGTGTGGGATAACAGGATAACGGGAATGAGGCGCGGGATAACGGGAGAACAGGAAATTAGGCACGGGATAACGGGAATGAGGTGTGCGATAATGGGAACGGGAGAACAGGAAATTAGGCACAGGATAACGGGAATGAGGTGTGGGATAACGGGATAACGGGAATGAGGCGCGGGATAATGGGAACGGGAGAACAGGAAACTAGGCACGGGATAACGGGAATGAGGTGTGGGATAACAGGATAACGGGAATGAGGCACGGGATAACGGGAGAACAGAAGAACGGGAAATGAGGCACAGGAACAGGAGAACAGGAAATGAGGCATGGAAACGGGATAATGGGAAAACGGGATAACGGGAACAAGAACAGGAACAGGAGCGGGAACGGGATAACAGGATAACGGGAAATGAGGCACTGGAATGGAATAACAGGAGAATGGGAATAAGAATGGGAACAGGAGTGGGAATGGGATAACGGGAACAGGAACGGGAATGGGATAACGGGAAATGAGGTACGGGAACGGGATAATGGGATAACAAGATAACGGGATAATGGGATGGAATGGGATGGGATTGGGATGGGAAAATGTGATGGGGTAAGATGGGGATTGGGATAAAGTGGGGGTCTGGACAGGGATGAGGATGGGGACAGGGAGGGGGACAAGGATAGGGACGGGAATGGGAGCAGGAATGGGAATACGGGTGAGGACTGGGGTGGAGATTGGGGCACAGATGTGGACAGCAGTGGGGATCAGGTCAGGAATGGGGACCCCAGCCAGAGCAGGGGCAGGGGGTGGCACTACCCAGCTCACCTCCAGCCCGTGCCATGCATGGGGACACACCAACACATCCCCAATGGGGCTGGCACAGCCAAACACGGATCCAGCCCCGCTCCCAGCCTGGCACGGCCCCTGGCAGCGCTGTGCCCATGTCCCTGCTCACCTGAGGGACAGCGAGTAGTCCTCGGGGCTGGTCTCGCAGTCCCGCACCAGGAAGCTGCCCTCGCGGCACAGCGCCAGCAGCGTCTCTGCGCCCGCCCGCCCGATGGCACCGTGGTACCAGCTGGGCACAGCGGGGTCACACGGGCACCCCCCGGGCCACAGGGCATTCCCTGGGCCACAGGGCACCCAACCACGCCATGGGGCACCCAACCACACCCATGGGGCACCCAACCACGCCATGGGGCACCCAGTCATGCCATGGGGCACCCAGCCACACTATGGGCCACTCAAACACACCATGGGGCATCCCCTGTACTACAGGGCACCCAACCATGCCATGGGCCACCCAACTATGCCATGGGGCACCCAAGCATCCTGTGGGGCACCCAACCACACCATGGGGCACCCAGCCATGCCATGGGGCACCCAAACATGCCACCCAGCACGCCATGGGGCACCCAACCACACCATGGGGCACCAAACCATGTCATGGGCTACCCAACCATGCTGTGGGGCACCCAGCCATGCCATGGGGCACCCAACTATCCCATAGAGCACCCAAGCATCCTATGAGGCACCCAACCATTCTATGGGCCATCCAAACACGCCACCCAACACGCCATGGGGCACCCAACCACACCATAGGGCACCCAGCCATGCCATGGGGCACCCAAGCATCCTATGGGGCGCCCAACCATTCTATGGGCCACCCAAACACGCCACCCAACACACCATGGGGCACCCAACCCCATGGGATTCACCCACGCCACTGGGCCCTCCACACCCCCATGCCAAAGGGCCCAGGGACACCAAGGGACACCCTTGACCCCACAAGGAGCCACCCCTGGGGACCCTCCCCCCGCGGGTTTGTCCCCGTGCCACGCTGTGTGACCGGGGCGCCCCCAGACTCACGCCTGCTTCTCCAGGGGCAGCGAGGTGTCCACGTGCCTGGGGCTGGGGGGGCAGGCGGGCCGGGGGCCGCGGGGGGAGCGCGGCAGCGGCCGGGACAGGCTGGGGGAGCGCTCGGGGCTCTCAAACTGCACTGCGGGGACAAAGGGGCGTCACCCGGCTCCTCGCAGCGCCACAAAGGGATGTCCCACAGTGGCTCTGTCCCGCCGTGGTGTCCCATTGGAGCGCTCTGGGGCGTACGGGGTGTTGGGGTGGCAGGGGGACATGGAGGGAACCCCAGGATGCTGGGGGATGCTGAGATCCAGGTCTGATACCCATGGAAGCTGTGGGATGTGGGTTTGGGGGACAAAGGGGCGTCACCCGGCTCCTCGCAGCGCCACAAAGGGATGTCCCACAGTGGCTCTGTCCCGCCGTGGTGTCCCATTGCTGGGGACAGGAGCACTCTGGGGGGTACCCATGGGGGGCACGGGGTGTTGGGGTGGCAGGGGGACATGGGGGGAACCCCAGGATGCTGGGGGATGCTGAGATCCAGGTCTGATACCCATGGAAGCTGCGGGATGTGGGGTTGGGGGATCCTGGGGTGTCCCCACAAGGAGGAGGGAGCCAGGAGCGGCACCCATGGGTGCTGTCACCCGAGGTGGCACCGGGGCCGCTGTCACCTGCGAACGCCCGTGAGATGTGATCCTTCTTCCACTCCCAGGGCTGGTCGTACTCGTCGGCCGGGCGCTCGTCGTCGCGGGGGAGGCGGCTCTGGCGGGCCGGGGGTGCCCCCGGGCTGTCGCCGGCCGTGTCCCACTCCTCGGAGGGGGTGTCGTACAGCTGCGGACCCCGGCGCGGCCGCACCCGCCGGGCCTCGCCCTGCCGCGGGCACCCTGCGGATGGGGAACGGGGAACGGGGCGGTGGGAGCGCCTGGGACCCCCGCGGGGGGCGCTGGGGGGGCCCGGGGTGTCACCACCCACCTGTGGCCTCCTCGTCGCAGCCGCCCTCGGGCGCCGGGTCCTGCTCGCCCTCGAAGGGCTCCGAGTACTCGCTCTCACCTGGGCCCTGGGGGGGGGGGGTTCGGGTGGGACGGGACCCCCACTGCCCCCCCCCCCCCCCGCAGCCCCCCGGTCCCGGGGTGCCCTCACGGGACCCTCGGGGCTCCCACACCCCGGCACGGGGGTCCCCAGCCCCGTGCCCGCTCCCGCCCACCCGCTCCCTTTGTCCGCCAGCCCCTCTCCCCCTCTCCCCTTCCCCCTCTCCCGGTGCCTCCACCACCCCCAGCCGCCCCCCAGTTCCCCCTCCAGTGACCCCGGCTCCCCCCCGGCTGCCCCGCTGCCCCCCGACCCCTTGGCTCTGCCCGGTTCCCGGTTCCCGCTCTCCCGGTCCTTATTCCCGGCCGCTTTGGGTCCCCATCCCCGTTCTCTGTGTCCCTCATCCCCTCCGCTCCCCCGCTCACACCTGCCCGATCCCCCCGCTCCTCCCGGTGCCCCCCGTTCCCCTTCCCCAGCCCCCCCGGTTCCTCCGCCGCCCTCCCCGCTCCTGGCGCTTGGCCGCGGCTCCCGCCCGGTTCCCCCCGGTGCCCCCCGGTGCCGTACCTGCTGCAGGCGGCGGGGGCCGCCCCCCGGGCCCGCGCCCCCCACCCGCACGAGGCGGTGGCGCGGGGAGGCGGCGGCGGCGGCGGCACCGGGGGGGCCCCCGGGGCCGCTGTAGTCGGGCTGGGGCGGGCGCGGCGGGGAGCGCCGGGCCCCCCGGCCCAGGTACTCCCGGAGCCACTTGGCCATGGCGGGGAGCGGCACCGGGACGGCCGGGACCCAGCGGCGGCACCGGGACCCGCCGGGACCCCCCCCGCCGCCGCCGCCGCCGCCGGAGCCGCTTTGTGTCGCCGCCGCGCGCGGCGCGGACCGGAGCCCCCGGAACCCCCCCGCGCCCGCCTCGCCGGGGGCACGGGCACGGGGGGGGGCGAGACCACCGGGGGGACGGCGGGAGCGGCACGGCGGGACCCCCGAATGGCGGGGGGGCACCGGGACCGTGACACGGCCGGACCCCCCAATGGCGGGGGGAGCACCGGGACCGTGACACGGCCGGACCCCCGAATGGCGGGGGGGGCACCGGGACCGTGATACGGCCGGACCCCGAATGGCGGGGGGGCACCGGGACCGTGACACGGCCGGACCCCCGAATGGCGGGGGGGCACCGGGACACGGCGGGACCCCCGAGTGACACCGGGCGGGCCCTCCCCGGTGGCAGCGGGAGATGGGGGAAACTCCCCAGGCCCCGGCCATGGGATCCACACGGGGCTGGGGGCTGCAGGGCTTTGGGGGGAGCAGGGACCCCCCAATCTCCGTCACCCACCCCGGGGAGCTCCTGGGGGGCACGGGGGGCTCTGCCCCCCCCCAATCCGCGGGGTTTGGGGGGGCTCAGGCACCGCACGGGGGGCGGGAGGTTGGGACCCCCTCAGCCCTGCCCCGAGTCCCCTCCTGGCATTGTCTGTGCCCAGAACAAAGGTTCCTCTCCTGGGGTCCCTTTTCGGGTCCCTACTCTTGGGGTCCCTTTTCGGGGTCCCACCTGGTGCTGGGGGTGGTGACAGCTGGGCAGTGGGGGACACATCTGGGAGGACACGGCCTGAGACCCCCCCTCACGCCCCCCCAGCCCCTGCTGGGCCCAGCGACCAGCATTAATATTTGAAGAGGTTAATTAAGGCATGTGCACAGAATGCTAATTGGGATTGGGGGGGGTGGGTTTCTGTCCAGCTCTCCCTGACGCCCCAGAGCCCCCCTGGGCCCCCCCACCCCTCTGTGAGGGCGTTAATTAACCAGAGGCTGCTCAGCAATTAGAGGGGGTGCCTTGATGAGAGGGAAGTTGATGGCCATGGGTGAGGAGAGCCCCACTTGGGGTGGGTGGGCACTGGGGGTCCCTGTCAGGGGGGTGGGTGGGGGTCCCTCAGTGCCCACGTACAAATCAGTCTCTGATGAAGATGAGGCTCTGGGATGAAGCTCAGATCTGGCTCTGCCTGATCCCATTTATTCCGGAGTGTGGCTGCTGAATGGTGGGGATGGCTTTGTCCCCGAGCTCCTGGGGACATCTGGGGGGGCTGCTGGTGGCAGGACAGCCCTGTCCCCGCACTGAGGGGCTGCAGGAGCCCCCGGGTGTGTGCAAAGGTGGCACCTGACACACCCTGGGCAGGGAAGGAGGGGGGCTGAGCACCCACCCTACCCTGCACCCCTGTGGAAGTTCAGCCCCAAGCTCCCCTCCCTGCTGGGGGAGGGGGATCAGGACACCCCAAACCCAACCTGGGCACTGTCACTGGGAGGGGGTGAGGGCAGTGGCACCCCCAGAATGGACACAGCAGAGTCCTGGCCTTGCAAACACATCTTGGCAGCAGGGCTGGGACTGCTGCAAGGAAACACCTTCCTGCACTGCTGCTGCTGCTGCTGCAGGGCTGGAGTGACAACACAGGGCTGGAGGTGACAACAGCGATGGCCGGGACCCCTCAGGCCCCTGGGGGTGCTTCCAGAGCAGCAGGAGGGGGGACAGCTCTGTCCCTGCCCCGTCCCTGCCCTGTCCCCGCTGTCCCCTCAGTCGCTGGCGCTGTCCTCGCTGTCCGAGTAGGCTCCCAACAAACCCAGCGAGGACGTGGCTGCTGCTGCTGCTGGAAGGGAGCCTGGAAGGGGAGGGAGGGAGAGGATCCGGTCAGGTTCAGCCCCCCCAGGGCAGTTCCCGGTGAGGGAACAGCAGCCTGGGGAGATCCCGGGTGGAGCTGCATCCCTGGATGGAGCCCGAGCTCAGGGAGGATCAATCAGGGGATAAACAGCTCCTGCAGCCCTCAGCTGAGCCTCCCTCCTCTGCTCTGAGGGAAGCACCGAGGTCTGGGACCCCCCTTCTCCATCCACAGCCCCCTGGGAGGCTCCAGCTCTGGGCTCCCACCACCCCAACCCTGGGACAGCAGCCTGGAGAGGAGGCTGGGGAAGACAAGGACATGGGGACACTCCAAGGGCTGTCCCTCCCCAGAGCAGAAGGCTGGGGAAGACAAGGACATGGGGACACTCCAAGGGCTGTCCCTTCCCAGAGCAGGAGGCTGGGGGAGCACAGGGACATGGGGACACTCCAAGGGCTGTCCCTTCCCAGAGCAGGAGGCTGGGGAAGACAAGGACATGGGGACACTCCAAGGGCTGTCCCTTCTCAGAGCAGGAGGCTGGGGGAACACAAGGACATGGGGACACTCCAAGGGCTGTCCCTTCCCAGAGCAGGAGGCTGGGGGAGCACAAGGACATGGGGACACTCCAAGGGCTGTCCCTCCCCAGAGCAGGAGGCTGGGGGAGCACAGGGACAAGGGGACACTCCAAGGGCTGTCCCTCCCCAGAGCAGGAGGCTGGGGGAGCACAGGGACAAGGGGACAATTCCAAGAGCTGGCCCTCCTCAGGGATGTCCCAAGGGCAGAGGAATTCACTGAGCCAAAGGCTCAGGATCAACCAGCCCAGAACAAATCCATCCCCAACCCAATGGCTCCCATGGCTTGCTGGAAAAATTTTCCAGTTTGTTTTGTGGTCCTTAAAGCTTCTCAGCTCCAGCAGCAAGGCTGGATTTATCACCAAACCCCAAACCAAAGCAGTTCTCCTGCTGTTCCACCCCTATCTCGCTGTTGTGACGTCCCCAGGGCTGTATCTGCTGTTTTGGAGCTCCTGGCCTTGCCAATCTGTCCCCAAGGCTGTGGCTGAGAGCCAAGAGCCAGGAGGGAGCCTCAGCTTCACCAGGAAGCTCCTGGAAACGGGGACAACCCCCTGTTCTCACAGGAAACCCCTGGAAACGGGGACAACCCCCTGTTCTCACAGGAAACCCCTGGAAATGGGGACAACCCCCTGTTCTCACAGGAAACCCCTGGAAACGGGGACAACCCCCTGTTCTCACAGGAGACCCCTGGAAATGGGGACAACCCCCTGTTCTCACAGGAAACCCCTGGAAATGGGGACAACCCCCTGTTCTCACAGGAAACCCCTGGAAATGGGGACAACCCCCTGTTCTCACAGGAGACCCCTGGAAATGGGGACAACCCCCTGTTCTCACAGGAAACCCTTGGAAATGGGGACAACCCCCTGTTCTCACACCAGCCCACCAGAGAGCCCAGCCCAGGCTCTGAGCATGGAGCCAAATCCCACCCAGGAGGTGTCAGAGCCCCCCAGGGCCCAGCCAGGGCAGGTACCAGTGCTGGCTGTGGTCCCTCTGGTTTCCATCCCGTTTTCCAGGGCAGGATCTGCCTTCTCCTTCTCCTTCTCCTTCTCCTTCTCCTTCTCCTTCTCCTTCTCCTTCTCCTTCTCCTTCTCCTTCTCCTTCTCCTTCTCCTTCCTGCGGGCCACCAGCCCTGCCAGCTGGGCCTTGGTGCTGAGCTTGCCCACGCTGCGCTCCCAGCTCTCCATCCTGGGCCTCTTGCTCTGGGGCTGGGGGTCCTGTGGGCACAGCCAGGGTCAGGGGGCTCCAGCTTGGAGGGGATTTTGGGGATAAAAGCAGCAGAGACACGAGGAGAGGGGGCTGAGGGGGGATTCTGCCCTGCAGGGATGGCACAGGACAAAAGGGGATGTGGATCTGCAGAGCTGCCCCTGGAGATCCATGTCCCACTGGCAGAGAGCTAAAGCCAGCCTTGGGATGGCCCTGGGATGCTGAGGAGGCAGAGAAAAGAATCTTAAAGGATCTTAAAGTCCATCCAATCCCACCTTTCACTATCCCAGGTGGCTCTGAGCCCTGTCCAACCCGACCTTGGACACTTCCAGCCACAGCTTCTCTGGCAATCTGCTCCAAAGTCTCCTTAAACCCAATCCAACCCTCCCCTGCCTCAGTTCCAGACCATTCCCTCGTGTCCAATCCCTCCCTGCAGGGTACAAGTTGTTTTCTCTCTGCTTTATCAGCTCCTTTCAAGGCCACTGAGCAGCCCTGGGTGCCTGCAGGTGCCCAGCCATGGACCCAGCGAGTCTGGGTGCCCTGGGCACAGGGATTAGTGCCAGGCCAGGGAGCACGGTTGATCCCAGGCACGGCAGCTTTGATCCAGCCCAGCAGCCCTGGGGCAGGGAGGACAGCAGGGGGAGGGCAGGGCTGTTTGCTGGGATAATCCCTCCCTCCAGCTCTTTTGTTCTGCCTGAATCCAAAGCCCAGCCCAGAGCACTGAAACGCTGCCTGGAGCAGCAGCAGGGCCCTGTTCTTCCCGAGGAAGGGAGGGTGGGGACAGCGTGGGGACAGCTCCATGCCTGCCTTTGTCACCAGCCCAGCCTGGAATCCCCAAAGATCCCCGGCTCCTCTCAGCCCAGTGCACAGGCACTCGGCCTTTGGGAGCTGCTCAGGCGTGACACCAGCCCGGTGTCACCCACGCAGGGACACAATGGGCACACACAGAGCCCCAGGGCAGAGCAGAGGGGCTGGGGAAGGGCAGGGCAGGCTGTGCCCCCCTCACCTCCTGCAGGATGTCCGTGGGTTTGCTCTGGGCCGTGGGGTTGGGCCGGGCTTTGGTCGGTTCCTCGTCAGAGTCGGAATCCTCCAGGAGCCGCCGGTTCTGGGCCTGTTCCAGCATGGCCCTGCTGGGACACGCGAGGGCTGGGGCTGCATCCATCCCTCTGCCAGGCCCTGCTGGCTCCAGCAGAGCTGGGGACAGCACAGGAGCCTCGAGATCCCCCTTCCCAAGGGGTTTTGTGCCAGCCTGAGGGGTGGCAGCGCTGGGATCTGGAGCTGCAGCCCAGAGCAGGGACTGTGCCCTTCCCAGAGGATTGGACCCCCCCAGCAGCCCCAGACCCCACAGGATCCCAGCCTGGCTGGCCTGGAAGGACCCCCCACTCCTTCCCCCTGACCACTCTGCCAGGACAGGCTGGGATCTCCTCCCACCCCCCAATCCTGGTCACTCATTTCCCCTCTCCCAGCCCTCCCAGCCCTCTCACTTCATCTCCTGCTCGTCCTCCTCCTGCTCCCTGCGCCTCTGCTCCTCCTCCAGCTCCTTGTACTGCTTCAGCATGGCCTCAAAGTCCACGTTGGCCTGCCGCTGGTTGAGCTCTTTCAGCTCCTGCAGGTTCTCCAGGACCTCCATCTCCAGCTTGGAGTCCTTGGTCCGGTTCTCCAGCACCTGGGTGGGAGAAGTTGGGATATTTGAGGCAGCAGAGCCTGAAAGGATCCTCCTCATCCTCATTTTGGGTAGGACAGGAAAGCCTGAATGGCTGCAAAGTCTCTGCTGGGGCTGGGGAGGCTCAGGCAGTGGCAGAGGTTTCCTGCACTCCATGTACCTTCATGGGATTGTTGAGCTCCTCCTCCTCCCTCTCCTTCTGCATCCTCTTCTCCTCCTCCTCCAGGAGTTTCTCTGCCTGGAAGTTCCTGGTGGCTCCGTGCTCCATGGTGTAATCTGTGTTCTCAGGGTCTGTCTGAGGGGGAACAGCAGCAGCACAAGCACTGAGGGTGGGGGTCCTGCTCCAGGCACCCCAGAGCCACCCCAGAGCCACACAACCCCAGCCCCATGAACTGGGCAAGGGCTGATCCAGCCCAAACCCCACCCTGACACTCAGCTGCTGTGGTTTTGTGGTTTCCCAAACCCACCACACTCTTTAATACATTCACCAGAAATTCTCAAATCAGGGAACCAAAATAACCCACTCCATCAGCCTTTGCTGGGCAGGAGTCAGGGAATCAGGGAACAGCCTGAGCTGGAAGGGACAGCAGCTCCTGCCTCTGAGTGGGACAACCCCACCAACCCCACTGTCCAAGGGCTCCTGGCAGCCCCCATTCCCTGGGGGCATTCAACCCACCACTATGGGGGGAAAAACCTTTCCCTGATCTCCATCCCACCATCCTGAGGAGAAAAACCTTAAACCTTTCCCTGATCTCCATCCACCATCCTGAGGGCAAAAACCTTTCCCTGATCTCCATCCCACCATCCTGAGGAGAAAAACCTTAAACCTTTCCCTGATCTCCATCCCACCATCCTGAGGGCAAAAACCTTCCCCTGATCTCCATCCCACCATCCTGAGGAGAAAAACCTTAAACCTTCCCCTGATCTCCATCCCACCATCTTGAGGGGAAAAACCTTTCCCTGATCTCCATCCCCACCATCTTGGGGGGAAAACCTTTCCCTGATCTCCATCCCATCACCCTGAGGGGAAAAACCTTCCCCTGATCTCCATCCCCACCATCCTGAGGGCAAAAACCTTTCCCTGATCTCCATCCCACCATCCTGAGGGGAAAAACCTTTCCCTGATCTCCATCCCACCATCCTGAGGGCAAAAACCTTTCCCTGATCTCCATCCCATCACCCTAAGGTGAAAAACCTTTCCCTGATCTCCATCCCATCATCCTGAGGGGAAAAACTTTTCCCTGATCTCCATCCCCACCATCTTGGGGGGAAAAACCTTTCCCTGATGTCCATCCCACCATCCTGAGGGGGAAAACCTTTCCCTGATCTCCATCCCACCATCCTGAGGGGAAAAACCTTTCCCTGATCTCCATCCCACCATCCTGGGGGCAAAAACCTTTCCCTGATCTCCATCCCATTGCCCTGAGGGGAAAAACTTTTCCCTGATCTCCATCCCAACATCCTGAGGGGAAAAACCTTTCCCTGATCTCCATCCCATCACCCTGAGGGGAAAAACCTTTCCCTGATCTCCGTCCCACCATCTTGGGGGGAAAATCTTTCCCTGATCTCCATCCCTGGCACAGCTCCAGCCTCTCCCTGGTGTTGAATTTGCAGCAACCCCAATGAGGGAGAGATGAGTGAATCTGACTCCATGTTCTTAGAAGGCTGATTTATTATTTTATCATCTATATTATGTCAAAGAATGCTGACTAAAGAATAGAGAAAGGGTATAGACAGAGAGCTTAACAAGAATGACAATGAAAATTTGTGACTCCTTCCAGAGTCCCAAACACAGCTGGCTGTGATTGGTGATTAAATAAAAACAATTCACATGAAACCAATCAAACAACCACCTGCTGGATATGAAAAAAATCTCAAAAACCAATCTCAAAAATCTCAAAATCCAAAGCAGCAAAACACAGGAGAAGCAATCAGATAATTAATGTTTTCATTTTTCTCTGAGGCTTCTCAGCTTCCCAGGAGAGAAATCCTGGGCAGAGGGGATTTTTCAGAAAATGTGACAGTGACACCCTGGGATGGTGAGGCCAGGCTGACCCTGAAGGTGATCTCAGCCAGGCTGGGGCTCAGGGGGGCTCACCTTGAATGTGATCTCGGCCAAACACCGAGTGCACTTGATGTAGAAGCGGAAGATGGGCAGCCCCAGGTAGGACTCGTTCTGCACCGTCTCCTTGCGGGCGTTGAACTTCTTGCCCTTGTAGATGTACTCCCCACACGTCTTGCACCTGGCCAGGGGCAGGGAAACGTCCTCAGGGGGCAGCAGGGAGGGTGTGGGGTATTTTTGGGGTCGCCAGGATGAAGGTGGAATTGAGAATTTGACTCTGTGTCCATGCTCCTGGTGCTGGGTGAGTGTTGAGGTCATTCCAACCCATCCCAACCCATCCCAGGGATGATCCAATTATTCCAGGAGTGACCCCAGGGCTCCAGGGCTGCTCTCACCTCATGTTGAAGGGGGCCATGAGCCTCACCACGTACTGCCGGTCCTTGGGCAGCTTCAGCTTCGGGATCTTGGCCGGATCAAAGTCCGGGGGGTAATATTTCTGTGGACAGAGGAGATTTGGGGGTTCTGGGAGTGTTTCTGTGGACACAGTGCGGATTTGGGGGTTCTAGGAGTGTTTCTATGGACACAGAGGGGATTTGGGGGTTCTGGGAGTGTTTCTATGGACACAGAGTGGATTTGGGGGTTCTGGGAGTGTTTTTATGGACACAGAACGGATTTGGGGGTTCTGGGAGTGCTTTTATGGACACAGAGCGGATTTGAGGGTTCTGGGAGTGTTTTTATGGACACAGAGTGGATTTGGGGATTCTGGAGCACCGGGAATCTCCTCACTCCCCACAGCTCCGCCAGGAGGCTGCAGCCAGGTGGGGGCTCGGGCTCTGCTGCCAGGGAACAGCAGCAGGATGAGAGGAAGCGGCTCCAGCGTGGATTTAAACCGGACACCGGGAATTCCCTCATGAGAAGGAATTGGGTTGATAAACTCTGAATGAGCTCCAGGGGGGTCTGGAGTCTCCATCCCTGGAGGTGTCCAAGCACGGCCTGGACGGGCACGCGGTGCTCGGGGCTGGGGACAGGGCGGGCACCGGGCACAGCTGGGATTCGATGCCCGGTCTTTTCCAGCCTCAGTGATCCCGAACCAACCGGGAGCGGCTCCCGAACCAACCGGGACCCCCCCAGAGCCCTCGGGGAGCCCTCCCCGGGCCCAGACCGGCTCGGGACCCTCCCGTGACCTCTCTGACGGGGATTTGTCCCCAACTCACGTTCAGCACTTTCCGTTCCGACATCGCTGCGGCTTCTCTCGATCCCCGGTGCTACCGGTGCTGCCTCCGCGCTCCTCACCGCTTCCGGGTGTGGCTCCGCCCCCTTCGCCGCTCATTGGCGCACCGAGCCGCGGCCTCCCGCCCCTTGCTTGTTATTGGCAGATCCAGCTGCCTGTCAAAGGACCCGCCCACGGCTGTTGTGCAACCCAGCCTAGAGTCCGCCGGAAAGCCGCAACCTCACAAGGGGTTCCGCACATTCTTGGGTCCTGGCGGGCGGATGTCCTCCGGCTGGGGTTCCCCTGGGCTGCGATCTGGGCCTGGGGAAACTCGGCTTCCTCACAGCAACATGGGATGTGGGCCCCGGTCTCCCCTGATCTCCCCTGACACCTACTCATCATGTAGCTAACAGTCCCTAAACCGTCTGGTTCGTGTTTAAAATGTCACTTTCTTCCTAAAAACCGAGGACTCTGAGTCCTGTTAAGTTTGCAGCCGTTTTTTCGCTCACTCCACTGAGCATGCGCAGCCATGGCAGCCATGCTGTACGGCACCTCCGCACTGCGCATGCGGCGTTGCCGTTGCCGCCATTCCGTACAGCGCGTCTCCCAGCGCGGGCAGTCCCAGGTGCCGCTGCCGGCTGCCCCGCCCGCACCGCGTGGCTGCAGCCCTGCGCACTGTCAGATCTTCACTCGCCGGTGCTGCCCACCCCTCCCGCACGGCGCCGCCACTCCGCGCCCGCGCAGATCCGCCATTACCGCCGGCGGTGCCGTCTCAGCACGCATGCGCAGTGCATCACGCGCCCGTTTCCACCTCTCCGAGCACCGCCCATTCCCCGTCGCGCGCATGCGCGGAGCGGCGCCCCCTGGCGGCCCGGCCTGCGCCGCCGTCCCGTCGTGCCCCGCGCTCCCCACACAAAGGACGTGCTGGGAAATGGCGGCGGCCGCGGCCTCGCAAAACGCCCCCGGGAAAATGGAGCCGCCCCCGGCGGCGGCCGCGGTGGCAGCAGCGGCTCCGCCAGCGCCCAATGGGGCGGCCGGCGCGGGGGGGCCGCCCCCCAAGAGGTAGGAGGGCCGTGAGGGGCCGCGCTGCCGGTGGGGCCGAGGGGCCGCGTGCGGCCTCCGCGCTCCTGGGCCCGGCCTGAGGGCGGCGGGACGGACCGGGGCCGGCGGGGGGTCCCGGAGAGATCGTTACCGGTGCGGGGCCGCTCCTGGCGCTGCAGCCGCTGCTCCCTCCGGGCACGCCTTGGGATCCCGGGCGGGGCCGTCCCGGAGGCGCCTCCGGGGCTCCCGCGGCGCTCTGGGCCGGGTCCCGGCGGGCGGGGAGCCCTGGGGTCACCCCCATTCCCTGAGGTCACCCCAATCCTCTGGGATCACCCCAGTCCTCTGGGATCCCCTCAGGAAAAGCTGCTGCTGAGTTCTGGCGGAGTTTGGGGATGTTTAAGTTCATTGCTTTCTGTGCTCTCAGTAAGTTGTGAGAACTCCGTTGCTCTCAGCACCCCCCTGATCCTGCTGCTCGCTTTTTTGCTCCTTTTTGGAGGTAATTTACGCGTGAGGGGATTTAGGAGCGCACACACCTCGAGGGTGAGAGAGTTTAAGGTGGTTCCGGGGAGGGGTTGCACAATCCCTCGGTAAAACGTTACAGAAATTCAAACCAGAATCGGCCCCGCTGCAGTTCCGGCTCTGTGAACGTGGGGATGAAGGGCACAAAAAGCCTCTGCTGCTTCTCACTTCCTCGTGTAGGTGCTCGATGGAAATTCCACAGTTGGCAAAGCCGGTTTTGGTGCCAAATGCACTGAATAGAAAGTTCTTCTCTCCCTCAGGGCGTTTTTGCGCTCGGTTTTATGGCGGGGTGATAAGAATCAGGTTGAACCTGGTGTGCTGTGATTCCTGCTGCAGACTCGAGCTTGGGTTTGTGTTTGCCGAGACCAGGAACAGCTTTCCAAGTGTCGCTTTAGGGGAAAAAGATCCATATTCATTTTGTTTTCCATTGGAGAGCAGTCAGACTGTGCTTTGGGCAATAAAATAGTGACAGACACATTTCATTGACTTTGCAGCTTGAGCCAGGCAGGGGCAGAGACATCCCAGGGACAGGGAAAGGTTTCCCACCCTGGATTCTGTTCCCAGCACTCCTGGGAATGTGCAATCAGCAATTTGTCTGCATGAGCAGCCAGTTCATTCCTGGAAGTATAAATAAAGATATCTCTGCTGTGATTTTGGTTTTCCTGACCCTGTGAGGTTTGGGATGCCTCCAGGGAATTTGTTTGTGTCTGCAGGTGCAGTTCTGTTTGGAATGTCCAGCTCCACATTTCCACAGGGATAACACCAACGCTCCTGTGGCCTTGGGGAAATGCAGTTTAAGAAATAACAACTAAAATCTGAGTGCAGCTTTTAACACAGCTGCACTTTGTGTTACTTCATCAACCAAACAGAAATGAAGGTGGAAAAAGGATTGTCCTATTTCAAGTCTAATTTTGAAGTTTTAATTGTTTCATTAATTAAAAAGCTTTTAAAAAGTTCAGTGAAAGACTGGAAAATTCCCATCCCTGTGCCTGGAAAAGCTTTGGCTGCTGAGTGATGGAAGCAGAACAGAAATATTATCAAAAGAAACCTTCAGAGGTTTCTACATTCTTTATTTCCTTTTTCCCTGTAGGCTGTTGTGTTGAAATGGTTCTGAAGGGATTTCCTGGGATTTCTGGCCCAGAATTTGCAGGGCTGCACAGGTGCTGGGTTGGGAAAAGCTCAGGCCAGAGAGATTATAGAAACTGCAGCTTTTTTACCTGATGTGCTCTGAATTCCTCCTCAAGAGGTGTTGGTCCATCTTCTCCAACTGAGTGAGCAAGGAGATTAATTGGATTAGTGAAAGGAATTATGTAAGACTGAAGCTGAAGCTTTTTCTTCACTTGGTTTGGTTTTTTTTCCTTTGAAGTTGAGTTGGGCTTTTGGGGTCCTTTCCCACCCAGACTGCTCAGGGGTTCAGTGCTGCAGCCCTGGTTTTGTTCTGGCCCTGTTCCATGCCCAGCATCTCACAGGGCTCTCTGGTTTTGTCCCTCTGGTTTTGTCCCTCTGGTTTTGTTCTGGCCCTGTTCCATCCCCAGAGCTCACAGGGGTCTCTGGTTTTGTCCCTCTGGGGATTCTGGCCCTGTTCCATCCCCAGAGCTCACAGATCCCTCTGGTTTTGTCCCTCTGGTTTTGTTCTGGCCCTGCTTCGTCCCCAGAGCTCACAGGGTCTCTGGTTTTGTCCCTCTGGTTTTGTCCCTCTGGTTTTGTCCCTCTGGTTCTGTTCTGCCCCATCCCCAGAGCTCACGGGTCCCTCTGGTTTTGGTCCCTCTGGTTTTGGTCCCTCTGGTTGTGGTCCCTCTGGTTGTGGTTCCTCTGGTTTTGTTCTGTCCTTGCTCCATCCCCAGCAGCTCACAGGGGTCTCTGGTTTTGTTCTGTCCCTGTTCCATGCCCAGCATCTCACAGGGCTCTCTGGTTTTGTCCCTCTGGTTTTGTTCTGTCCTTGCTCCATCCCCAGCAGCTCACAGGGCTCTCTGGTTTTGTCCCTCTGGTTTTGTTCCCTCTGGTTTTGTTCTGGCCCTGCTCCATCCCCAGAGCTCACAGGGCCCTCTGGTTCTGTCCCTCTGGTTCTGTCCCTCTGGTTTTGTCCCTCTGGTTCTGTCCTGGCCCTGCCCCATCCCCAGAGCTCACAGGCTCTCTCCTTGCAGCGAAGGCGAGCGCCCGACGCCCAATGAGAAGAAGAAGGAGAAGGGGATGAAGAGGGGAGGGAATCGCTTCGAGCCCTACGCCAACCCCGCCAAGAGGTACCGAGCCTTCATCACCAACATCCCCTTCGACGTCAAGTGGCAGTCCCTGAAGGACCTGGTCAAAGAGAAAGGTAAAGTGCAGCTCAGGTGGAGAGGCTGTGTGTGCTCCAGCCCGTGCCTGGCTCTCTCTGCAGCTCAGCACTCACCTCTGGGTGCACTTGGCCAGAGAATTTGGGAAAACTCTTCCCGAAGCCTCCTGGGTGTTGCACAACCTCGTCCCTGGCAGCCTTCCAGGGATGGTTCCTGTGGCTTGCAGCTGATAGAGCCTCATCCCAGCATTAGCAGTGTTTCCTTAGGGATCCAGCCCCAGGATTTCAGCAGGTTTTAGTGCAGCAGAACTTTCTGAAGCATGTGAATGTTTCTGGGCATTCAGGGTTACGTGCTGCTCTGGTGTGTGGATATCCAGCGGTGTCCCCGGACTCGCAGGGCTCTGGGCTGGCTCCCAGAGCCATTCTGCCATTGCTTGCAGTTCAATGTGTGGAAGGGTGATGTGCACAATCAGGCTGGTGCTTTGGCATGTGGAATCAGGGCTTTGGACATCAGGTTTGTGGTGTTCCCCCTTCCACAATTCCCTTTAATTCCGTGTGGATGGGAGCTGCCTTTGCTGACCTGAACACCTTCATCTCTGGAGGAAGATGAAGAGATTGAGCTGAGTACTCAGGTAGTGACAAGTCTAAAGTGGTGTCATTTCTTCAGGCTGGTGCCCAGCTTTCTAGTTTTCAAGTCACTTTGGAAGTGCAGTGGAGTGGCAAGAAAATCCTTGGCTTGTCCAGCCTTAAAATGTCTAAAAACCAAGTTCAGAGTAACAGCACAACATTTCCTGTGGGCACTTCTGGATGCAGAGCCTCAGCCAGGGTAGCGGGCAGTGGTCATTGTGCTGGAGCTGGGCAAGGACTGCCAGCTCAGGTGTTTGAGGTGTGGCCTAAAGAAGGGGAAAACAAAGTTCCAGAGGGTCTCAATGGTTTGTCTTCGGTGGCAGAAGGGAACAGAGTCTGTGGAGCAGCCGTGGGGACTGGGAGCTTCCCTCATGAGGGGCTGTTTGAGAGGCTGCAGTGGGTTTGTGCCATGGCAGCAGTGCCAGCCTCGAGGGCTGCTTGAGCAGACCCTGATGGTGGATGGAGCCCTCAGTGCCCCCTGGCTGCCCCAGAGCCGTTGGTGTTCCGGGTGTGGAGGTGTCCAACTCTCTGAGCTGTGTGGGATCCCGTTCCCAGTGTCTGTGGTTTCTCTCCAGTTCCTGTGGATGGCAGAGGCCGGGCTGGGATTGTTTCCTGCTGGGCTGTTCAGCTGCTCATTCCAGCAGGAGCTCCTGAGGGAACCTTGGAGCCTTTTCCTTCTGGCTGCAGGGCTTGTCCTGCTAAATCTGGGGTCATTCCTGGGGTTTGGCACTGCTGGTGAATCCAACAATTCGGATTTGCCCTGGAGCTGTTCTGGACTTCTCTCGAGCTGTGCTCAGTCCTTGGCCCGAGGCAGAGCAGTTCCAGGCCCCAGGAACTCCGACCCCTTGGAATTCTTGCTTTGGAAGCGTAAGAACGCCAGGCCAAACGTCCCAGGCTGTGGGAGCAGGTGGAGTTCTGTGCCCAAGGGGAAGCCCTGGGTGTGTGAGGGCTCTGTGGCAGCAGGAGCTCAGCTCGGGGCTGTCCCTGCAGCCTGGGAGTGGCCAGGCTGTCCAGGCGCCACCTCTGGCTCTCCCCACGCCGTGGCTTGGGCATCCCAGTGGATTGGTTGGAGAAACTCAATTACAGGTATGCAGTGGGAATGTTGGTAATGCAATGAAGAGATGTTCTTGCTTGGAACTCCCTGGTGTAGCTGGCAGGCACGAGGTGTTACCTTAGTGCAGAGTCCCAGTGTGGGGTTCTGGGCAGCCAGGGAGGGAGGGATGGGGGAGGGATGTGCTGTTCTGCCCTTGGCCTCTTCCCCCTTCTGTTGGCTGAAGTCTCTGATCAGTTGCTCTGTTTCCCTTGGGCTTTCACCATCTTTCCAAGGGATCTCAGCCCTTTCCTGGCTGCAGGGAGCTTTTCACTCCCTCTGCTGCCCGAGCTCTTCAAGAGCCCAAATCACTTGGTCTGGGTGTTCTCTTGCAAAAGGGAAGTTTCCCTTCCCCATCTGGGACACAAGTGCTGGCTGCTGTCTCTGCTTTGGGAAGGTTTTCCTTCTCCCTTTTCAGCCAAAGCTTTGCATATGTAAAACTTGCTCCTGTTCTCCCCCCTGTAACTTTTCAGGGGTTGTCTGTCCCAAGCTTTTACCTGTGACTGAGGGAGAGCTGTGGCCAGCTCTGCTTTGCCTCACACTGCAAATGTGAAGTTTTCTGATCCTCTTGGATCACTGGTTCTTCAGAAGATGAGGAGACATCCAGACAGTTTGGGGTTTTCCTTCCATATTTAGTATTTACTTTTGGCCCTGGAGGCCAAGGAATAACTGCTACAAAGCATTTCCTCTGTCTCAGTTCTGTGTTTGCTCCCACTTCCCTTTGAACCTTTCACGCCTCTCAGAGCTCTTTGGTTTGTCACAAACTGTTCAAATCAAATTGCCCAAGCTAAAGTTGTTCTTTCTGTCTGAGCTTGTTCTTGGGAGATCCCAGATGTGTCTTTAGGGCCTCAGGTCACCCTGTGAATCCTGACCTGAGCTTCCTGGCCAGGCCCTGCAGGGTATTGGAATTCTGCTGGAGCAGCCCAGCTTCAACATTGGCATTTTCTGGACTGATAAAAGTGATGCAAAATTTTAAAGATAATTAAAAATAATGCCTGTGATAAATAGCACTGAAGCTTCCTTCAGTTTGGATTTCTGCTTATTGCAGTAAATTCTGCTCTAGTCTCTTGGTTTGGGAAAAGCTGCATTTCCAAACTTTAAATGTGAGATTTAAATAAATCCATCAATCAGTTTCCCCTGCATTAAGCCTTGAAGACACCATGGGGAAGATGTTCCTTCATGGAACCTGCAGTGACTGGAGCCAGTGTCTTTGGGAAGCTCCTGGAGTGACAGGTTTTGTGCTTGGATTAAATTTCTCTGGAATGTTCCCTGTCAGAATCCAGCTGTTCTCTGGCACAAGGGAGTCCTGCCAGGGTCCCTGGGCATTTATCCTGGTCCAGCACCTGAATATCTGCTCCTGGTACTTTTCCATGGCATCCTGTGCTTTGGGATCTAGAAAAGCACCCCAAAACCTCAAATAAAATGTGACCCAGCCTGGCTTCTTAAAAAATGTTTCCTTTGCCAGCTGCACACCAGGTTCTTGTGGCAGAGGGGTTGGGTTGGTTCCTCTCACACATTTTAAGGTGAAATTATTGCATTTTCCTGGCAGTGGCTCAGAGCTGTGGCAGTGGGGCTGTCATTGCCCCTTCTGCTCTGCTGAAATTGGGCTCTTGAGGAACTTCAGGTGTCCTTCAGAGCCAAGCAGCTACTTCAGGCTGGACATTTGGATTTTCATGGATCTGTCAGGCTCCAACAGGAAGCTCTGAGCAAAATTGGCACCGGCTCAACTTTCCAAGGGATTCCTGGAGATCTTGTGCTTCAGAGTCAGGGGTTGGTTACAAGAGCAGATGTTTAATGGTGTTGGATATCCTCAAGCTTGGCAGAGTCCTTGGGAGCTGTTGGTGAGGAGCTGCAGGTGGGAGAGGAGAGCAGAGCCCTCACTGGGCAGTGCCAGCCCTGCAGGCTGGGCCTCAGAGAGGGTTTGGAGTGGAGCTCACTGGGAAGAGCTGAATGCTGGACTCTGGCTGCTGCTGTTGAGCTGGATGGCAACAGAACCTCAGGGCACTGCTGAGCCCCCAGGGCTCCTTGGGGACAGCCCCAGTGTGCTGTGGGAGCTCAGAGGGATTTCCAGCTGGAATTCCTTCTCAGGCTGATCCCAACGTGGATCCAGCTGCTGGAGCTGTGGGTGGCAATGGAAACCCCACTGGAGTCCCTTTCAGAGGGACCTGCCAGCCTTCTCCAGCCTCACACATTGTCCTCCCAAAGGCAGGAGTGGATCAGAGCTGTTCATCCTGTTCTGCCTGCAATGCTCCTACTGCTAAATTATTGTTTAAAATAAGAAATGGAGATTACAAATCAGTGGTTTTGTTAAGCATTCCTGGTTTTTTCCAGCTTCCAGGCTGTCAGCTTTCCACAGTGTCCTGTGAATTGCTGGGCCTGGAGAGGTCAGGCTGAGCATCTCCCTGTGTGCCTGGCAGAGTCCTGTGAAACCCCAGTTCAGCTATTCATGCTCAGCTGGTTTCCCACAAATTAAACATTCCACTGTCCTGATAATGCAGCTTGGAGTCCTCCTGGTTTAAATTTAAACCCTAGGACTTCTAAAACCAGAAATGAAAAATATTTTTAGAAAAGTGTTTATTCAATTCTTCTGTATGCCAGTCCCTTCAAAGGCAGCAGCCATTTGGGTAGGTGCATTCTGGAGGTCCCTGCCAGGGTTATTTGGTCCTAGAGAGGCAATCCCAATCCTGTGAGGAAAGGTGGAATTTTTTATAAACTGCCTTTTGCTGTTGATAGTTTTGTCTTGAGAGCAAACATGGCAGATTTTAATGCTAAAATAGAATTTATTGTGGCTTAACAAAATCCTGTTAAAATAAATGCAGTTAAACCTGTTGAAATAAAGCAGGCAGTGATCTCTTGATCTGTTGGTTCAGTGTGACTCTTTTTTTTGTTTTTAAATCCTGACAAAAACAAGTCACTTGAAATTCTGGATTGTGGAGCCAGGACTGCATCCTGTGGGAAGTGAGGGAAGTTTGTTCCTGCAGCTTTTCCCATGGGTTTGGATTGCCTCAGGTAACGAATGGGCACTAAAGATCCAGGGAAACTGGAAATTTGTCTTTTGAGGTGGAGGAAAACCAAGAACATATTGAAGTGCTTGAAGCCTTTACTGCATACCTGTAATTGTCCAGTTTTGTGGTCTAGAGAACGTGGAGTGTTTCTGGGCTTTCTTATAAGGCAGAGGCTCCATACACGGTTGTTGATTGTTCTAAATTCCCATTGTTTTCTTGGCTTTTCTCCCTTGGTATCTGTGTCGTCTGGAATCTGATTTGTAGTTGGTGAGGTAACATACGTGGAGCTCTTAATGGACGCTGAAGGAAAGTCAAGGGTAAGTGTTTGAGAGTTTCTTTGTGGATTTTCTACCTGAAATGTTTCTGTGTGCTGGACAGGAGGCCAGGGAGGCTCAGAGTGTGGATGTGCAGCGGCTCTAGGTCAGGAGTGCCGTGGGATGGGAGGAGTGGGGTGGGCTCTGCAGGCAGGAGCTGTTCCCCGCGTGCCGTTGGCGTTGGCCGTGTGAGCCTGGAGCCCAGCAGGCAGGACAGGGCTCTGCAAGATTCCTGTGCTTTGGAAAAGTCACTCGAGAGGTTGGCTGAGTTTGGAAAGGCCAGGGTGCAACAGCAGGGTGCTGCAAGCTCCACTCCTGGGCCAGTAGAGAGAGGGAAATTGAAATTCCTAAATGGAAACGTTCAGTGCCTTCATGGGCCTTGAGCCCAGGGTCAGGGAAGACAATAGGAGCACTCCAAAGTGTCCTGAAGGAAATGGATGTAGGGTGAGAGTGTGGAGGGTTTTGCTGTATGCCAGGGAAGAAGAGCAGGTCACAGGAAGCGTGTGGCATTTCTTGGAGAGTCGGGATTTAGTGTTTGTTAGCAGCTCAGAGACCCCAGGTTAATCCTCTTAAGGCATAAGAAGTTATGGAATTCCACTATTGGAGGCTTGCCTGTGTAAGGTTACATTTATTTTCGCTGCTAGGGCTTAACTGATGTGATTTGGCTTTAATAATAAAATAGTTGTGTGTGATTTGGGCTTTCACTGATTTTATTTCTTCTCTCTTCCCTCCTCCCTGTGACTGCCCTGGGGAATCGCCTCGCCAGGGATGCGCGTAAGTTCTCTCTGAATTTTTCCCAGAAACCCAAGGAGGCTTCTCCAAACAAAACCTCCTGAGCTGTGCTGTGTCCCCACAGGGTGGTTGAGTTCAAGATGGAGGAGAGCATGAAGAAGGCTGCTGAAGTTCTGAACAAGCACAGTCTTGGTGGGAGACCCCTGAAAGTGAAAGAAGTAAGGAGGGGATCTGTTCTGGCAGGGGTGGAGGGAAGGGGGAGTTCTTGGTAAGGGTTTAGGGCTGACTCAGAGGATAATGGACAGAAAGCAGGACTTAAACAGGATAAAAAACCCCAGTCAGCCTTTTTCTAATAGTTTTAACCACTGCTGAACTGTGATTATCAAGACTAAATTTGATGTGGGGACAAAGCAGGAGTTTGGCTTTAACTGCAGTTCCTTTGTTAATGATCTGACACAGAAACCCTCATGTTTGTTCTTTACAAACTTCCCTTTGGATCTGCATCAGAATGAATGGATTCCACCACCAATTCCATAGAATCAGCTTTTTCCTGGAATACCTCAAAGATGTGTTCACATTTTAGTGGCTTTGCTGCTGACAGCCAGGCCTGGGAGTTCATTCCAACCCCTCTCCAGTGGCACTGGGGATTTATCAGGGTTTGGAACAGATGTAACAGAGGTCTGCTCTTGGTATTGATGATGGATAAACACCTTGGGAACCAGGGAAATGCCTGAGGAGGAATAACTCCAATAATAAAGGGTTAATAAACCATTAATAAAGGTGTTGAATTTGCAGGCAGCCCTGACAAGGGAAGAGATGCCAGTCTTGACTCCATGTTTCAGAAGGCTGATTTATTATTTTATATTATATTAAAAGAAAATGATATATTAAAAGAATAAAAGAAAGGATTTCATCAGAAGGCTAGCAAGGAATGGAATGATAATAAAATCTTGTGACTGCTCACAGCCTTGACATAGGTGGCTGTCATTGGTCATCAAGTAAAAACAATTTCACGTGCTGGGTAAACAATTCTCCAAATCACATTCCAAAGCAGCAAAACATGGAGAAGCTGCAACTTCCCAGCTTCTCAGGAGAAAAGATCCTAATGAAAGGATTTTTCATAAAATATATCTGTATCATTTAAATGATAAAAAGGTGCTGGGTGTAAATAAAATATAAATTGCCAATGAAAAGGAGGCAGTTGGCTGGGAATGGTTAGGGAGCAGATATCCTGGGATAAAGGGAAACTGTCTGTGCCTGTTGGAGCCCTGGCACTGACCTTGGTGGATGGGGGATCTGATCTGATCTGGTCTGAGTGTGTGTTTGTGTCCCCAGGACCCCGACGGGGAGCACGCCAGGAGGGCCATGCAGAAGGTGATGGCAGCAGGAGGGATGGGCATCGGGCCCGGCCCTGGTGGCCCTGGCATGATCAACATCCCCCCCAGCATCCTGAACAACCCCAACATCCCCAACGAGATCATCCACGCCCTGCAGGCCGGCCGCCTCGGCAGCACCGTCTTCGTGGCCAACGTGAGTGCTGCAAATCCTGCACGGGAGCCCCTCAGCTGGGGCAAACTGAGGCAGGAAAAGCCTTGGCAATGCCAGGAAAAGCTCCTCTGTGTCCTGTTGGTTCTCTGTGTGCGCGGGGGCGTCCACGGCCCTGGGATCCGGCTGTCTGGTGAGGGGCGAAGGCCGGTGCCCCTGTGCATCAGAAAGCAGCCTCTCTTGGCATCTTGGCCTCGGGCTGAGCTGGGGGATAGCTCGGAGCAGCGCGGTGAGAGACGAATTAGGAGGCGACCACTCGCTGGGGGTAAACTGTCGGTTTATTACAGAAGAACCAACAAGGAGGGGAAACACCCAGCAAATGGCCCCGAACAAGGGGCAGGAGAGGGTTTTAAGGGAAAAGGGGGGAAGAAGGCAGGGAAACCCGGCTATCCAATAGAAATACATATTTGGAGGTACGAAACATAACTGATATACCAAAGTAACCAACTGTTATAAATCATAGGAGGGGCTCCGGGGCTACAGCCAACCATAACTCCCAGAGAAAAGAAAATTCTCGAAACCTGGGAGGAGAAAAGGAGTGATTGACTGAGCCCAAGGAGGAAACAACTTTCACTTTATAAGAGAAACCAAGGGAGGAGCAGTTTCATTTCCATAGCAGCCTAACTGGCAGGGTAGCAGCAGAAAGTAATACAGAAAATGGGGGGAGCAAACTAACGAACTTAAGAACACACCACAGCATCTGTGCAAAGGAGGTTTTCAGTTAAGGTGTACCACAGTCTCTGTTAATTGGAATTTTTGAACAAACCTGTGAACTTTAATTGAGTTTTATCTCGGCTCTCTGACAGCTTCAGTGCCAATACCAGGCAAGGACAGGAGCCCACTAGAGCTGTTTTCTCTGTTGCATTTCCAACGCTGCCCTGTTTTCCAGCTGGACTACAAGGTGGGCTGGAAGAAGCTGAAGGAGGTGTTCAGCATGGCCGGGGTGGTGGTGCGGGCCGACATCCTGGAGGACAAGGACGGCAAGAGCCGCGGCATCGGCACCGTCACCTTCGAGCAGGCCATCGAGGCCGTGCAGGCCATCTGTATCCTTGGCAGCAGCCTGGGCGTGGGGCAGGGAACCCAGGGAACACACCAGGGGAGAGGGGGAGCTGGATTCCAAAGCAGGATGTTAGCCATGGCAGGGAAGGTCAGGTTGTAATGGATGGAAAATGGAATTTTGTCTCTCTTTTGCTTTTCCCTCTTTCGCTTTTCCTTCTTGAAGGAATTGTTGCAGTTTGCTCAGGATCTTTCCCAAAGGAAATTTTCTTTCCTACCTGGATAAATGTACTTCTATCCCAGATGAGTTTCTGTCTCTAGGTTGTAATTAGCATTGAAATGCAATTGTCTGGAAAGGAGCAAGGTCCCTGTGCCAAGGCACACGGAGCTGGTGTTCTCCTGTTCCCTTTCACTGGCCAAGCAATGATTTGCCACCTAGAAACCAAACAGCAATAAAATTCCAGATATGACTCTCTCAGCTCCTGTTTATGGTATGGATAAGAAGAAAATATTCCCTCTGTCCTTTCCCAAAGTTTTTGTGTGAGTGTTAATTCCCTTCTGCACTGCACCCACTAAACCTCATGTGAGCCAGACTTGGGCAGAGGATTTGCTGGCATGGCACACTTCAGAATTGGTATTGCTGTGGAGCTTTTCCCTGTTTTTAATGGATAAAGTGACTGAGAAAACACTTAAACACTTGGGCTGACTTAGGGTTACATTTTATATCTCTTTGTGAACTTAATCTTACCCAGAAATGTGTTTTTATATTTTTTTTTTAAATTTCAAAAAGCCTTTTTTTGGTATATTTGTATTTCAAGGCTTTTTAGTTTTGGAGAAGGCATAAACATTTGGGATAATCTGTGACTGATAACTGAGGAGATGAGATTTTCTGAGGGGTTTTTGTGCTCCCTGTCAGAGCCCTCAGTGCTTGAACAATGATCCTTAACAACCCCAGCCATGTTCAATGGGCAGCTGCTCTTTGACAGACCCATGCACGTCAAAATGGTGAGGACACCCCCATTCCCACTGACTGGCAATGCCCTCCTGATCTGGGGGGAATTTGTGGTTCCCAGGGTGGATCAAAATCCAGAGGAGGAAATGTGTGATTTGCCTGTTGCCTGCTGAATCGATGTAATCAGGGAAGGTTAATTCAGATTATTTTGCTAAAAGACAAATCAAAACTACAGTCAAGACTGCTTTAACGGAAATTCCTGTATTTTAATTCAAAGTTTAAAGAACCAGGAAATAATTTCCTGCTTTCCTTGCCAGCTTTAATGTGTTGAATTCCTTTTAGGATGAACGAGCCTTCCCCAAGGGAGATTTCTTCCCTCCAGAGCGACCCCAACAACTCCCTCGTAAGTGTCCCCTGCATGATTCAACATCTTCTGCTTTTTATTTGGCTGTTCAGCACCTGGGAGCCAGTCCCAGCCCCAGTAAAACTCTGGTTCAGACTGGAAAACTGGGATCCAAATTCCTGAATCATTTCAGAAAGGGGAATAGTGAAGAAGAGCTGCTCAGTGATTTTTTTGGATACTTCTTTCAGCTCATGGCCAGAAGCTTGTCTTAAAACATTCACCTTCTCAAGGCTTCCAGAGCTCTCCATTGCAATTCCAGGATCCCAGAGCCTTCCATTAATAGTGGAATTTAATGGAAATATAGTGAGTCAGCAATTCCTGCTGTGGGATGGTGCTCTGGGAATGGAATATTCTCCCTTAAATTGGAAGGGCTGAATTCAGGACTTGAGAGCCTCCCAGGCCTTCACATTTCCAAAGGAGATCTTATCAATGTATTAAATATGGAAAGAAGAGGGGAACCAGGCTCTTCTTGGAGGTGCAGGATGCAGAAAGCACCGACCAAAACCCAGGAGATGAAAATTCAGAATAATTGGCTGCCCCAAGCTGCTCCTTCCAACTTGGAATTTGAATGAACTAAAAGATCAAGTCCAAAGCAGCAGTGGAAATCCACAGGCTCCACGTGGATGTAAGGAGACATTCCTGGGAGGGTGACTGGGTTGCTCAGAGCTCCTGAGGAGTCTCCATCCCTGGCAGTTCCCAAAGCTGTGGATGTGATCTGGGCTGAGCTGAGGCCCCTCCCAAGCTCGGCCATGCTGGGATGAGATACTGCAATGCTGAAGAGAAGAGTTGGGACTGGAAGAGCTGGAGGCTGAGCTGCCTCAAACACAGCTAAATTGGGGCTGTTGCTGGAATTTGAATTGCCCTGAGCAGCCTGGGCTGTGCAAGGGCAGGGGCTGGGAGTGGATGAGCTTTAAGGTCCCTTCCAACCCAAACCAGTCTGGCATTCTGGGATTCTCTGAATTCACACAGATGCTGTTTTCTTCCTGGGAACCAGGCCTGTTGTGTGCTGCTAAATTGCCCATTATTAATGATCATTAATGAGTCCCTGCCTAGTTCAGCTCTCAGTGCCTGTCAAGGCCCTCCTCAGCAGCAGAGTCACTGTAAGGATGTTCCTCTCTTCAGGACAAAACCATTGGGTTCCAGTTCCATGACCTTGGTGTAAAAGTCCCCAAATCCCTCTGGAAGCCTGGATTTTGGCCTTTGCTGGGGCGGGGAAGGGGGACCTTGTGCTGTTTTAAAACAAGATTCAACACTCCTGTGTTCAGTGCCGAGCTGGAAACGAGGGAATCCTGCAGGCACAGCATGCCATGAGCTGGTGTTTGTGCCAAGCAGAGAGCTTTCTTCCTGCTTCAGGAAAAACAATAAAAAAAAGGGCTTTTCCTTCTTTTCTTTGGGCTGGGGAATCCTTGAGGCAGCTTGGGCTCCGTGCCTGTTGTGTTTGCTCAGAGAGAGGCTGGCTGTGTGCTCCAATTGCATCGGTGGCTGTCAGTGATCCTTGGGTGCCTCAGTTCTCCCCTGGCAGGGCTGGAGGTGAGAACTGTGCCCAGCTTTAGGGGATCTTCTCCCAAATTGCCCACTCCACCCTCCTCACACGAGGGCTTTGCCCAAATGAAGCAGTGTTCTAGCCAGTTATTTTTCAGGAGTCAGCTCCAAAGCAAGTTTTCTCAGCAGTAAGATGGAAATTTAAATATAAAGGCAAATAATTGGAGATAGTTTTTAGCCTATTTCAAGACACATCTACTCTTGATTTATTCCACACTTCCCTGCTTTCAGTACACACCCCACAGGGGGGACACAGCAAGCTTTTTTTGGAGAATGAAAGTCAATTACTTAAGAAATAAAACTTGCTGTTTTGTCAAACTATGGAAAGAAGGCTTTTTTGATATCTGAATATTTTCTTCAGATGGTCTTGGTGGTATTGGCATGGGATTAGGACCTGGAGGTCAACCTATTGATGCAAATCATATAAACAAAGGCATGGGAATGGGCAACATGGGACCTCGAGGTAAGAAGATTACTCCTATGCTTTTGTTTCATGAGAGCTTTAAGCTGTGTAGAAGGTAGATAGCTTTGTTTGCCTCCCCAAAAAGTTGGTAGCTTCTTAGGAATGTTAAAGCCAAATGAGTTTTTTTTTTGTTCAGCTTGATAATGGAAACTTGAATTTAACCAACTGCTCCATTTTTATTTTTTTTTTTTTCACTGTGGTCAAGACACAGCTCTCATTTTCTGACTCTTGAGCATGAGCAGCAGACACTGCAAAGATCCATGAAACTCCAAACCATCTCTCACTTTTAACACCTCTAGTGGGCTTGCAAATCTTTGGTGAGGATCTCTTGAAATAGCACAAGTTTCAAAGAGCCACCTAAAAAGTAGCACACACTCAGCTTTCCATGTCGAAATGCCAGTGGGTTTTTCCCCTTTGCTGCTTGATTTTCTGAGCAGGAATGTTGAAATCTCCTCAGACTTATCCCATGTAAGCTCTTCAGCCCAAGCCATGGATGTGTTGTGTGGTTTGAGTTCTGCAGCCTTTGGCTGGAATTTCTTGGCTGACACCTGCTATATAAAGCTTTCTCTTTTATTTTGAGGAATGGGAATGGAAGGCATGGGCTTTGGAATGAATAAAATGGGAGGTAAGCTGTGCTTCTTGCTCTGTTCATAGCTTTGTGCAAGTCCTGCAGGCTGAGCTCTGTGTGTGGGGCAGGAATTGGTGTGCTGGGGAATCATCACCAGTTCAGCAAGAATTGGGTCCTTTTTGGGTATTCAAACAGCTGCAGGTGTGTGGGGAGGGTGGGTCCATCCCATAAAACATGGCCTGTGCTTCCTTAGCTCGGGAGATCTGGAAGTGCCATCCTGGAGGTTGGAACTGGATCCTCAATATCCCAACCCACTCTGTGATTCCATGGTTTTTATAACGCTGTGCCCAAATCCTGACCCCTTTTTGGGAGCTGGTGCAGGGGAGCAGTGTGGGACTGTTGTGTGGCAGCAGCTGCTGGCTGTGCAGTGTGGAATGCCCTGCTGAAGAATTCCCAAATGTGTTTTTTCAGGAATGGAAGGTCCCTTTGGTGGCATGGAGAACATCGGCCGCTTCCCCGGCGGGATGAACATGGGCAGGATGAGCGGTAGGCCCTGGCTCTGTGTGTCCTGCTGCCTTCCCTGGCAGGGATCCCTCTTGCCAAAAGCCTCTTCTCAGTTTTATGGGGTTTTTCCAGTTGTATCCCCAAGTTCCTCGTGGTTTCTGAGCTGCACAAACCCAGTGATTTATTGATGGGACCTTGCACGGTTTATTCAGAAATATTATGGCTCTGTCCCATGTGTTTGGGGTAAATCCTGCTTTTCCTTGGGGCTTTATGCTCCTGAAGCCATGACAGAATGATCAGGAGAAAATCACAAAAACCTTCCTGTGCTTTACCACAGGATGATTCCTGTGGTAAAATGTTCTGTGAATCTTCGGGATGATTCCTGTGCTAAAATGTTCTGTGAATCTTCAGGATGATTCCTCTGGTAAAATGTTCTGTGAATCTTCGGGATGATTCCTGGGGTAAAATGTTCTGTGAATCTTCAGGATGATTCCTCTGGTAAAATGTTCTGTGAATCTTCGGGATGATTCCTGGGGTAAAATGTTCTGTGAATCTTCAGGATGATTCCTGTGGTAAAATGTTCTGTCAATCTTCGGGATGATTCCTGTGGTAAAATGTTCTGTGAATCTTCAGGATGATTCCTGTGGTAAAATGTTCTGTGAATCTTCGGGATGATTCCTGTGGTAAAATGTTGTGTGAATCTTCAGAATGATTCCTGTGGTAAAATGTTCTGTGAATCTTCAGGATGATTCCTGTGGTAAAATGTTCTGTGAATCTTTGGGATGATTCCTGTGGTAAAATGTTCTGTGAATCTTCGGGGTGATTCCTGTGGTAAAATGTTCTGTGAATCTTCAGGATGATTCCTGTGGTAAAATGTTCTGTCAATCTTCGGGATGATTCCTGTGGTAAAATGTTCTGTGAATCTTCAGGATGATTCCTGTGGTAAAATGTTCTGTGAATCTTCAAAATGATTCCTGGGGTAAAATGTTCTGTGAATCTTCGGGATGATTCCTGGGGTAAAATGTTCTGTGAATCTTCAGGATGATTCCTGTGGTAAAATGTTCTGTGAATCTTCGGGATGATTCCTGTGGTAGAATATTCTGTGAATCTTCGGGATGATTCCTGGGGTAAAATGTTCTCTCAGGGGCCATAAAACCCCCTGCAAACTTCTCCACTTCCTCTTTGCAGAGATGGATCGAGCCATGGGAGGGGGATTTGAGAGGGAGTTTGGAAGAAATGAGATGGGAATGTCCCGGAGTTTTGGAGAGCCCCTGGAGAGGGGAATAGGTGAGTGCAGTGTGTGAAATCCATTTCCTGCCTGCTTTTCATCCCTGAACTGCTCACAGAAATTATGGGGGTGTTACAGATAAAAAAAGCAGATTTTAGATTTGCTGTAGGAATTTGCTGTCTGGCTTTTAAATGCTGTTGGGAAGTTGTTCATTTTTGTCAGTAAAAACAAAATCCTGCTTCTCCTGCTGCATTTAACTTCCAAGCACATTCCCTGGAAATATTGGGCAATCTCAGTAATGAAAGTGCAGAATTTCTGGAGCAAAGCTGAACCCGAACATCTCTGAGCAGGCAGAGCTCCATCAACTTCCAGATTTAATTTGGTTTAACGACCAAATCATAACATTTCAGAATCAAGGGAACCATTCCTTATGTCCTATCCTTCCATCCCTTGTCCCCAGTCCCTCTCCAGCTCTCTTGGAGCACCTCCAGGCTCTGAGCTCTCCCTGGAGCCTTCCCTGCTCCAGGTGAGCACCCTCAGCTCTCCCTGAGCTCCAGAGGGGCTCCAGCCCTTGGAGCAGCTCTGGGGTCTCCTCTGGACTCTCTCCCAGCAGCTCCACGTCCTTATTTTGGATTTCCCAGGGCTGGACTCTCTCCCAGGAGCTCCACATCCTTATTTTGGGGTCCCAGGGCTGGGCTCTCTCCAGCAGCTCCACATCCTTGTTTTGGGCTCCCAGGGCTGGGGCAGCTCCAGAGTCTCCTCTGGACTCTCTCCCAGCAGCTCCATGTCCTTATTTTGGATTTCCCAGGGCTGGGCTCTCTCCCAGCAGCTCCATGTCCTTATTTTGGGTTTCCCAGGGCTGGACTCTCTCCCAGCAGCTCCATGTCCTTATTTTGGGTTTCCCAGGGCTGGACTCTCTCCCAGCATCTCCATGTCCTTGTTTTGGGGTCCCAGGGCTGGGGCAGCTCTGCAGGGGGGTCTGAGCTGAGCGCTCTGGGTTTCCCTCACCCTGCAGGCGCAGAGCCCTGGCCTGGGGGAGCTCTGAGCGCTGGGCATTGATCCCAGCAGAGCGAGCAGCCCTCAGCTCTCTGCACGCCCACCCTGCTGACGCTGTCCGTGCTGTGTTGCAGGTGGTGGCAACGCCAGCATCCCTGGCATCGAGAGGATGGCGCCTGGCATCGAGCGCATGGGCTCGGGCATCGAGCGGCTCCCGGCGGGGATGGGGCACGGCATGGAGCGGGTGGGCTCGGACATAGACAGGATGGGGCTGGTGCTGGACCGCATGGGCTCCAACGTGGAGCGCATGGGCTCGGGCATGGAGCGCATGGCGCCGCTGGGCATCGACCACTTGGCGCCCAACCTGGAGCGCATGGGGCCGGGCATGGAGCGCATGGGGCCGGGCATGGAGCGCATGGGCTCCGGCATCGGCTTCGGCATCGAGCGCATGGGCGCCGCCATCGAGCGCGTGGGCGGCGCCATGGACAGGATGGGCTCGGGCGTGGAGCGCATGGGGGCGGGCATGGATAGGATGGGCATCGGCCTGGAGCGCATGGTGCCCGCCGGCATGGGCGCGGGCATGGGGCAGGTGATAGAGAGGATGCCCGCGGGGCTGGAGCGCATCGGGGGCCCGCCCATGGACAGGATCGGGATAGAGAGGATGGGAGCCGCCCCCATGGACAGGATGGGCCTGGAGCGCATCGGGGCCGCCAACATGGAGAGGATGGGGCCGCCCATGGGGCAGGGCATGGGGGCGGGCATGGAGCGCATGGGGCTGCCCATGGGCGGCAACTTCGAGCGGCCCATGGACATGGAGCGGGGCAACTTCGCAGGGAATTTTGCAGGGTCCCTGGGAGGAGCCGGCGGCCCTGCGCCCGGCGTGGCCCGGAAAGCCTGTCAGATATTTGTGAGAAATGTGAGTGCCCCTTTTGCCTTCTCCCACTGCTGCCCTTTCCCACCCATTGTCACTGGTGTGTTGATCTCATCCATGCTCGTTTGCCAGTCCCAATGTCTGATACTGGATGCTGCCACTCTTTGGGGACAGCTGGAGCCATTTCCTTACCAGGAGAGCTCCTGGCTGACCATGATCTATGGTTTTATGGCAGTGGCTGTCCTGGGATAGATTCTGGTTTTGGGGAGCTGGGGGTGCCTGCAGGTGATTCAGCAGAGCCTCAGTAATGGTTTATTCCTCTCTTCCCACAGCTGCCTTTTGATTTTACATGGAAAATGCTGAAAGATAAATTCAATGAATGTGGTGAGTTATTTTCCTCACTCTGAGGAATTAATATGAATAACCTCCCAGAGTGGCAAAGCCAGGGTGGGGAGCAGTCCTTGGGGTGGGGAATTGGGGACTGGTTGGAGAGTGGCAAAGCCAGGATGGGGAGGTGGAGAATGGGGATTGGATGGAGAGCAGTCCTTGGGGTAGGGAATGGGGTTTGGATGGAGGATGCCAAAGCCAGGGTGGGGAGCAGTCCTTGGGATGGAGAACACCAAAACCAAGATGGGAAGCAGTTCTTGGGGTGGGGAATGGGGACTGGTTGGAGAGTGGCAAAGCAAGGATGGGGAGCAGTCCTTGGGGTAGGGAGTTGGCATTGGATGGAGAGTGGATGGAGGATGGCAAAGCCAGGGTGGGGAGCAATCCTTGGGGTAGGGAATGGGGATTGGATGGAGGATGCCAAAGCCAGGATTGGGAGCAGTCCTTAGAGTAGGGAATTGGGATTGGATGGAGAGTGGATGGAAAAGCCAGGGTGGGGAGCAGTCCTTGGGGTGGAAAAGAGGGACTGGATGGAGAGAGCCAAAGCCAGGATGGGGAGGGGGAGAATGGGGATTGGATGGAGAACACCAAAGCCAGGATGAGCAGCAGTTCTTGGAGTAGGGAATTGGGATTGGATGGAGAGTGGATGGAGGATGGCAAAGCCAGGGTGGGGAATAGTCCTTGGGATAGAGAACATCAAAACCAAGATGGGGAGCAGTTCTTGGGGTGGGGAATGGGGAGTGGATGGAGAGTGCCAAAGCCAGGATGGGGAGCAGTCCTTGGGTGGAGAACAGGGACTGGGTGGGGAGTGCCTGACCGTGCTGTGCCCGCAGGCCACGTGCTCTATGCCGACATCAAGATGGAGAACGGCAAGTCCAAGGGCTGCGGCGTGGTGCGCTTCGAGTCGCCCGAGGTGGCGGAGCGCGCGTGCCGCATGATGAACGGGCTGCAGCTGCGCGGCCGCGAGATCGACGTGCGGATCGACCGCAACGCCTAGGCACCCTGCAGGGCTGTGCTGCACCGCTGCAGGGCTGCAATGCTGCAGGGCTGTGCTGCACCGCTGCAGGGCTGCACCGCTGCAGGGCTGCACCGCTGCAGGGCTGCACCGCTGCAGGGCTGCAATGCTGCAGGGCTGTGCTGCACCTCTGCGGGGCCGCACTGCTGCAGGGCCCGCGCCTCCGCCCTGCACCGCTGCACCACCGCACCACTGCAGGGCTGCACCACACCTCTACAGCGCTGCCCTGCACCACTGCAGGGCTGCACCACACCTCTACAGCGCTGCCCTGCACTACTGCAGGGCTGCACCACACCTCTACAGTGCTGCCCTGCACTACTGCAGGGCTGCAACTCTGCTCTGCACCACTGCAGGGCTGCAGCTCTGCCCCGCGCCTCCTCCTCCTCTCTGACTGGATGTAAAGCTGTTCAGCCCGACCCGGTTGCTTTCTGGAGTAATTTTAAGTCCTTTTTTTAACCGAGGGAGCCCCGTTTTACTGGTTTTTGCATTGGAACTGCCATGTGCACAATCTTTTTTTGTAGTTGTGGAATTTCCTTGACCTGACAGATGTAAACAGTCTGACTTTGATAATAAATGCCAGTTCAGTATTTCAGTCGCAGCATCCTTTACTCTGCTTAAAGTCCCTGCCAGCTCAGCTAGGTAAACTCCAGTTTGTCAGAAATATTCAGTGTTCCCCTTGATTTCTGACAGAATCTCTTTAAGATTTATCCAAGGGTGCAGAATCTTCCCTCTTCTCTATCCCACCTAATCCATGGGCAGTCCCAGCTCAAGTTTTTTCTCTAGTGGCAATGTTGGTTTAAAAATAATCTCCCCTGCGTGGCGTTGAAGTCAGTGGAAAGATTTGAACTGAAAATGGGGTTAAAAAAACCTCATTATTCTCTCCTGTGGCAGAGACAGGTAAGGAGCAAACACCTGCTGCAGGTGCGAGGGGGGGAGAATTCTGCTTTTTCTGCAGGAAACGCTTTTAACACAAATGGATCGGGTGTGGGGCATGGAGGGGCACTGGGGTGTGGGGGTCCCGGTGGGGCCGGGGAGGGTCGGGGACAGCCTCGAATGGGGCCGGGGAGGACCGGGAGCGGAGCCGGGGAAGCGTCCGGAGCAGTCCCGGTGGGGCCGAGGAGGATCCAGGACAGCCCCGGTGGAGCCGGGGAGGATCGGGGTCAGCCCCGGTGGGGCTGTGGAGGATACGGGACAGCCCCAGTGGGTCCGGAGCAGCCCCGGTAGAGCCGGGGAGGACCGGGAGCAGCCCCGGGGGAGGGTCCGGAGCAGTCCCGGTGGAGCCGGGGGGGATCCAGGATAGCCCCGGTGGAGCCGGGGGAGGATCGGGGTCGGCCCCGGTGCGGCTGTGGAGGATCCAGGAGAGCCCCGGTGGAGCCGGGGAGGATCGGGGTCAGCCCCGGTGGGGCTGTGGAGGATACGGGACAGCCCCAGTGGGTCCGGAGCAGCCCCGGGGTTCCCGGCCCGCTCCCGCCGTTCGCGGCCACGTGGCGCGGGCGGCGCGCGGCAGTGACGTCACGGCGCGGCGGCGGCGCGCGGAGGTCACGGGGCGCGCGGGGCGATGGCGGCGGCCGGAGGGTGCCGGGTGAGCGCGGGGGCACCGGCCGGGAGCGGGCGGGACGGGACCCCCGGGGCCTGCCCGGCCCGGCGGGCACAGCGAGCGGCGCGGCGGGGCCGGCCCGGAGCCGCCGGTCCCTCCCCGCCCGCCGGGCCCCGGTGCTGGCGGCTCCCGGTGCGGACACCCGGGCCAGGGGGGCTCCGGTTCCACGCTCGGTGCTCCTGCCAGGCCCGGCGGGACGGAGCCTCCAGCGGGGCCGTGACCCCGGGATTGGAGGGGTCGAGGCTCCTCCAGCCCAAACATTCCGGGATCCCGCGGTTCCCGAGCCCGGAGCTGCTCCCGGGGCCTCTCCCGGGGTTCTCCCGGTGCTCCCGTGCCCGGAGCTGTTACCGGGGCTCTCCCGGGGCTCCATGGGGGCGGTTTTACCGTGAGCTGCCCCCGGAGCTCCCTGGCCGGGATGAGCCCGGTGTGCCCGGAGCCTCGGGGTCTCTGCTCCGTTCGTGCCTCTGCTCGGGATCTCTGTCCCGGTCCCCGGTGCCGCTCGGGATCTCTGTCCCGGTCCGCGGCTCCCGCCCCCGGTGCTGCTCGGGATCTCTGTCCCGGTCCCCGGTGCTGCTCGGGAGCCAGCTCCGATTTTTGTGGGATTTCCGTGACTGTACCCTGCGCTCAGCCCTGACCCCTTCCAGAGCTGGATCTGCGGGTTTGACCTCGGCAAAGGCAGCACAACCATCCTGGGCTTGTCCTGGGACCCTCCACAGCTGGGAAAAGTTCCTTTTGGAGGAATTTTCCCATCAAAACCCCTCAGCGCTTCTCACATTTCACCTCCAGGTGGATTTGTGCGTCCCAAATCCGCCCGCTGGGAGCTCTGGGTGCTGCCCTGAGCTCGCTCCGTGTGTTTTCCTTGCAGCAATGTCTCCTCCGCGGGCCCTGGCTGCTCTCCCGGCGCTATCCCGGCCCTGCCTTCCCCAGGACTGCCCTGCCCCGCATCTGCAGCCCTGCCCTGGGCACCCCACAGGTTGGTGCCTCCTGAATTTATCCCATTTCCACCCCAGGGGGAGTTCCCAGCACAGCCCTCAGCTGGATGTGGCTCTGGGAAGTGCCAGGCTGGGAATTTCCGTTTTTTAAATGGAACTAAGGGGATTTTAGGGGACTGTTCTAGGCTGGGAATGGAACTCAAGGAATTTTTGGGGTGAGTTCCAGGCTGGGAATCTCCACTTTATAAATGGAACTCAAGGAATTTTTGAGTTCCAAGCTGGGAATCTCCACTTTTTAAATGGAACTCAAGGAATTTTTGGGGACAGTTCCAAGCTGAAAATCTCCACTTTTTAAATGGAGCTCAAGGAATTTTGGGGGCCAGTTCCAGGCTGGGAATCTTCACTTTTTAAGTGGAACTTAAGGAATTTTTGAGTTCCAGGCTGGGAATCTCCACTTTTTAAATGGAACTAAAGGAATTTTTGAGTTCCAAGCTAGAAATTTCCACTTTTTAAGTGGAACTAAGGGAATTTTAGGGGCCAGTTCCAGGCTGGGAATCTTCACTTTTTAAAATGAACTAAGGGAATTTTTGGGGACAGTTACAAGCTGGGAATCTCCACTTTCTAAAATGAACTAAGGGAATTTTGGGGACAGTTCCAGGCTGGCAATTTCCATTTTTGAAATGGAACCCAAGGAATTTTTGGGGTGAATTCCAAGCTGGGAATCTCTACCTTTTAAATGGAACTAAGGGAATTTTTTGGGGTGAGTTCCAAGCTGGGAATCTTCACTTTTTAAAATGAACTAAGGGAATTTTTGGGTCCAGTTCCAAGCTAGAAATTTCCACTTTTTAAGTGGAACTTAAGGAATTTTTGGGGCCAGTTCCAAGCTGAGAATCTCCACCTTTTAAATGGAACTCGAGGAATTTTGGGGGCCAGTTCCAGGCTGGGAATTTTCACTTTTTAAGTGGAACTTAAAGAATTTTTGGGGTGAGTTCCAGGCTGGATATTTCCGCTTTATAAATGGAACTAAGGGAATTTTAGGGGACAGTTCCAGGCTGGGAAATTCCAGTTTTTAAATTGAACTAAGGGGATTTTGGGGCCAGTTTGAGGCTGGGAATCTCCACTTTTAAATTGAACTAAGGGAATTTTAGGGGCCAGTTCCAAGCTAGAAATTTCCACTTTTTAAATGGAACTAAGGGAATTTTTGGGGTGAGTTCCAAGCTGGGAATCTCCACTTTTTAAATGAAACTGGGTGGGATTTAAAGTCATTTCACCCCAATCCATGCTGAAATTCCATGAAATCCCTTGGCCTTGTGGCTCTTTGAAGGATCAGCTGCTGCTTTTCCAAGCAGCTCCATTTTTACCCCATGTTCTAAAAGTGATCCTCAAGCCCAAAACTTGTGATTTTTTGGGTCCTGTCTGCTCTGATTCCATGGGATTCTCCAACATGGAATGGTTTTCTCCAGTCCAGATGCTACTCCTCGGGAGGAAGGAAGGGATTCATCTCAGGTTTTGTGGAGAACATCAAACAGGAGTTAGCCAAAAACAAAGAGATGAAGGAAAGCATCAAAAAATTCCGAGATGAAGCCAAAAAGCTGGAGGAGTCGGATGCCCTGAGGGAAGCCAGGAGGAAATATGTGAGTGTTTGGGGTTTCCCTGGTTTATTGAGCTTTTACTGCTCTGAGTGAGCATTAAATCCACAGCTGAGCTGTTCTGCCTGGCTGGGAGCACTCAGTATGCCTCAGAATGTTTATTTGTTGGAATGTTTTGGGGTTTTTATTTTTTTATTCTAGTGGAAAGTCCTTTCCAGCAGACGCTTGGCTGCATTTCTGAGCAGATCAAATAATGAGGCATCAAATTGAGCATCAAATGTTTCTTTTGCATTGTTCAGAGAGCTCTGAGCATCATCATTTGCAAAGCTGCTGCTGACTCAGGCCGTGAACTCCTGAAATGTTCCTTTTTCTGCCCTCAATCCCAGCCCTAATGGATTGTGCTCCATCCAAGCTGGGCTTGAGTGGTTTCTGTCTCTTGATTAATGTTCTCTTCCCCCAGAAAACCATTGAATCTGAAACAGTGAAGACCTCAGAAGTGATTAAAAAGAAGCTTGAAGAAATAACAGGGACGGTTAAAGAGGTAAAAATGAATTTTCCTCAGGGCAGCTCTGCTGGAGTTGGGTTTTGGAGGGGCTGGAATTGCCATTGCTGGGGGCAGGTGCTGCAGCTCCTGGAGCTTTTAAAACCAGAGGCATTCACAAAATACTGGATTGGGTGGGATCTGAGGAGAGCCAGGCAGGGATTCCGCTGGGATTGGGGGGGATGGAGAAGAGGAGACCCCACCTGCAGCCTTGGGAGCACCAAATGAGGATGGAGAGAATCCAGAGGAGCCCCCAGGGCTGGAGCCAGGCTGGGAGTGCTCACCTGGAGGGGAGAGGGCTCCAGGGAGAGCTCAGAGTCCAGAGGAGCTCCAGAAGGGCTGGGGCTGAGCCTGGAGCTGCAATGACCTTTCCCTTTTCCTTTTTCCTTTTTCCCTTCTCCCTTCTCCCTTCTCCCTTCTCCCTTCTCCCTTTTCCTTTTTCCTTTTCCCTTTTCCCTTCTCCCTTTTCCCTTCTCCCTTTTCCCTTCTCCCTTCTCCCTTTTCCTTTTTCCCTTCTCCCTTCTCCCTTTTCCCTTCTCCCTTTTCCCTTCTCCCTTCTCCCTTCTCCCTTCTCCCTTTTCCTTTTTCCCTTCTCCCTTCTCCCTTCTCCCTTCTCCCTTCTCCCTTCTCCCTTTTCCCTTTTCCCTTTTCCCTTCTCCCTTCTCCCTTCTCCCTTCTCCCTTCTCCCTTTTCCCTTCTCCCTTCTCCCTTTTTCCCTTTCTCCCTTCTCCCTTCTCCCTTTTCCCTTCTCCCTTCTCCCTTTTTCCCTTTCTCCCTTCTCCCTTCTCCCTTCTCCCTTTTCCCTTTTCCCTTCTCCCTTTTCCCTTTTCCTTTCTCCCTTCTCCCTTCTCCCTTTTGCCTTTTCCCTTCTCCTTTTTCCTTTCTCCCTTCTCCCTTCTCCCTTTTCCCTTCTCCCTTTTCCCTTCTCCCTTTTTTTTCCTCCCTTTTTTTTCCCCTTCTCCCTTTTCCCTTTTCCCTTTTCCCTTCTCCCTTTTCCCTTCTCCCTTTTCCCTTCTCCCTTCTCCCTTCTCCCTTCTCCCTTCTCCCTTCTCCCTTCTCCCTTCTCCCTTCTCCCTTTTCCCTTTTCCCTTCTCCCTTCTCCCTTCTCCCTTCTCCCTTCTCCCTTTTCCCTTTTCCCTTCTCCTTTGCAGAGTTTGGACGAGGTCAGCAGGAGCGACCTGGGCAGGAAGATCAAGGAAGGGGTGGAGGAAGCTGCCAAAACAGCCAAACAATCTGCAGAGTCTGTGAGCAGGGGAGGGGAGAAGCTGGGCAGGACTGCAGCCTTCAAAGCCATCTCCCAGGTACTGCTGCTGCTGCTCCCTGGGCTCCCTGGGCACCCAGAACCTCGGGAGAGCCTTTCTGGGGAGGTTTGGGGTGAAATCTGAAATCCTGCAAGGGTGAAATCCTGCAGGGGTGGAATCTGAAATTCTACAGGTGGGAAATCTGAAATCCTGCAGGGGTGAAATCCTGCAGGGGTGGAATCTGAAATCCTGCAGGGATGAAATCTGAAATCCTGCAGGGGTGGAATCCTGCAGGGGTGGAATCTGAAATCCTGCAGAGGTGGAGTCTGAAATTGTGCAGGGGTGAAATCTGAAATCTGAAATCCTGCAGGGGTGAAATCTGCAAGGGTGAAATCTGAAATCCTGCAAGGGTAAAATCCTGCAGGTCTGAAATCTGAAATCTGAAATCTGAAATCCTGCAGGTCTAAAATCTTGCATGGGTGAAATCTGAAATCCTGCAGATCTGAAATCTGAAATTGTGCAGGTGTAGAATCTGAAATTGTGCAGGTCTGAAATCTGAAATCCTGCAGGGGTTAAATCTGAAATCCTGCAAGGGTGAAATCTGAAATTGTGCAGGTGTAGAATCTGAAATCCTGCAGGAGTGAAATCTGAAATCCTGCAGATCTGAAATTCTGCAGGGGTTAAATCTGAAATCCTGCAGGTCTGAAATCTGAAATCTGAAATCCTGCAGGTCTAAAATCTGAAATTGTGCAGGTGTAGAATCTGAAGTCCTGCAGGTCTGAAATCTGAAGTCCTGCAGGGGTGGAATCTGAAATCCTGCAGGGTTGAAACCTGCAAGGGTGAAATCTGAAATCCTGCAGGGATGAAATCTGAAATTGTGCACGGGTGAAATCTGAAATCCTGCAGGTCTGAAATCTGAAGTCCTGCAGGGGTTAAATCTGAAATCCTGCAGGTGGGAAATCTGAAATCCTGCAGGTCTAAAATTCTGCAGGGGTTAAATCTGAAATCCTGCAGATCTGAAATTCTGCAGGAGTTAAATCTGAAGTCCTGCAGGGGTTAAATCTGAAATCCTGCAGAGTTGAAATCTGAAATCCTGCAAGGGTGGAATCTGAAATCCTGCAGGGGTGAAATCCTGCAGGGATGGAATCTGAAATTGTGCAGGTGTAGAATCTGAAATCCTGCAGGTCTGAATTCTGAAATCCTGCAAGAGTTAAATCTGAAATCCTGCAGGGATGAAATCTGAAATCTTGCAGGTCTGAAATTTAAAATCCTGCAGGGGTGAAATCTGAAATTGTGCAGGTGTAGAATCTGAAATCCTGTAGGGGTGAAATCTGAAATCCTGCAGGTCTGAAATCTGAAATTGTGCAGGGTTGAAACCTGCAAGGGTGAAATCTGAAATCCTGCAGAGGTGGAGTCTGAAATCCTGCAAGAGTGAAATTGTGCAGGTGTAGAATCTGAAATCCTGCAGGGATGGAATCTGAAATCCTGCAGGGGTGAAATCTGAAATCCTGCAGATCTGAAATCTGAAATCCTGCAGGGGTGGAGTCTGAAATCCTGCAGGGTTGAAATCTGAAATCTGAAATCCTGCAGGTCTGAAATCTGAAATACTGCAGGGGTGAAATCTGAAATTGTGCAGGTGTAGAATCTGAAATCCTGCAGGAGTGAAATCTGAAATCCTGCAGATCTGAAATTCTGCAGGTGGGAAATCTGAAATCCTGCAGGTCTGAAATCTGAAATCCTGCAGGGTTGAAACCTGCAAGGGTGAAATCTGAAATCCTGCAGGGGTGAAATCTGAAATCCTGCAAGGGTAAAATCCTGCAGGTCTGAAATCTGAAATCTGAAATCCTGCAGGTCTAAAATCTTGCATGGGTGAAATCTGAAATCCTGCATGGGTGAAATCTGAAATCCTGCTGGGTTGAAATCTGAAATCCTGCAGGTCTGAAATCTGAAGTCCTGCAGGTTTGAAATCTGAAATCCTGCAGGGGTGAAATCTGAAATCCTGCAGGGGTTAAATCTGAAATACTGCAGGTCTGAAATCTGAAATCCTGCAGGGGTTAAATCTGAAATTGTGCAGGTGTAGAATCTGAAATCCTGCAGGGTTGAAATCTGAAATCTGAAATCCTGCAGGTCTGAAATCTGAAATCCTGCAGATCTGAAATTCTGCAGGTCTGAAATCTGAAATTGTGCAGGGGTGAAATCTGAAATCCTGCAGGTCTGAAATCTGAAATCCTGCAGGGCTGAAATTTAAAATCCTGCAGGGGTGAAATCTGAAATCCTGCCGATCTCAAATCCTGCAGGGGTGCAATCACACCTCCCCTGGCAGGGCTGAGCTCCCTGCATGCAGGGTTGGAAAATGCCCCTCTCCAGAGGAATTTCAGCTTTCTCAAACCCCTCTTTTTGCAGGAAACACAGAAAATACCCAATGTTTTATTGCCAAGCTGTGGCTGCCCCACCCCTGACCCACCCAGGTCCCAAAGCATCGCAGGATGGGGATTTTGAGCTTTTGGCACTAAACCCACCCTGACGGGGCTGTTTTCCTTGCAGGGAGTGGAAACTGTAAAGAAGGAAATAGATGAGAGTGTTCTGGGGCAGACTGGTCCCTACAGGCGCCCGGAGCGGCTGCGGAAGCGCACGGAATATTCCGGAGAGAGGATCAAAGAGCAGCGAGTGTTTGAAGCCAATGAGTACGTGAGGGTCCTCAGGGGGGATCTTTCTGTGTGTAATTTAATGGAAAAGGTAAAAAAAAAACCAGGGATTAAAATCCAGGAGCTGTGGGGAGCAGCTGGGTCTCCAGCACGTTCCCAGCAGGAGTGGGTGATCCTGGATCTTCCTGTGGTAAAATTTGAAATTTCAAGTTCTAAAGGTGAAATTTGATGTTCTGAGGTGAAATCCTGTCGGGTTTTCGGCTGTTAACCGAAAGGTTGGTGGTTCGAGCCCACCCAGGGACGCCAATTGTCGGGTTTTCGGCTGTTTGGAGGGCCTGGAAAGGCCCGGAGTGGCCTTGGGGCAGCCCGCGTATCGAAGGACGAGAAGAGGCTTCAGTTCTTCTTTCGGTCTCGGTGTTTATTAATTGTTTATCTAAAAGATTTTCTTTCAGCCCGACAGAGATCTGCTCAGCAGCCAGCCATGAGCACACTGTGCTGCCCTCCGGACAGTCACCTATCTTTATACCCATTGTTACGTGTACAATATTTATCATTTTTCCCCAATACCATTTATTCTTATTACCCGGTGTGTTGTGGTGTGTTGCAATATCCTGTTTTACCTTCTCCCTTCCCCCTCGCCCCTCGCTGAGTGTGCCCTGTCAGTCAGGCTAACATTACCAGCAAGGCGTCGTGTGATAGGTGTCCCTAGTCCTTTGAGACCCTGCCCCTTCACCTGGTTGGTGGCTCACCTGTCCCCTCCCCTTCCCCTGTCCTGAGCTTAAAATGTGAATGAGACCATGCGGCCTCATTCTGTTAGCAGCAGTAGCCCAGTGCAGACATCTCTGTACCCATGGAATAAACATCTGGCAACCTTCTAGCAGAATCCATTCCCTTTCTCTCTACCATCGCCAGAAGCTCTCTCTCGTGAGGAGAACGGAGTCCTGTCTTGTGCCCACCTGCACTCTCCAGCAGCCAAGGTATCTCTGGGGTAAAACACCGCAGTGCTGCCTTTGGCCCAGCAGCGAGGGTCAGAACTGGCCTGGGCACCATCTAACTGGTTATATTGGGATTCATATTCCAATACCGGTGCACTTTCAGTAATAACCAATCCCAAAGTGCCACCATCACCAAAGAAGATGGAGGAGAAGAAGAAGAAGAAGAAGGACAGGACACGCCCCAATTCCTCCATCTTACTTCTCTAAACCCCCCTGTACATAAATCCTAAACCCTGTGTCTCACTCTCTAATTAACCAATCCCTTCACCATTCACCCCGGTGAAACCCTCCTATCCTCATACAGGTGTCGTCTCCTGTGTAGGATCAAAGTGCAGCCACCAGACACTTCTGGAACATTCCAGGACTCCTGAGCCCCCCAAGGGTGCTCTCGGTGGCTCGGCATGTCAGGACTCAGATCCTGAGATCCCACAAAATCCTGAGCTGGGCATTGTTCTGTGTTCACTTTTAACTTGCAGCTGGGTGATGCTGGCAGGACTAAAGCTGAGCTCTGTTTTTCTGGGGTGCTTTTCTTCTCTGGGCTGAGTTTTATTTGTCTGCTGCTTTATTTATCTGGAGTTTTGTTTATCTAATGTTTTATTTATCTGGGTTTTTATTTGCCTGGTGTGTTTCATTTATCTGATGGATCATTTATGGGGCTGCAATTTATTGTATAATTGATGGGGCCATCGTTTATCTTGTAATTGAGCTCATCATTTCTGTGCTGTCTCAGCCTCAGTGATGCCAACTGCTGCAGGGATATTCCTCAGGGTGTTGTCTGTGTTTGTTGCAAGTTCATTTTTCCCAAATAATCCACATTTTATCCCTGTTTTCTGCCCTCTCTAGGGAAGCCATGGGCATGGTGCTGCATAAAGACTCCAAGTGGTACCAGCAGTGGAAAGATTTCAAGGACAACAATGTGGTTTTTAACAGTGAGTTGTGCACATTCCCTGCTCCCATCTGGGGCCTCCAGCCCCAGCAAATCCCAAATTCCCACTTTTCTCTGTCTGCATGGAGCCTGAAACAAGGAAAAATCCTGAAAAATCGAGGGAGTTTCACACAACTTCCAAATTGGTGAAAGGCTTTAAAAAAAAATTTAAAATCCTGTGATCTTTTTGTCATATAAAGCTGACTTTTGATATCATCTGTGGCTTTTTCTGCAAATGCCCTGAAAATAATCCCAGAATTTAGGTTGGAAAAGCCCTCCAGGACCTTTTGAGTCCAACCTGGAGCCAGGCTCACCTTGTCACCCCCAGTGCCACCTCCAGGGATGGAAACAGCCCTGCTCAAAGTGAGCCTGATCCTGAATTTGCTCATTCCATTGGATAAATACCATTCCCAGAGGGGTTAAATCTGAGTGTTAGCAGAGGAGGAGTTGCTGAGAGATCAGAACATTGCAGGAAAACAGGGAGGAAAACAGGGAGGAAAATGGGGAGGAAAATGGGGAATAAAATGGGGAGGAAAATGGGGAGGAGAACAGGGAGGAAAATGGGGGAGAAAACAGGGAGGAAAATGGGGAGGAAACAGAAAAATGGGGAATAAAATGGAGAGAAAACTGGAGAGCAAGCCTGGTGCTGGACAGAGGGGTGGAGGAGAGGTTGGGAGGGCTCTGAGCTCTCTGTTCCCTGCAGGGTTCTTTGAGATGAAGATGAAATACGACGAGAGCGACAACGCCTTCATCCGAGCGTCGCGCGCCGTCACCGACCGCGTCACCGACCTGATAGGTACCGGGACAGGGACAGGGACGGGGACAGGGACAGGGACAGGGACAGGGACAGGGCCAGGGACGGGGACGGGGACAGGGGCAGGGACAGGGGCAGGGACAGGGATGGGAACAGGGACAGGGACAGGGACAGGGACAGGGACAGGGGCAGGGACAGGGGCAGGGACAGGGATGGGAACAGGGACAGGGACGGGGACAGGGACGGGGACAGGGACGGGGACAGGGACAGGGACAGGGACAGGGACGGGGACAGGGACAGGGATGGGGACAGGGACGGGGACAGGGACAGGGACAGGGACAGGGACAGGGACGGGGCCAGGGCCAGGGACAGGGCCGGGGACAGGGACAGGGACAGGGCCAGGGCCAGGGACAGGGCCGGGGACAGGGACAGGGCCAGGGACAGGGACGGGGACGGGGACAGGGACAGGGATGGGGACAGGGACGGGGACAGGGACGGGGACAGGGACAGGGACACCTGAGCTGCTCCTGCCGCTGGGGCTGCCAGCCCTGGCCACGTCCCAGAGCCCTGCAGCACCTCCAGGGTCCCTGTGTGGGTGAGGGATGGGAGGAAAATCCTTGGGATCAACCTCAGGTTCGGCTTCAAGGCTGGAGTCGTTCCATGGGTGGCTTTTCCTTCCTGGCTGTCCCTGTGTCCAGGTGGCTTTTCCCTCTCTGTCTGTCTGTCCCAGAGCTCTGTCCCTGTTCTCTGGTGCCTTTTCCCTCTCTGTCTGTCTGTCCCAGGGCCGTGTCCCTGTGTCCTGATGGCTTTCCTCCCTGTCTGTCCCTGTTCTCTGGTGGCTTTTCCCCCCTCTGTCTGTCTGTCCCCCCTCTATCTGTCTGTCTCAGAGCTCTGTCCCTGTGTCCTGGTGGCTCTGTCTGTCTGTCTCAGAGCTGTGTCCCTGTGTCCTGGTGGCTTTCCCCGCTCTGTCTGTCTGTCCCAGAGCCCTGTCCCTGTGTCCTGCTGGCTCTGTCTGTCTGTCTCAGAGCTGTGTCCCTGTTCTCTGGTGGCTTTCCCCGCTCAGTCTGTCTGTCCCCCCTCTGTCTGTCTGTCCCAGAGCTCTGTCCCTGTGTCCAGCTGTTTTTCCCCCCTCTGTCTGTCTGTCCCCCCTCTGTCTGTCTGTCCCAGAGCTGTGTCCCTGTGTCCTGGTGGCTCTGTCTGTCTGTCCCAGGGCTCTGTCCCTGTGTCCTGGTGGCTTTTCCCCCTCTGTCTGTCTGTCCCAGAGCTGTGTCCCTGTGTCCTGGTGGCTCTGTCTGTCTGTCCCAGAGCTCTGTCCCTGTGTCCTGGTGGCTTTTCCTCCCTGTCTGTCTGTCCCAGGGCCGTGTCCCTGTGTCCTGCTGGCTCTGTCTGTCTGTCCCAGGGCCGTGTCCCTGTGTCCAGCTGTTTTTCCCTCTGTCTGTCTGTCTGTCCCAGAGCTCTCTCCCTGTGTCCTGGTGGCTTTTCCTCCCTGTCTGTCTGTCCCAGAGCTCTGTCCCTGTATCCAGCTGTTTTTCCCCCCTCTGTCTGTCTGTCCCAGAGCTCTGTCCCTGTGTCCCCATGCTGGCTGGTGGCAGTGCCAGCACCCCCGGGCTGTTTTGCTGTTTCTGCAGGGGGTTTGTTCTCCAAGACCGAGATGTCGGAGGTGCTGACGGAGATCCTGCGGGTGGATCCCTCCTTTGACAAGGATCGCTTCCTGAAGCAGTGTGAGCGGGACATCATCCCCAACGTCCTCGAGGTGCTCCCCCTCATTTCCCCCTCCTTTCCCCATGGAAAATGGGATTTTTGTCTTTACTTTTGCACTGCTAAAATCAAAAGTTGGGTCGGGATTTGCTTCTCCAGCTTTGCACAGGAAAGGTCTTTGCACAGACCTTGGGCAGGGAATCGGATCCCACATTTAGGTTGAAACCATGGGATAAGAAATGTATAAATAATACATAAATATTATAAATATATAGATAATTTATACTATAAATATATAAAATATATTAAAAGGTAGGTTGAAACCATGGGATAATAAATGTGTAAATAAATACATAAATATTATAAGTATATAGATAATTCATATTAGAAATATATATATAAAAATATATATATAAATATATATATATAAATATATATATATATATAAAGGTAGGTTGAAACATGGGATAATAAATGTATAAACAAATACACAAACATTATAAATATAATTTATTAAGGTATATATTATAAATTATAAAATATATAAAAAGGTAGTTTGAAACCATGGGATAATAAATGTATAAATAAATACATAAATATATAGATAATTCATATTATATCATATTATAAATATATAATTATAAATATATAATTCATATTATATCATATTATAAATATATAAATATATATATAAAGGTAGTTTGAAACCATGGGATAATAAATGTATAAATAAATACATAAATATTATAAATATATAGATAATTCAAATTATAAATATATAAATATATATAAAGGTAGGTTGAAACCATGGGATAATAAATGTATAAATAAATCCATAAATATATAGAAAATTTATACTATAAATATATAAAATATATTAAAAGGTAGGTTGAAACCATGGGATAATAAATGTGTAAATAAATACATAAATATTATAAGTATATAGATAATTCATATTAGAAATATATATATATATATATATATATAAAGGTAGGTTGAAACCATGGGATAATAAATGTATAAATAAATACATAAATATATAGATAATTCATATTATAAATATATAAAATATATAAAAAGGTAGGTTGAAACCATGGGATAATAAACGTATAAATAAATACATAAATATTATAAATATATGGATAATTCATACTATAAATATATAAATATATATATAAAGGTAGGTTGAAACCATGGGATAATAAATGTATAAATAAATACATAAATATTATAAATATAGGGATAATTCATATTATAAATATATAAATATATACATAAAGGTAGGTTGAAACCATGTGATAATAAATGTATAAATAAATACATAAATATTATATATATAGATGACTTATACTATAAATATATAAAAATATATATAAAGGTAGGTTGAAACCATGGGATAATAAATAGATAAATATGATAAATATATATAAATATTATAAATATATAAACATATGCTATTAAATGTATTATAAATATATATATGATTTATATATTTAAATATAAATATAAATTATAGATATCTATATGGAGCTATATATACATTATATTATAAACATATAAAATAAATATATTTACATTATAAAATATATATTATATATACACATATTTTATATATTTATATTTAAACAAATGGGATTTGGAGTAGAGCAGGGATTATTCTGAATTTAGGATTTGAAATAGAGCTGGGATTGTTCTGAATTTGGGATTTGGGATCTGAAATAGAGCAGGGATTGTTCTGATTTTGGGATTTGGGATTTGGAATGGAGCAGGAATTATTCTGAATTTAGGATTTGAAATAGAGCAGGGATTGTTCTGAATTTGGGATTTGGAACAGAGCAGGGATTGTTCTGAATTTGGGATTTGGGATTTGGAATGGAGCAGGAATTATTCTGAATTTAGGATTTGAAATAGAGCAGGGATTGTTCTCAATTTGGGATTTGGAATAGAGCAGGGATTGTTCTGAATTTGGGATTTGGAATAGAGCAGGAATTATTCTGAATTTAGGATTTGAAATAGAGCAGGGATTGTTCTGAATTTGGGATTTGGAATAGAGCAGGGATTGTTCTGAATTTGGGATTTGGGATTTGGGATTTGGGATAGAGCAGGGATTGCTCAGAGGGACTCAGGAGGGACTGGACAATCTGGGATTTGAGGAGCCAAACGTGGGATTGTTCTGTTCCCTCTGTGCCCAGGGAATTTGCAGCTCTGCTCCCGTTTGATCCCAGGATTTGTGAGCCCTGGGAGCTCTGCTGCCTCCCTGGCAGCTGGAACAGGGAGATTTAACGGGAAAATTCCGCTGGAAGCTTTAAGAGAGTTTAATTATCCCAAGTTTATGTCCCTTGGCCTCAGCTCCTGTGTTTTTATAGAATTCCTTTTTGCTGTTCCCCTTTTGCAGCTCCACTTTCCCCCCAGAGTCCCACAAAACGTGGGATTTAAGGCTGGAAGGGCTGATTGGTCCCAGCTTTGATATAGGAGGAGCTTTAAAATGTTCTGTTTGATTTCCTTGGATATAGGAGGAGCTTTAAAATGTTTCTTTCTTTCAAAATGTTCTCTCTGATTTCCTCCTCAGGCTCTGATCTCGGGGGAGCTCGACATCCTCAAGGACTGGTGCTATGAGGCCGTGAGTGAAACTCCCAAAAACCTCCCCAAAAATTGAGATTCTCCCTTGAAAATGAGATTTTTTATTTTTTTTTTTTTGAGGGCTTGGAATTCAGGGAGTAACTTCATCCCTCCAAAATTATTGTGCTGTAAAATCCAAATTAATTCTGCTCTTCCAAGTCCCAAAATTAATCCAAGAACTGTTTGTCTCCAAGTGCTGTTCCTCACCACCAGAGGGCTGAAAGAGCCAATTTTTTTTTCAATTTAATAAATCCTGATCAGCTTTTTTCTTTTTTTTTATTTTTTTTTTTAATATAACAATAATCCAATCTGAAAGCAAAGAATCTTCCCTGCTTCCAGCAACCTTGGGAATGACACCTTGGATTGCTCTGGAGGGAAGCAGCAGCTTCCCTGCACTTTGTGAAAATCCAAAATCCAAAATCAAACATTCCCAGGGCAGCTGGAATTGGAAATGAAGCTCCAAAATCCAGAGTAATCAGTCAGATAAGCCAGGGGAGGAAATGGGAATTTTATCCCTGAGAACCTGCGGGATAAAACCTCTTAATGGATCCCGTGGGTGCTGAGGTGGTGATTCTGCTCACTGAATTTCCTCATTTTCCCACTTTTTTTCCCAGTTTTCCCTGTTTTTTCCCAGTTTTTCCCAGTTTTTTCCCCAGTTTTTTTCCCTTTTTTTTTGCAGTATTTTCCATAGTTTTTCCCAATTTTTTCCCTGTTTTTTCCCAGTTTTTTCCCTGTTTTTTTCCCAGGTTTTTTTCCCAGTTTTTCCTGTTTTTTCCCAGTTTTTCCCAGTTTTTTTCCCATTTTTTCCCCAGTTTTTTCCCCAGTTTTTTCCCTGTTTTTTTCCCACTTTTTTCCCTGTTTTTTTTTCCCAGGTTTTTTTCACAGTTTTCCCAGTTTTTCCCAGTTTTTTCCCCAGTTTTTTCCCTTTTTTTTTTCGCAGTTTTTTCCACAGTTTTTCCCACTTTTTTCCCTGTTTTTTTCCCACTTTTTTCCCTGTTTTTTTCCCAGTTTTTTTCCCAGTTTTTCCTGGTTTTTCCCAGTTTTTTCCCAGTTTTCCCCCCAGTTTTTTTCCCTTTTTTTTCGCAGTTTTTTCCACAGTTTTTCCCAGTTTTTCCCTGTTTTTTTCCTACTTTTTTCCCTGTTTTTTTTTCCCCAGGTTTTTTTTGCAGTTTTTCCCTGTTTTTCCCAGTTTTTCCCACTTTTTTCCCTGTTTTTTCCCCAGTTTTTTTTTCAGTTTTTCCCTGTTTTTTCCCAGTTTTTCCCACTTTTTTCCCAGTTTTTTTTCGCAGTTTTTCCCTGTTTTTTACCTGTTTTTCCAGTTTCTCCCTGCTTTTCCCCCTTGCTTTTCCCAGTTTCCCCTGGTTTTCCCCTGTTTTTCCCCAGTTTTTCCCAGTTTTTTCCCCAGTTTTTTTCCCAATTTTTTTTGCAGTTTTTTCCCTGTTTTTCCCAGTTTCCCTCTGCTTTTCCCCCTTGCTTTTCCCAATTTTCCCAGTTTTTCCTCTGTTTTTCCCAGTTTTTCCTTGTTTTCCCCCTGTTTCCCCCCTGCTTTTCCTTGTTTTCCCCTTCTTTTCCTTTATTTTCCCATTTTTCCTTTATTTTCCTTTATTTTCCCTGTTCCTGCCCTTCACTCCATTTGTGAGTCCCTCAGCTCTCAGCTCCTCTTAGATCCTCACATTCTTCCCAGTAAAAATGGGATTTTTGTGCATCCCAAAGCATTTCCTGCAGTTCTTTAATCTCACCACATTTACAAAAAAAAAAGTGAATTTTTTCTCGCGAGTTGTTTTATTTTTTTTTTTCTCTCCGAGCAAAAATTCCTTTTTTTTTTATTTTTTTTTCCTTTGATGGTGACAGAACAATCCCAAAAATTCCCAACCCCAATTTGTTCATCATTTTAGACCTACAGCCAGCTGGCCCATCCCATCCAGCAGGCCAAGGCCTTGGGGCTCCAATTCCACTCCAGGATCCTGGACATCGACAACATCGACGTGAGTTCCCTGCAAAATTCCTTTTTTTATGGGGGAAAAATCCAACTCAGGGGATCAGGAGGGGCTTTTTAGGATCAGTGGGATTGGGGAAAAAAAACCCTCCAGGATCATCCAGTCCAACCTGGTTTGCTCTGAGTGCTGGGTTTGAGCTCTGGGGTTTGGGGTTTCTGCTCCCAGAGGGAAAATCCCAGTGCTGGAAGGGAGAAATCCCAGTGTTGGAATGGAAATCCCATTGCTGGAAGGGAAAATTCCAGTTCTGGAAGGGAAAATTCCAGTTCTGGAAGAGAAATCCCATTGCTGGAAGAGAAATCCCAGTGTTGTAAGGGAAATCCTATTGCTGGAAGGGAAAATTCCAGTTCTGGAAGGGAAAATTCCAGTTCTGGAAGAGAAATCCCATTGCTGGAAGAGAAATCCCAATGCTGGAAGAGAAATCCCAATGCTGGAAGAGAAATCCCATTGCTGGAAGAGAAAATTCCAGTGCTGGAAGGGAAATCCTATTGCTGGAAGGGAAATCCCAGTTTTGTAAGGAGAAATCCCATTGCTGGAAGGGAAATCCCATTGCTGGAATGGAAATCCCATTGCTGGAAGAGAAATCCCAGTGCTGGAAGAGAAAATTCCAGTTCTGGAAGGGAATTCCCATTGCTGGAAGGGAAAATCCCAGTGCTGGAAGGGAAATCCCATTGCTGGAAGAGAAATCCCATTGCTGGAAGGGAAATCCCAGTGTTGGAAGAGAAAATTCCAGTTCTGGAAGAGAAATCCCAGTGTTGGAATGGAAATCCTATTGCTGGAAGGGAAAATTCCAGTTCTGGAAGAGAAATCCCATTGCTGGAAGGGAAATCCCATTGCTGGAAGGGAAAATTCCAGTGCTGGAAGAGAAAATTCCAGTTCTGGAAAAGAAATCCCAGTGCTGGAAGGCAAATCCCATTGCTGGAAGAGAAAATTCCAATTCTGGAAGAGAAATCCCATTGCTGGAAGGGAAATCCCAATGGTGGAAGAGAAATCCCAGTGCTGGAAGGGAAAATTCCAGTTCTGGAAGAGAAATCCTATTGCTGGAAGAGAAATCCCAGTGTTGGAAAGGAAATCCCAATGCTGGAAGAGAAATCCCAGTGTTGGAAGAGAAAATTCCAGTGCTGGAAAAGAAATCCCATTGCTGGAAGGGAAATCCCATTGCTGGAAGAGAAATCCCATTTCTGGAAGAGAAATCCCAATGCTGGAAGAGAAAATTCCAGTTCTGGAAGGGAAATCCCATTGCTGGAAGAGAAATCCCAGTGTTGGAAGGGAAATCCCATTGCTGGAAGGGAAATCCCAATGCTGGAAGAGAAATCCCATTGCTGGAAGGGAAAATTCCAGTTCTGGAAGAGAAATCCCAGTGCTGGAAGAGAAAATTCCATTTCTGGAAGGGAAATCCCAGTGCTGGAAGGGAAATCCCATTGCTGGAAGGGAAATCCCATTGCTGGAAGAGAAATCCCAATGCTGGAAGGGAAATCCCATTGCTGGAAGAGAAATCCCAATGCTGGAAGGGAAAATTCCATTGCTGGAAGAGAAAATTCCAGTGCTGGAAGAGAAATCTCAGTGCTGGAAGGAGAAATCCCAGTGTTGGAATGGAAATCCCAATGCTGGAAGGGAAAATTCCAGTTCTGGAATGGAAATCCCATTGCTGGAAGGGAAAATTCCAGTTCTGGAATGGAAATCCCATTGCTGGAAGGGAAAATTCCAGTTCTGGAAGAGAAATCCTATTGCTGGAAGAGAAATCTCAGTGTTGGAAAGGAAATCCCAGTGTTGGAAGAGAAATCCCATTGCTGGAAGGGAAATCCCATTGCTGGAAGGGAAAATTCCAGTTCTGGAAGAGAAATCCCATTGCTGGAAGAGAAATCCCAGTTTTGTAAGGAGAAATCCCATTGCTGGAAGAGAAATCCCATTGTTGGAAGAGAAATCCCAGTGCTGGAAGGGAAAATTCCAGTGCTGGAAGGGAAAATTCCATTTCTGGAAGAGAAATCCCATTTCTGGAAGGGAAATCCCAGTGTTGGAAGGGAAAATTCCAGTTCTGGAAGAGAAATCCCATTGCTGGAAGGGAAATCCCAGTGTTGGAAAGGAAATCCCAATGCTAGAAGGGAAAATTCCAGTTCTGGAAGGGAAATCCCATTGCTGGAAGGGAAATCCCATTGCTGGAAGGGAAAATCCCAGCTATCCAAGATATCTGAAATATCTTGGAAATTGAGTTAAGCTTGGGTTTGGGTGGAAAATTGGGGTTTTTATCGGATGGATTGAGCTTCCAGGTGTGGATTGGGATCAGGACGCTCATTCCCTGGAACGTGGCAGAGCTGTTGAGATTCCCTCAGGGGAGCAGGAAAATCACCCTAAAAATAAATTTATTCCTTTGTGACACAGCCCCAGCCCTGCCCTGCTGCTGCTTCCTTTATTAGGGATAAAACAGAATGTTTGGGAACATTTCAAAAGAGGAAAATCCCGCTGTCCTCAGTGCCTGTGGCTCCTTTTGGGCAGCACAGGCAGGAATTCCTGAGCTGAAGAGCAGCATCCCAAAAAAAAGGGGATGCAAAGAGATTGCCCACAATGGGCAGAAAGAGAATTTAAAAAGAAAAAAAAGCTGAATTTTCACTCCTCTTGCAATAAAGTGTTTAAATATTTAATGGGACAGCCTGGGAATAGAGGGGGAAAAAATCCTGGCAAACAAAAGTTCCCACCTTGAAGTGTTTCTGTGCAGTTTTTGTCTGGTTCAGAGCAACTTCCTGGCAAAAACGGATTTAAAAAAGGAGAAAAGCTCTGTTTGATCCTTGTGGGGCCCTTCCAGCTCAGGATGTTCTGGTTCCAAACATTTCCTTCAGAAAATTCCGTTTTTTTGGAGAGCAGGGTGTCTTTGAATTTGCTTTCTAATTGGAGCTAACGGTGCAAAGCTCATTCCCATTTCCCAGATTTATGGACTTGGGGAAATAATGAAAAAACCCACAACAGTTTGGGGAAAGGTTTGGGTTCCCAAGGTTTTACTTGGGATTTTTTTGTTTTTTGGGAAACAGCTTTTCCATCCTATCAGAATGATGGGATTGATGTGGTTGAGCAGCCAGGGGGAAATGGGGGGTGGGAGATCTTCCCTGGGCCTGCAGGAGTGGGGGGATCTCTGTGGGGTTTATGGGGGGATTTCTGTGGGGTTTATGGGGGGATTTCTGTGGGGTTTATGGGGTGATCTCTGTGGGGTTATGGGGTGATTCCTGTGGGGTTTATGGGGTGATCTCTGTGGGGTTTATGGGGTGATCTCTGTGGGATTGTGGGGTGATGTCTGTGGGTTTATGGGGTGATCTTTGTTGGGTTATGGGGTAATATTTATGGGGTTTATGGGGTGATGTCCTTGGGGTTGTGGGGTGTTTGTAGGGTTTATTGGGTGATGTCCATGGGGTTTATGGGGTGATTTCTGTGGGGTTTATGGGGTGATCTCTGTGGGGTTTATGGGGTGATCTCTATGGGGTTGTGGGGTGGTGTCCATGGGGTTCATGGAGTGATGTCCATTGGGTTATGGGGTGATGTCTGTGGGGTTTGTGGGGTGATCTTTGTTGGGTTATGGGGTAATATCCATGGGGTTTATTGGGTGATGTCCATGGGTTTATGGGGTTATTTCTGTGGGGTTTATGGGGTGATCTCTGTGGGGTTGTGGGGTGATATCCATGGGGGTTATGGGGTGATCTTTGTTGGGTTATGGGGTGATGTCCATGGGGTTGTGGGGTGATGTCCATGGGGGTTATGGGGTGATCTCTGTGGGGTTTATGGGGTGATCTCTGGGGGGTTGTGGGGTGATGTCCATGGGGGTTATGGGGTGATCTTTGTGGGATTATGGGGTGATCTCTGTTGGGTTATGGGCTGATGTCCATGGGGTTTATGGGGTGATCTTTGTTGGGTTATGGGGTGGTGTCTTTGGGGTTGTGGGGTGATGTCCATGGGCTGATGTCCATGGGTTTATGGGGTGATCTCTGTGGGGTTTATGGGGTGATTTCTGTGGGGTTTGTGGGGTGATGTCCATGGGGTTTATGGGGTGATGTCCATGGGGTTTATGGGGTGATCTTTATTGGGTTATGGGGTGATGTCCATCAGGTTATGGGGTGATGTCCATCAGGTTGTGGGGTGATCTCTGTGGGGTTTATTGGGTGATGTCCATTGGGTTATGGGGTGATGTCCATGGGGTGATGTCCATGGGTTTATGGGGTGATTTCTGTGGGATTATGGGGGGATCTCTGTGGGATTATGGGGTGATGTCCATGGGGTTTATGGGGTGATCTCTATGGTGTTATGGAGTGATGTCCATGGGCTGATGTCCATGGGGTTATGGGGTGATGTCCATTGGGTTATGGGGTGATGTCGCTGGGGTTTATGGGATGATGTCCATGGGGTTTTTGGGGTGATGTCCATGGGGTTCATGGAGTGATGTCCCTGGGGTGATGTCCATGGGGTTTATGGGATGATGTCCATGGGGTTTATGGGGTGATCTCTATGGAGTTGTGGGCTGATGTCCATGGGGTTATGGGGTGATGTCCATGGGTTTATGGGCTGATGTCCATGGGGTTCTGTCCCTCCAGCTGGCCATGGGGAAGATGATGGAGCAGGGCCCCGTGCTGATCATCACCTTCCAGGCCCAGGTGGTGATGGTGATCAAGAACCACCTGGGGGAGGTGGTGGAAGGGGACCCGGTGAGTGGGGGCACGTCTGGGGCTGGGACAGGTTTGGGGCCTGGGATTTATTTGGGGTTTGAGACATGTTTGGGGTCTGGGACACATTAGGGATCTGAGACAGGTTTGGGGTCTGGGTCACATTTGGGGTCTGGCCACGTTTGGGGTCTCCCACTGCATCCCAGCTCCATCCCATTCCCTCTGACCCTGCTGGGGTTCCCTCCCCTTTTCCTTTCCCTGGCAGGGCAGAGCCCTCTGGCAAACAGGGTGAGAGCAGGGCTGAGTCACTGCATCAAAAAAACCCCAAATCCACATTTTTAGCTCCCCACACTGCCACCAAGAATGCAGGAATTTAATTCCATGAAAATCTCCCAGGGAACTCCCACCCTGCTTGGAGCTGTGTGGGGTTTTTGGGGAGCAGGGAATGAGCTGGGAGACAAATCCCTGGCACATCTGGGGTACCCTGGGCTGCCCTTGGGAATTTTCCCTTCTGGTTCCAGGCTCAGCCTGGCCCATGGAATTCCCTGAATAAATGTTTCTCTCTCCAGGAGGAAAAATAAAACAAAATAAAATAAAATAAAATAAAATAAAATAAAATAAAATAAAATAAAATAAAATATAAATAAAATAAAATAAAATAAAATATAGTTATTATTAATATATAATGAATGTAATATGTAATTATTATCTATAATTTCTATTCTATTCTATTGTATGTAATAGAATAATTTTTATTATTATTGATGAATATACAAAAATATAATATATATTTTGTACTATGTTATATAATATAATATAGTATTATAATATAATATATTATATTATATTATAATATAGTATTATAATATAATATATTATGTTACATTATGTTACATTATATTATATTATATATATTATATTATATTATATTATATTATATTATATTATATTATATTATATTATATTATATTATATTATATTATATTATATTATATATTAATTATATTATATATTAATTATATTACTATTATTATATTTCTCTCTCCAGGCAGCTCATTTTCCTTGTAATTAATACAGGCTTTTAACAAATACTGGCTTTTGCAGCCCTGGCCTTTGGTCCAGGCTGGAAAAATGGGATTCATTTGAATGCTGGGGCCCATCTGGGCTGATTCACAAGCAGGGCAGAAACAGCTGATCCAGAGATTCCCTGCATTAAACTCCTGCATTCCTGGGAGATAAATATTGATGGGATAATTATTGAACAGGATATCAAAGTCTGTTTGCTGTCAGATCCCTCCAGGGCTGCAATAAATCAGGGAGAGGAATTGAAATTCTCCAGTGGAGCCCAAAGCTCAGCTTTAATCAGGAGCCTGGGCTTGGGTGGAGCTGCTGGAATATTGAACACGGGGAGCTTTGGGGAGAGGGAAACCTCAAATCCACAGAGTTTGGGGGTGGAAGGAGCTGGGAGGGTTGGAATTTCAATTTTGGGGGTGGAAGAAGCTGGAAGGATTTGAATTGAGTTTTGGGGTTGGAAGGAGCTGGAAATATTTGAGTTGAGTTTGAGTTTTGGAGCTGGAGGGAGATGGATCGATGTGAGTTTTGGGGCTGGAATGATTGGAGGTTTGGAAGGAGCTGGGAGGATTTGAGTTTGAGTTTTGGGGCTGGAAGGATTTGAGTTTTGGGATGTTTTGGAGCTGGAAGGATTTGAGTTTTGGGATTGGAAGGATTTGAGTTTTGGGGCTGAAAGGAGCTGGGAGGATTGGAGTTGAGTTTGAGTTTTGGGGCTGGAAGGAGTAGGAAAGATCAGAGTTTTATGTTTTGGGGCTGGAAGGATTGGAGTTCTGGGGTTGGAAGGAACTGGGAGGATGTGAATTTTGGGGCTGGAAGGATATGTGTTTTTGGGGCTGGAAAAATTTGAGTTTTGGGGCTGAAAGGAGCTGGGAGGATTGGAGTTCAATTTGAGTTTTGGGGCTGGAAGGAGCTGTCAGGTTTTGAGTTGAATTTTGGGGCTGGAAGGAGCAGGAAAGATTGGAGTTTTATGTTTTGGGGCTGGTGGAAGGATTGGAGTTCTGGGGCTGGAAGGAACTGGGAGGATGTGAGCTTTGGGGCTGGAAGGATCTGGAAGGATTTGAGTTGAGTTTGAGTTTTGGGGCTGGAAGGAGCTGTCAGGTTTTGAGTTGAGTTTTGGGGCTGGAAGGAGCAGGAAAGATTGGAGTTTAAGTTTTGGGATTGGAAGGAGCTGGGAGGATTGGAGTTGAGTTTGAGTTTTGGGGCTGGAAGGAGCTGGAAGGATTTGAGTTGAGTTTTGGGGCTGGAAGGAGCAGGAAAGATTGGAGTTTAAATTTTGGGGCTGGAATGAGCAGTCAGGTTTTGAGTTGAGTTCTGGGGCTGGCAGGAGCTGTCGGGTGCCCTGCTGGCAGCCTGGCCCTGCCCCTCAGATCACTCTCTCCTCTGTCTGTCTGTCTGTCTGTCCAGGACAAGGTGCTGAGGATGCTCTACGTGTGGGCCCTGTGCCGGGACCAGGACGAGCTGAACCCTTACATGGCCTGGAGGCTGCTGGACATTTCCTCCTCCAGCACGGAGCAGGTGCTCTGAGCAGGGCTGGGCTCAGGGCTGGGCCCTTCCCACCCTCTGCCAGCTGCTCCAGCCTGGAACCCCCACGGGGAGCTGAAGATTTGGGATTTGAGCTCCTGATTATCCCAATCCCCGAGGAATGGGAATCCCTGCTTGGGGACACCTGGGACGAGCAGCTGCTGCTTCATCCTCGTGCCTCAGAGGCTCCTGGGACCCCCAGAGCTGTCATTCCCACCTGCTGGCACCCTTGGAGATCCCTGGAAGGGCCTTGGAGGGGGCTCCTGGCTGCCAAAGTCCTGGCCAGGCTCCAGCCTCGCCTCCCTGCCGTGTCTTGCACTTTCCCAAACCAAATACAACCAGGACTTTGCACATGGAGGTGTTGGATCCTCAGGTTGGTGGTGGGATGGGGCTGATAGCTGAATATCCAGGGGGGAGATTTGATTATCCACAGCTTGGAAGGGGGAATGGTGTTGGTTCTGGTCACAAAGAGCCACGGCTGCATCCCTTGGGGTGGTGGGAGAGTGTGGGGCAGGGAGGGTGTCAGAGCAGTGGGACTGCTTTGGGAACGCTGAATTTTCCTGTCCCATCCTGATTTTCCTGTCCCATCCTGATTTTCCTGTCCCATCCTGATTTTCCTGTCCCATCCTGATTTTCCTGTCCCATCCTGATTTTCCTGTCCCCATCCTGATTTTCCTGTCCCATCCTGATTTTTCTGTCCCATCCTGATTTTCCTGTCCCATCCTGATTTTCCCTGTCCCATCCTGATTTTCCTGTCCCATCCCGATTTTCCTGTCCCATCCCGATTTTCCTGTCCCATCCCGATTTTCCTGTCCCATCCCGATTTTCCTGTCCCATCCTGATTATTCTGTCCCATCCTGATTTTCCTGTCCCATCCTGATTTTCCTGTCCCATCCTGATTTTCCTGTCCCATCCTGATTTTCCTGTCCCATCCTGATTTTTCTGTCCCATCCTGATTTTCCTGTCCCATCCTGATTTTCCTGTCCTATCCTGATTTTTCTGTCTCATCCTGATTTTCCTGTCCCATCCTGATTTTCCTGTCCCATCCCGATTTTCCTGTCCCATCCTGATTTTCCTGTCCCATCCCGATTTTCCTGTCCCATTCCTGTCCCATCCCGATTTTCCTGTCCCATTCCTGTCCCATCCCGATTTTCCTGTCCCATCCTGATTTTTCTGTCCCATCCTGATTTTTCTGTCCCATCCCGATTTTCCTGTCCCATCCTGATTTTCCTGTCCCATCCTGATTTTCCTGTCCCATCCTGATTATTCTGTCCCATCCTGATTTTCCTGTCCCATCCTGATTTTCCTGTCCCATCCTGATTTTCCTGTCCCATCCCGATTTTCCTGTCCCATCCTGATTTTCCTGTCCCATCCTGATTTTCCTGTCCCATCCTGATTTTCCTGTCCCATCCTGATTTTCCTGTCCCATCCTGATTTTCCTGTCCCATCCTGATTTTCCTGTCCCATCCTGATTTTCCTGTCCCATCCTGATTATTCTGTCCCATCCTGATTTTCCTGTCCCATCCTGATTTTTCTGTCCCATCCTGATTTTCCTGTCCCATCCTGATTTTCCTGTCCCATCCTGATTTTCCTGTCCCATCCTGATTTTCCTGTCCCATCCTGATTTTCCTGTCCCATCCTGATTTTCCTGTCCCATCCCGATTTTCCTGTCCCATCCCGATTTTCCTGTCCCATCCTGATTATTCTGTCCCATCCCGATTTTCCTGTCCCATCCCGATTTTCCTGTCCCATCCCGATTTTCCTGTCCCATCCCGATTTTCCTGTCCCATCCCGATTTTCCTGTCCCATCCCGATTTTCCTGTCCCATCCCGATTTTCCTGTCCCATCCCGATTTTTCTGTCTCATCCTGATTTTCCTGTCCCATCCTGATTTTCCTGTCCCATCCTGATTTTCCTGTCCCATCCCGATTTTCCTGTCCCATCCCGATTTTCCTGTCCCATCCCGATTTTCCTGTCCCATCCTGATTTTCCTGTCCCATCCTGATTTTTCTGTCCCATCCTGTCTCATTGTGCTCCTTGCTCACCTCCCTGGCCTTGTCTGCTCCTCATCCCTGCACAGAGCCCAGGTCCAGGAGCACAAACATTCCCAGTTTGCTGGGGTGAAATCCCAGTCTAAAAACTGGGGATTGAAAATCCCAAATCATGGAAAAAAATTCCCCAAATTCAGATTTCAGTGGCAGCATTTTGGGGCCCTCACCTTGAGCTTCTTTCACAGGGAATGGCTGAGGGGGAGCAGAACTTGTGGGGTTTGGGCCTCTGGAGGGGTCTGGGAGCTGAGCCAGGGCTGAGGAACCCCCTGCCCATGGAAAGGGAGCTTGGGAAAAGGTTTGGAGAGGAAATCCAAGGATTGCTGTGGTGCTGAGGGTGAGGCAGGCCAGCTGTGCCCTGCCAGAGTGATTAAAGAGAATAATTCCAGTTCCTCTTCTGTGAATTTCTGCAGCTTTGAACATCCCTGGCATGGGACAGCCCCAGCAGCAGAGGCTGCCCCGGCCCTTGGAGCACCCCCAGGGTTTGGGGGTGCCACATTCCCTGTTTGTGTCACCCCCAGGGCAGGCTGGGGGTGGCATTTGGGTCACAGCCAGCCCAGGGAACGCTCCAGGCTGGGATGGAGCAAGGCCAGGGAAGGGTTTGGACCCCAGGAAAGGCTGAGGGAGCTGGGAAGGGGCTCAGCCTGGAGAAAAGGAGGCTCAGGGGGGACCTGCACAGCTCCTGCCAGGAGGGGACAGCCAGGGGACAGCAGGCTCTGCCCTCAGGGGACAGCAGGACAAGAGGGAACAGCCCCAAGCTGTGCCAGGCGGGTTTGGGTTGGATATTGAGAAAATTCCTTCATGGAAAGGGTGGTAAACCCTGGCACAGCTGGAGCCCCCAGCCCTGCAGGGATTTAAAATCCATGGGGATGTGGCACCTGGGGACAGGGCAGTGCTGGCACTTGGGGACAGGGCAGTGCTGGCACCTGGGGACAGGGGCAGTGCTGGCACTTGGGGACAGGGCAGTGCTGGCACCTGGGGACAGGGCAGTGCTGGCACCTGGGGACAGGGCAGTGCTGGCACTTGGGGACAGGGCAGTGCTGGCACCTGGGGACAGGGGCAGTGCTGGCACTTGGGGACAGGGCAGTGCTGGCACGTGGGGACAGGGCAGTGCTGGCACTTGGGGACAGTGCTGGCACCTGGGGACAGGGCAGTGCTGGCACTCAGGGACAGGGCAGTGCTGGCACTTGGGGACAGGGGCAGTGCTGGCACCTGGGGACAGGGCAGTGCTGGCACTTGGGGACAGGGCAGTGCTGGGTTGGTACTGGTGGCCCTGAGGGCTTTTCCAGCCCTGGTGCCAAGGCCTGGGGGGCTCTGGGGGGGTTCCATGGGGTTCCATGGATGCAGGGCACTGCCAGCCCTGCCCTGGCTCCGTGCCAGGGATGCTGCAGGGTTGCCATGGCGATGGGGATGCTGGGATGGTGACTCAGAGCTGCTCCTGCTGCCGGTGACACCCCGTGGGTGTTCCCACCCCACCGTGGGGGGCTCTGAGCCCCCACAGCCCCCAGGCTGCTCCAGAGCTCCAGCCTGGCCCTGGGCACTGCCAGGGATCCTGGGCAGCTCTGGGGATTGCACAGGGTTGGAATGAGAGGATTCCAACCCATTCCACATTCTGTGATCCCACAGCTGCCCCTGGGCCATCCCATCACTGTCACCCTGAGATTTTTGGGGCTTTTTCCCAGTTCTGTGCTGGATTTGATGGGATGGGATGATCGGGGTGTCCCCAGTGATCCCTCAGTGCTCTTTGCTCCTCTCCTCCTCCCTCCAGTGCATTTTTGAGGGATGCAGCCCCTGCTGCCAGGTGGAATTGTCCTCCCTGGGCCTTTCTGGCACTGGGGCTCCTCTTTCCAGCCTTTAGCACACAAAGCATCCGTGCCAAATGACAGCTCTGAGCCAAGCCCCGAGCACCAAGCTCGTTTAGGAACAATTCATTAGAGGGGGGAGGATTTTTTGAATGAGGTGTTTTTCATCTGGGACAGATCCATGGAGCAGCAGCCTCCTGTGCTGCCTCCTCTGCCAAAGCCTCGGAGATGGTTTGGGTTTGGGGTTTTTTTTTGAGTTTTTTTTTTTTTGTGATGAACGATTCCAAAATGATTTTTCTCCTGTCTGAGATCAGCTCCAAGAGCTGTGAGTTCTCCCTGGAGCTGCTGGAAGGAGCGGGGGCTTTGTCAGGGATGAGTTACTGAGGGATCCTTCTGCCTCTGACTGTTGCTGCCAATTAAAAGAAATAAATAAAGCTCAATTTAAGGCAAAGGCTTGGAGAACGCTTCTCCCCACGGAGCACGGGGAGGAAATTCCACTTACAAAGGTTCTGCCCCATCCCTGGAGGTGTCCAGGTGTTGGATGGGGCTGGTGGGACTGGAGGGGTTTCAGCTCCTTCCCTGGCTCAGCCCCTGAAGCAGCAGCAGGAAAATTCCAAATTCCAGCGCTGAGGGCTGGGCTGGGGCTGCACAATGAGCAGAGAATTTGTTTTCCAGAGGGAAAAATCTTCCAAACATCCCCTGGGAGCAGCTGGACACCCAACAGGAGCAGGATCCTGGCACAGCATCCCCAGTCCAGAGGGGCTGGAGCAGCTGGGATGTGCCAGCACCCATGGGTGGCACCAAAGGGGCACAGAGAGCTTTGGGGGATGCCCCAGGGATGGCATCCAACACCTCTGTGCCATCCCTTAAAAGCCATGCGTGTTTTGGGAGGGCTGGATTGCAAAGCAGACCACGGGCTGAGGGATGGATCCATTGATTTTATCCCATCCTTGATCTCCACCTTGCCTTTCCCCGGGATGTTTTCAGCTGAGGTGCTTTTTAAAACAGCCTTAATTCGTTTTCCCTCGGCTGCTGCAGTGCTGCTAATTGGGAACTGGGACTATCTGACAGGATTTACATAGATTTTGAAACGGGAAGGGAGAAACTTCCAAAAATACCTCCCTTTTTAAACGCAAAGGCAGCAGAAACTTCACGAAACCGTTCTCTTAAAATACCCTGAAAATCCGCCGTGATTCTGATGGATCCTCTGTGCCAGCGAGGTTTGCTCTGGGAAAGGAGGGATCCAAACACCCGGGGAGGGTTTGATGGCAGCGGGGTCTGTGGGCGCTGCCCGGAGCTTCCCTGGCACTGAGAGAAACTCAGAATTAACTGGGAGAGGGTCAGAATTCCCTGGGATTGAGAGAGGCTCAGCATTAACTGGGAATTGAGGGTCAGCATTAACTGAGAGAGGCTCAGAATTCCCTGGGAGAGGCTCAGAATTCCCTGGGAATTGAGAGAGGCTCAGAATTCTCAGGATTGAGAGGCTCAGCATTAACTGGGAATTGAGAGGTTCAGCATTAACTGAGAGAGGCTCAGAATTCCCTGGAACTGAGGCTCAGCATTCCCTGGGAATTGAGAAAGGTTCAGCTTTCCCTGGGAACTGAGGGTCAGATTTCCCGAGAACCCAGGCTCATTTTTCCCGGGATCACAGGCTCATTTTCCCCGGGATCACAGTCTCATATTTCCTGGGATTACAGGCTCGGCATTCCCGGGAACACATGCTCGTTTTTCCCGGGATTACAGGCTCGGCTTCCCCAGGATCACAGGCTCAGCTTTCCCGGGAATAGGATCTCATTTTTCCCGGGAATACAGGCTCGGCATTCCCGGGATCGCAGCCTCAGTTTTCCCAGGAACATAACATCAGATTTCCCGGGAATACAGGCTCCGTTTTCCCGGGAATACAGGCTCAGTTTTCCGGGGAATACAGGCTGCTTTCCTCGGGATCACAGGCTCCGTTTTCCCGGGAATACAGGCTCAGTTTTCCGGGGAACACAGGCTGCTGTCCTTGGGATCACAGGCTCAGATTTCTTTGGGAAGGTGCCGGGCTCTGCACCCGCGGCTCCCTCCATCCCTCCCGGCGCTTGTTTTGATCCCGGGCTGTGAGCGGGACCTGCCCTGGCGGGGATGAGCCCCGCGGTCTCCATTGGCACCGGCACGTCCGAGTTCCCCGGGAACGTCTGCCACGATCTCCGTAGCCATGGAGACACCGAAGCCGTGCACAGAAACACTTTTCCAGGCGTTTTTCCCCTTTTTTTTTTTCTTTTTTATTTTAATTTTTTTTTCCCCTCCTCGGGTCTGTGTGACTCTGCTGTGCCCACAGCAAGGGCTGGTAATTTGAAGGGAATGGTGGAATTTTCTGTGGAATGCCAGGTGGGAGCCCTGGCACAGCTTAGCCTTGCTCCCTGCTGCTCCCAAGGTCTGTGCCACCCCAGCGGGCACCTTCCCATCTCCAACCCAAAGGATTCCATGTGGGATGGGGCTGGGAGAGCTCAGAGCCCCTGGCAGGGCCTGAAGGGGCTCCAGGAGAGCTGGGGAGGGACTGGGGACAAGGGATGGAGGGAAAACAGAGCCAGCCTCTGCTCTGGCCCCGGGGGTGTGGAAGGCAGCGCCCCAGAGGGACGGATCCAGCCGGGAATGGTGCAGCAGCAGGGATGGGCTCGGCTGCAGGGATGCTCTGAGGGTGCTGGGAGCTCCAGGCTGGAGAGGAGCAGCAGCTCCATCCCCTCGGTCCTGTCCCTGCTGCCAGCCCGTGCTGGCCACGGGAGCATGGCCGGGATCCTCGGCAGGACGGGATGGGCACAAAGGGCAGCAATCCTGGAATCCAAGCTGGCCTTTCAAAGGGATCTTGGCCAAAAACCCCCGTGGGGCCTGGATCCTTCCTGCCTGTCCCAGCACGGGGCTGCTCCAAGGTTTCCTGCCTCCCCCATGCCCTCCTGTCCCCCACACCCCCAGGGCCGCTCCCATGGATGCCCCTGCAGCCACCTGGACCCCCCAGTCCCGTATTTTCACAGCATCCCCAAGGCTCTGCTCCTCCCTGCATCCCCAGGGTCCTCCTGCAGGACCACACCCACTGCAGCCCCCTGTCCCTGCTGCCAGGGCCGCTGCTGGCACCTCCCCGGGCGTGTCCAGCACATTCCTTGGCATTGCCCCCCACACAGCACAGCCCCTGCACCCCCAGGGACGTCCCTGAAACCCCCCCAGGAACCACAGCCCTGAAATCCCCCCGAGGTATCACAACCTTGAAATCCCCCCAAGGTATCACATTCCTGAAATCCCTCCAAGGTATCACATCCCTGAAATCCCCCCAAGGTATCACATCCCTGAAACCCCCCCAGGAACCACATCCTTAAAATTCCCTCAGGGACCACATCCCTAAATCCCCCAGGAACCATATCCCTGAAATCCCTCCAAGGTATCACAACCTTGAAATCCCCCCAAGGTATCACATCCTAAAAACCCCCCACGAACCACATCCTTAAAATCCCCCCAAGGACCACATCCCTGCATCCCTCAAATCCCTCCAAGGAACCACATCCCTGAAATCCCTCCCAAGGTGTCACATCCCTGCATCCCCCCACTCCACCTGTACCCCCGGCTCACCACGTCCCCCAAAGGTCCCCCCGCACCCCCCCGGCCCCACACCCCGCACACCTTTCCGCATCCCCCCGTGTTATCCCATCCCCCCGCACCCCCTCCCGCCTCCTGGCAGCCGCTGCCTCCCCCCCACGCCGGGTACCACACCCCCGCATCCTCCATCTCCCGCATCCTCCTCGCATCCCCCGCATCCCTCCCCGCCCTCCGCATCCCCGCACCCCACGCATCCCTCCCTCCCCACCCATATCCTCACCCCGCCCCCCCGATCGCAGCTCCCCCCGCGTTCCGCAGCCCAATCAGGGCCGCTCCGAGCAATTCAAACCCCGGCCCCGCAAGCGCCGGCGGCGGCTCCGCTCCGCTCCCGGGCCGGGCAGGCTGCGCCGTGCAGCGGCGGCGGGGCCGGTCCGGATGGGCGCGGGGAGCGGCGGGGCGGGCGCGGCCCCCGCCCGCCGCCCGGAGCGCAGGTGAGCGCGGGGGAACCGGGGGGAACCGGGGGGAACCGGGAAAGTTTGGTGGTGGAGCCGCGGGGCTGCACCGGGCACCGCCCGGCCGCGGCTCCGCAGGGGCGGTGCGGGATGCGCGGGGATCCGCTCCCGGTGCCGCTCCCGGTGCCGCTCCCGGTACCCGGGTGGGCTCCCTGCGGGAATGGGGGGTCCCGAGAGCTGCGATATCCCCGGGTCGGGGGTCTGTGACAGTCTGGGGTGGGCGGGGGAGCGGGAAAAAAATGGGAATTTTGGAATGAATATCGCTGCTAGATAAAATCTGAGATGGGCGTTTTGGGGGAGAAGAAGTGGAAAACAAGGGATTCCCGCAGCTGCTGCAAAGCCGCTGATTTTGGGGTTCGGCTGTGGGGGAGCCAAGGGGCGGCTGCCGAAGCCCCCGAGGGCTGAGGGGATTTGGGGGCTCTGGGGGACGGGGGAGGGCGGCTTGGGGAAACTTTGGGATGAAGCGGAGCCGCTGGGTCCTTGCTGGAGCCGGGGGTCTGTGCGGGAGCCGGGGGGATCCCGCAGAGCCCGGGACAAAGGGCTGAGCCCCGGAGGAACCGGGGCCGTTCCGCTCTCAGCCCCTCGGGAAGAGCCCCGGGAGCTCCCCGGGAGCGGCACCGGGAATTGGGGAGCTCTGGGCTGGCTGGAGGCAGCGTTTGGTGCAGAGCCCGGTGTCGGACCCGAGCTGGAGCTCCAGCAGGGCCGGCTGTGGGATTGAGGCGCTTTGGGGCTGCCCGGACCCCGCTGCCGTCCCCTCCTTGTGCCGTTCCCGGGGCTCTGCCCGCTCCCGGAGCCCTGGAGGGGACAGGGCGATGCTCGGGTGGCTCCGGCGGTGCCCGGGCTGGGCTGAGCGTGGGACAGGAGCGGGGATGGTTCTGCTGGCCCAGGGAGGGGTGGCAGCAGGATGTGCCCGCTTGCTGTGGCAGCGCTGCTGGCCGTGCCCAGGTCCTTGGGTGAGGCTCCGGTTTTCCCTGAGCAGCCCTGGGAGGATGCCTGGGATCCGTTCGGGGTCTGTCCCCACGGTCCCTGTGCCGGGAGGGGAAGGGAGGGAGGTGGGATCAGCCCTGAAAACCGCGCGGGTGGAAGCCCCGGGCTGAATTCCCCCGGAAAGGAGGAGGACAGGGCCTCAGGCTGTGCCAGGCAACGTTTAGGTTGGAAACTGGGGGGATTTCTGAGCAGAAAAGCCGCTCAAGCGCTGGCACTTTGGCACTGGGGGCGTCCCCATCCCTGTGGATGTGACACTTGGGGACAGGGGTCTGTGGTGGCCTCGAATGAGCTCGGCGATCTCGGGGGGCTTTTCCAACGTAAACAATTCCCTGGCTCCATCCCCTGGGCCGGCTCCAGGGCCATCAGCAGCGCCTGCTGTCCCCAAATCTCCATCCACCTGTTGCCGCCGGCCCCGGCCGGGCGCTCCCGCTGCCCCCGCGGCTCCTCCCGCTGCCGGCGGCATCTGCTCGGTGCTCGGGGGCCGGGGCAGCGTTCCCGGGGCTCCGCGGGGCTCCGCGGGCCGTGGGCAGCCCGGGCAGGCCGGGCCGGGGCTGGAGCAGCAGCAGGGCCGTGGGTGGATGCCGGAAAAGCCGAGCTGGGAGCGGCAGCCGCGGTTCGTGAGCTCCGCGCCTCCCCCGGCGCCTGCCACGGTGACAGCAGCGGTGACAGCAGCGGTGACACCTCGGGCTGGCGGTGCCGAGCGCCGGTAAATCCCGAGCCGAGCTGAGGGAGCGGCTGATCCCGGCTGGAGCTGCATCCCAACGCTCCCCACAAAGTCAAATGGATGGATCGGAGCTCCCTGAGGGACCCCAGGGCCGTGAGGCTGAGCTGCAGCCCGGGGCGGGGCAATAAACCCGGGATTAAAGGAGTGACCAAGGATGGAGAGGGGATTGCGGGATGGGAGCGCTCCAGGGCGAGCGGCAGGGATGGAAAACTGGGATTAAAGGGGAGCTGGGGGCTGTTCCCAGCTGGAACGTGCAGGGAAGAGCTGAGGGGACTCACAAGAGGGACCTGGAGTGGGTCTGGGATTGTGGTGCCTGGCTGGTGGGACAGGACCTGCCCATTCCCATTCTAATTCCCATTCCCATCCCCATTCCCATTCCCATTCCAGCCGTGCCTGGGGTCGGGTCTGTCTGGAAACCACCCGAGGCCATTCCACAGGCACCTGCTGAAGGATTCTGCGCTGTGGGAAGGGCAGGATGCTCTGTGGAGCTGGGATGTGCCTGAGGTGCAGAGCTGGAAGCTCCCAGCATTGGGCAGCACAGCTCAATCCGTGGATTTTAACATCTCCAACATCCCCCCAAGCCCCTGTGTGGCTTTCCTGTCCTGGCCCGGCAGGGCTTGGTTCCCACCAGGTCTCTACATCCCAACCAGCCAGGCAGAACCTCGTTCAGGGAGGATTTTTGGAATCCAAACCTTTCTTTGGAAGCTTCTGCTGGGATTCCCCGGTCCATGGAATGGTTTGGAGCAGAGACCCTTGAGCCCACAGGAGAGCAACAGCTTTGGGGTCATGGAGAGGAGCAAACTCCTGAGAGGCAGGGCAGGAGCTGCTGGATGTTCTTCCAGCCTGGAATGGCTCCGGAGGCCGGGCTGGTGGGGTTTGGAGCAGCCTGGGGCACTGGGAGGTGTCCCTGAGCCCATTCCATGATCCCACATCTCCTTTGGAGGTGTCTCCATGTGAGCAGAGGTGGCTTTGCCATCCCAGCCTGGCTGTGCCCATGTTCCCACTGCCCCGGGGCTGGCCCAGGGTTTGGGAATTCAGCTGGGAAATGCCTGGATCAGCCCCATGGATCTGCCCGGGCTCCTCAGGGCTCCTCGGGCCGGAGATTCCAGCACCTGAATCCCTGAATTCCCGGGATCTCCCGCAGCCCCTCTGCATTGCAGGGCTGCGAGTTTGTCTTTAATTGTGCCGGGCTGTGCTAACGAAGGGATTAAGGCCTGGGAGGGCGAGCGGTGCCGGCCAAATTCCCGTCCAGATTCCCCTCCCTGCTCCAAGGGCTGTTTTGTAACGCTCTCCTTTCATTCCTTCATCCCTGCCTGGAGCATCCCGCGCTGGGATCCAGATCTGAGCAGCTGCTGGGGCTGGGCCATGAGTCCCCAGCACTGCTGAGGCTTCCCAAGGATTGAGGGATGAGGGAAATCCTGGATGGAGCTGGGGATGTCTGGATGGAGCTGGGGATTTCTGGATGGAGCTGGGTATTCTTGGATCCCTGGGCACTGCCTGGATGGAGCTGGGCACACTCTGGGTGGAGCTGGGCACTCCCTGGATGGAGCTGGGCACTGCCTGGATGGAGCTGGGCACTCTCTGGGTGGAGCTGGGCACTCCTGGATTGAGCTGGGCACTCCCTGAATGGAGCTGGGCACTCCCTGGATAGAGCTGGGCACTCCTGGATGGAGTTGGGCACTCTCTGGATCCCCCCCTGGGCACCTGGGAATGTTCCAGAGGGATGGGGATGGGCTCAGGGCAGGGCAGAGCTGGGGATGCTCTGTCTCCTGCTCCCTGCTGGATCCATGGAGCTGCTCCATCCATGGGATCCTCAGCTGCTCCATCCTTGGGATCCTCTCTTCTCCAGGTCAGGGATGCCCCCAAGGAAAGGAAGGGGCTGGAACCCGAGCTGCTGCCAGAGAAGGGGATGGAGCAAACCCACGGATTGTGCAGGGCTGTGCAGGACAGGGCCATCGGGAACGTTCCCTGGGAGCAGCAGGGAGGGAGCCGTGTCCCCAGGGGACCTGGTGTCCCGCCAGGCTCGGGGCAGCGTCCCAGCCCAGCCCGGCTGCCAAGGTGCTTCCAGGAATGCCTGGGGCATGGCAGGGACACAAGGCAGGCGGGGATGGAGAGAGCTTGGCACTGGCCTGGCACAGAGTGTCCTGGCACAGGCGGGAGCAGCCTGGGATGCTGGAACAGGGCTGGAGCCACGGAGCTGCAGCCCAGAGCAGGGTGGGGGGGACACCCTGGGCAGGATGGAGGTCCCAGCTGTGGATGGACAGAGCTGTCCCTCTGTCTGTCCCTGCCTGGCACAGGGGGGGAAATGTTCCAGTGGGATGAGAGGATTTGGGGTGCTGGGGATGCTCCTTCCCTCCTGCTCTGTCCCGTTTGTGTCACTCACCCCAAGCCAGGCCAGACATCCCTGGGGGAGCCATGGGGGAGGTGGGAGATGGGGATGGGCCAGGGGGACCTGCTGGGATCTGGATCCTGCTGGGATTTGGACCCTGCTGGGATCCAGGACCTTACTGGGATCTGGACCCTGCTGGATCCCCCTGGTTTTGATGGAGATTTTTGGTGATTTTGTGAATATTTTGGGATTTTTGCGGGGATTTTTTGGGGTCTGTGGCCATCCCTGGTTTCCCTAATCCCGTCCATCCCACGGCACACCCCTGGAGCAGAGTGTGGATGTGGGGTCTCAAGCAGCTCAGGGCAGCCCCTCTGAACCCCCAGCAGCTCCCAGATCCTTTCCCTGCCCTCTTTGCCCCAAATTCTGGGAACCGTGGCCATGTTTAATCAGGACCTTCCCCGAGGGAGGCAGGAATGGGATCCCCTGGCTCCCTGCAGCCCCTGAGCCTGGAAAAAATCCCGGGGAGTTCTCAGCATGGGAACGGCATCGATTTCCCGGAGCTGAGCCCTGGCCCTGCCATCGATCTGCATTTTTATCAGCTCATCTCGGTGACTGAGAGGCTCTGGCACTGCGGGGAGGAGGAGGAGGGAGAGAGGAGGAGGAGGAGGAAGAAGAGGAGGAAGAGGAGGAGCAGCTCTGCCCTGGAGGGGCTGCTGGGATGGATGGATGGATGGATGGATGGATGGATGGATGGATGGATGGATGGATATTTGGATGGATGGATGGATGGATGGAATCAGGGATGAAATGAGGGATACAGGGACGTTCTCCAGGTCAAAACCCTCCCCATCAGCCCGGGCTGGCCCTGGGAAATTCCATTTTTCCTTGGATTTACAGTCCAGTGTGGAGATTCTGGACACAGGACCAAGCTGCGGATTTGGGAGTGTTCTCCCTGTTCAGCCTCTGCTGCCTTCCCAGGCTGGTTTTTAGGGGTTTGGAGCATCCTGGGTGCCCAGGGGTGGCACTGGGTGGGCTCAAGGTCTCTCCATCCCATCCCATCCCATCCCATCCCATCCCATCCCATCCCATCCCATCCCATCCCATCCCATCCCATCCCATCCCAGTGTGGAATTCTGTGCCAGCAGCAGAGCTGGCCAGGCTGGCATTGACGATGCCACTCTCTGTGTGTTCCCCGGATTATTTTGGGGGATTTCACCCCGAGATGCTCACAGAGCCTCGGATGCTGCTCCGGGTGTTGCTGCACGTGGAGGGCGGCTCCAAACAGCGCCTCCGACCCAGGAGTGATTAAAAATCCTTTAATTGCAGCGCCGGAGATCTTGGGAGCTGTGTCTTTGCCCATTTGCTCAATAATTCATGGCAGAGCCCGGTAATTAAATGCTAAAGACCCGATTTGCCTGGCATTGTTTGCAGTTCCATTGCTGCTTGAATGCAAGAAATTACCGAGTCATTTAATTGGTAATTAAAAGTAATGATTGCTTCCCATGCTCCAGGAATTACTCAGCATTTCTGGGGTTGTTTGCACACAGCAGAAACGCCCTCCCTGTTTTCCAGGCTAAATTCCTGTGAATTTATCCCTGGGTTGGTGCTGGGGGGAGCCTCGTGCTGCCCCATCCCCTTTCAATGGCTCATAAAAACCAGGAAAAATGCGAATTAACACAAAATGAGGCAGCACGGGCTGCCCGTGGGAAACTCCTGGGTTTGATCCCATTCCAGGCTCTCCCATTGCCCGTGGCCTTGCATGGGTGTGTTTGGGGGGATTTGGGAATGCCCAGGTGCTTTTGGGGCTGGGTTTGGGCCTTTGGATAAGGGAATGTGGGGTTATTTATAAATAATCCACAATTCCTGACAGGAGCAAATCGGGATCTGCTCCCAGGGAGCAGCAGGACGAGGGGGAACGGCCTCGAGCTGTGCCAGGGGAGGTTTAAATTGGATATTGGGAAAATTCCTTCGTGGAAAAAGGATTGTCAGGGGGATGGGATGGGATGGGATGGGATGGGATGGGATGGGATGGGATGGGATGGGATGGGATGGGATGGGATGGGATGGGAGTGGCACTGGGATGGGCTGAGAATGGTACTGGGATGGACTGGGAATGGCACTGGCATGGGATGAGATGGGAGTGGCATTGGGATGGGAATGGCACTGGGTTAGGAATGGCACTGGGATGGGATGGAATGAGCTGGAGTGACACTGGGATGGACTGGGAATGGCACTGGGATGGGAATGGCACTGGGATGAATTGAGAGTGGCACTGAGTTGGGAATGGCACTGGGATGGAAATGGCACTGGGATGGACTGGAAATGGCACTGGGATGGGCTGAGAATGGCACTGGGATGGACTGGGATTGGCACTGGGATGGGCTTGAAATGGCACTGGGATGGACTGAGAGTGGCACTGGGATGGACTGGGATTGGCACTGGGATGAGCTGGAGTGGCACTGGGATGGACTGAGAGTGGCACTGGGATGGACTGGGAGTGGCACTGGGTTAGGAATGGCACTGGGATGGGCTGAGAATGGCACTGGGATGGGAATGGCACTGGGATGAGCTGGAGTGGCACTGGGAAGGGTCAGGAACGGGTACTGGGATGAGCTGGGAGTGGTTTTTAGGACACTCCAGGACCTTTCCTCAGGTTTTGATCCCCAGGGACAGATCCTGGAGTTTTCAGTGTCCCCACATTTGTGGCATTGACAAAATCCTGAATTTCCTCCCCCTGGGGCTCAGAGACCCCAACCCCGATGGAAACATCCCCTGAGCTGTGCAGGGCCCTGGGGGGAGCTGGGGACCCCTCTCAGGGCTGGAGCTGACATTTCCCAGAGCCTCAGGGAGCGCTGCCCCATCCTCAGACTGGGATCGCAATTCCCAAATTTGGGACAGGGAATAATTTCAATTTTTGTGCAGAGCTGTGGAGCTGAGCGTGTTCCATGGATACGGATAACCTTTGCTTATTCCCAGCCTGGAGTTACCCTGGGCTGGGTTTTTGCTGCCTAAGCCCTTCCAGCTGCCCTTTCCTGCTCTGATTCCCAAATCACCAGCTCTGGAGGCACCTCGGAGCCAGAATGTGAATTAATAATGTGCTAAGAAAATAAAGACACTTCAACAGCCTTTAAATCAAGGGGAACAGCCTGTTAAAGGCTTTGGACAAATCCCATTACTTTGTGTGCAGTTTTAGGGCTGGCAGGAATAAATCTCCGGGCAATTTATAGATGGTGACAAATTTCTTTCAGGAAGAAAAGATCCCATGGGATGCTCCTGGTTATCCAGAGATTCTCTGAGGAGTTGTGGAGTTATTGATGTGTCCCACTGGGAGTGACAACACAATTTGTGGCCTCTGGAGCACCTGGGCTGGCATCAAAATCCATTTTGGGAGGCTGGGATGCTCCTCCCTGGGGCTGGGGTGGCAGGAGCAGAGCAGGAGGGGACAGGGATGGGAATTTCCTGTTGTTGGTGGAGGGGACAGGGATTGGGAATTTCCTGTTGTTGGTGCATGGCCAGGAAAGAGGGATCAGGGAATTTGGGGGGCTCTGGAGCTGCTGGAGCCTCTCCTGGGGTGGCTGCAGGGACCTGGACCCCGCTGGTGTCACCCAGAGCTCCCTGTCCCCTGTTATCCCATTTTCGGTGTCACAAACCTCTCTAAGTTAACCAGGAAAATCTAGTTTTGAGGGAAAACTGTAGGAATTTATTTGGGATTGTCCACAGCCGTGGATTGCCCTGGCTGCAGCCCCCAGTTCCTGTCTCAGGGCTCCCTGGGAATTGGGGTTCCCTCCCTGAAAATTCCTGCTCCAGCAGGAATTCTCTTTTCCTCTTTTCCCCTTTGGAGCATCCGGAGGAGCAGGATTGTCCTGTGGGAGCAGCTCAGGTGTGACACATCCCTCACCTGTCCAGGAGGGCTCGGCAAGGGGCAGCGAGCTGGAATTCTCTGCTTGAGCAGGGGAGCCTGGAGAGGACAGGACAGGACAGGACAGGACAATCCCTCAGTGTCACCAGGAATGTTGGGAATGAGGCCTCAGCCCTTGGGAAGGGGCTTTGGGTCCCCTCAGGGCTGCCCAGGAGGGGAGTTTTGGGAGGGCTTTGGTGTCACCCAGAATAATTCTGGGATTGGATAAAACCTCCAAGGCCATCGAGCCAAACCATCCCCAGCCCTGCCAAGGCCACCTCTGTCCCCAATTGTGACATCCCCACTGATTTCAACCCCTGCAGGAATGGGGATCCAGCCTGTTCACCCTTTCCATGGAGGATTTTCTCCTCCTGCAGCCACCCAGGCTCCCAATAAGCCCAAAGTGATTTTCTTTCATTTCCATTGGCAGTGAAATCCAGCCTGCCATGGCTGGGAGCTGCAGGAAACAAAAATGGTGATTTTTTTTCATTTCCGTTGGCAGTGAAATCCAGCCTGCCATGGCTGGGAGCTGCAGGAAGCACAAATGGTTTTCCCCCAGCCACGGGCAATGGTGGTTTTTTTTGGTTTTTTTTTTTTTTCCACCTGGAACTGGAGCAGCCAAGTGTGGGATTGTCCTCCAAGCAGGAACAGTCACTCGGTGCCACAGGGCTGTACCCAGAGCAGCCACTGCAGGTTCCACAGATCCCTTTGTCAGCACTAAAAAGGGCTCAGATCCTGCTGGAGCCTTCTGGCATTTCATAGGGGAGCTCAGATTAGAGGAGCACTCGGATTTTCCTCTCCCCAAAATGCAGGGCTGAACGTGGGACAGGGCAAAGGTTGAATCTCGTTTCGTTATCCAGCAGGAACCTGCTCCTTCCTGCCTCCACCTGGAGTTTCTTCAACATCCCCCAAAGCCCAGATCCCCCTGAGGCTGCAGCTCCAAAGCTGGCTCTGAGGCAGGGCTGGGGTTGATATTCCTGAGTGCCAGAATGTCTGAATATTCCTGAGTGCCAGAATTTCTGAATATTCCTGAATCCCTGTGCCTCAGGGCACTTCTGTCCCCAGCTCCCCCCTGAGACCATCCAGCTCTTTGTGCTGTAGGATGAACAATTCCTCAGCACGAGGATCCCTTCCAGGTCTGAGAGCTTTCCAAGGGGAGAGGGCAGAGGGGGAAGCTCCACACAGCAATTCCCACAGCCAGAGCTCCTTATCAAGGACTTCAGGAGAGGCAGAGGAATTTTGGGACGAAAGTCTTGAAATTAAACTTGAATTAAAGCCACAAATGCCAGAATGGCTTCAGCTGGGAGGGACCTTGAAGGTTTTCCAGTCCCATCCCTGTCCCAGGGTGCTCCAACATGTCCAGCATGGTCTTGGATGGATGGATGGAAGGATGGATGATGGATGATGGATGGATGGATATGGGATGGATGGATGGATGGATGGATGGATGGATGGATGGATGGATGGATGGATATGGGATGGATGGATGGATGGATGGATGGATGGATGGATGGATGATGGATGGATGGATGGATGGATGGATGGATGGATGGATGATGGATGGATGGATGATGGATGATGGATGGATGGATATGGGATGGATGGATGGATGGATGGATGGATGATGGATGGATGGATGGATGGATGGATGATGGATGGATGGAGGGATGATGGATGATGGATGGATGGATGGATGGATGGATGGATGGATGGATGGATGATGGATGGATGGATGGATGGATGGATGGATGGATGGATGGATGGAGGGATGATGGATCCATGGATGGATGGATGGATGGATGGATGGATCCATTGATGGATTCATGGATGGATGGATGGATGGATGGATGGATGGATGGATGGATGATGGATGGATGGATGGATGGGGATGGATGGATGGATGGATGGATGGATGGATGGATGGATGGATGATGGATGGGGATGGATGGATGGATGGATGGATGGATGGATCCATGGACGGATGGATGGATGGATGGATGGATGGATGGATGGATGGATGGATGGATGGATGGAGAGGGAATCTCTGAGCACCATGCCCACATTTTGGCTTTGGGGACAGGGACAGAGGATGGATTTCTCCAGAGGAACTCTGGGAACGGCCAGGGCAGCCACACCAGGCCCCTGTGGATCTTCCAGGAGCAGGTGGGGAGGAGACCTTCAGGAATTGTCCATCCATACGAGCAAAGCAATTTTAATTTGCCCCTGCTGAGCTGCCCTGTGCCCCGGGCACTGAGCGTTCCCTGCGCTGCTGGAGTGTGGAAAACTCCCCGTGGGCACCTCCCAGGAACCCAAACTCCATCAGACCGAGCCTGGCAGAGCAGGAAAACTCAATTCCAACCATTTCCATGGAATTTTCCCTGTGGGAAGGGGACAGTGGAGCTGCAGATATTTCCATCCCAAAAAGCTGCATCCCTGAGGATCCTGGGGAGGGGGAATGTGCCCAGGTGTTTTGATTTTTGGGATGCAGGAGTTTCCCAGGGGTCCCAGCAGGTTTTTTGGGATGCAGGAGCTCCCTGTGAGATCAGAGGGGATTTTTGGGGATGCAGGTGCTTCCCGGGGGACCAGAGGCATTTTATTTTTTTGGGATCACAGGGATGCAGGAGCTTCCCAGGGGTCAGAGCAGAATTTTTGGGATGCAGGTGCTCTCCGTGGGATCAGAGGGAATTTTTTGGGATGCAGAAGCTCCTCATGGGTTCACAGGGAGGTTTTTGGGATGCAGGAGCTTCCCAGGCGTCCCAGCAGGTTTTTTGGGATGCAGGAGCTCCCTGTGAGACCAGAGGGGACTTTTGAGGATGCAGGTGCTTCCCGGGGAACCAGAGGCATTTTATTTTTTTGGGATCACAGGGATGCAGGAGCTTCCCAGGGGTCAGAGCAGAATTTTTGGGATGCAGGTGCTCTCCGTGGGATCAGAGGGAATTTTTTGGGATGCCGAAGCTCCTCATGGGATCACAGGGAGGTTTTTGGGATGCAGGAGCTTCCCAAGGATCAGAGGGATTTTTGGGGATCACAGGGAGGTTTTTGGGATGGCAGGGATGCGGAGCCGGGGCGGGGGCGCAGCTCAGCCCCGCAGCCCGAGCACTCCCACGGTCTGGCTCTCCCGGGCAGGCGCCTCAGGAAACTTCCCCGGCTCCGCTCGCTGCGCTCCACCTTTTATTCTAATGGGCTCCGCATCGCCATAGGAACCCGAGCCCGCCCGGGCGGCAGCGAGCGCCGCCGCTCCCGGGGCCGGGCACGGCCGGGGATGGATGCGGGAGCCCGGGGCAGCCGCCAGGTACCGACCCGGGGGCACCGGGACCCCCGGCCCCGGGGAATGCTCCGGGAGGGTGGGGGGAGAGGGCAGGGAGCCGGGTTTGGGGTGGGAACAGCTTTTCATGGGGTTTGGTTTGGGACAAGGGTCCTTGGCTGGGTTGGGGGTCTCAGGGATTGGGATTTGAGGTGGGAACAGTTTTTACTAGGGTTGCGTCGGTGTGGGAGAAGGGTCCTTGATGGGGTCGGGGGTTTCAGGGGTTGGGATTTGGGGTGGGAACAGCTTTTCCTGGGGTTTGGTTTCGGAGAAGGGACCTTGACTGGTTTGGGGGGATCAGGGATTGGGGTTTGGGGTGGGAACAGCTTTTCCTGGGGTTTGGTTTCGGAGAAGGGTCCTTGGCTGGGTCAGGGTCTCAGAGATTTGAGGTGGGAACAGCTTTTCATGGGGTTTGGTTTGGGTGAAGGGTCCTTGGCTGGGTCAGGGTCTCAGAGATTTGAGGTGGGAACAGCTTTTCCTGGGGTTGGGTGGATTTGGGTGAAGGGTCCTTGGCTGGGTTGGGGATTTCAGGGATTGGGATTTGTGGAAATCCATCCCTGCGTGGCTGGGGCTGGGCTGAGCCTCCCCCTGGGCTGCTCCTGGAGGGGATGGGACATCCCAGGCACTCCGTGGGGCTGATCCATGGGATCTCCCTCGATCCAGGCTCCATCTGCCCCACGCTGCTGGATCCAGGCAGGATTCCAGCCTGGGAGAGGGGCTGGAGCCCTCCCGTCATCCACAGGGCTGGAGAGGTCCTGGGAGCAGGTTTGGGATGCGAGGGGACACCAGACACCCACGGGACCCTGACGAGGCTCGGGATCCTCCCTGGGCACAGTCCAGACCCAGAGCAGGATCCCTCCTGCATCCCTTTGTCCATGGGATGGAGAGGGGCTGGGAGGGGCCCTGCTGGATCCTTGGGAAGGGCTGGCACTGCCTGGTCCTGGCTTTTGCTGCTCCTCCAGGCTGGGATGGATCTGCTGGAGAGTCAGGAACTGCCAGGCTGGAGGTGCAGGGTGGGCTCAGCATCCCTGGGCATGGACAGGGTGGGGAGAAGGGTCTGACCCTAACAGGGAGGCTGGGAAGGGGAGGTGGATCCCAGTGTGTCCCAGTGGATCCCAGTGTGTCCCAGTGGATCCCAGTGGACCCCAGTGGATCCCAGTGTGTCCCAGTGGGTCCCAGTGGACCCCAGTGTGTCCCAGTGTGTCCCAGTGGGTCCCAGTGGACCCCAGTGTGTCCCAGTGGATCCCAGTGTGTCCCAGTGGACCCCAGTGGACCCCAGTGGATCCCAATGTGTCCCAGTGGATCCCAGCGTGTCCCAGTGGACCCCAGTGGATCCCAGTGGATCCCAGTGTGTCCCAGTGGGTCCCAGTGGACCCCAGTGGGTCCCAGTGGATCCCAGTGTGTCCCAGTGTGTCCCAGTGGGTCCCAGTGGATCCCAGTGGGTCCCAGTGGATGGGATTCCTGCCATGGGGAACACTTTTACTCCTCCTGGGCCTGGCACAGGGCAGAGGAGCAGCCCCGAGCTGGGGCAGGATCAGATCGCAGGGGTAACACAGCTTGGGGATCCACAGCAAGGGGAGACAGGAAAATCAGGATTATCCCAGCCCTGTAAACCAGGGGAACAGCCCTGTGCCCTGCAGGAGCCTCACACCCTGCTTTGATGGGGACCAGCTCCGTGCCCAGGGCTCGGATCCTGCTGGGAGCTCAGGATTCCCTGGCACAGCCCCTGGATGTGCTCCAGAGGCTGCCAGGCCCCGTCCCAGCAGCTGCATTTACTGAAAAAGGCAATGCAGGGATTGCAGCTGCTCCAGGGCGGGCACCAGCGTGTCCAGAGAGGGGCACGGAGCCGCCTCTGTCCGTCTGTCCTGCTGCACACGGCTGGGACAGACACCAGGACCCGCTGCTGAGGAGGTGAAGGGAAGGAGGGAGGGACCCCATGGCCCTGCCACTGAAGCTTTTCCCATTTTTGAGGAGCTCAGGCGCCAAAAATCGCGGAAAAAATATTCCAGGGAGATTTTCCAGGGCTTCTCTCATGAGCAAGATGAGGGTGGGGAAGTGGTTTAAGGGAAAAGAGGGGAGATTCGGGGTAATGGTTCAAGGGAAAAGAGGGAGATTTTGGGTAATGATTTTAAGGGAAAAGAGGGGAGATTTGGGGTGATGGTTTAAGGGAAAAGGGGAGATTTGGGGTAATGGTTTTAAGGGAAAAGAGGGGAGATTTGGGGTAATGGTTTTAAGGGAAAAGAGGGGAGATTTGGGGTGATGGTTCAAGGGAAAAGAGGGGAGATTTGGGGTGATGGTTTAAGGGAAAAGAGGGACATTTGGGGTAATGATTTTAAGGGAAAAGAGGGGAGATTTGGGGTAATGGTTTTAAGGGAAAAGAGGGGAGATTTGGGGTAATGGTTTTAAGGGAAAAGGGGAGATGTGGGGTAATGATTTTAAGGGAGAAGAGGGGAGATTTGGGGTAATGGTTTTAAGGGAAAAGAAGGGAGATTTGGGGTAATGGTTTTAAGGGAAAAGAAGGGATTTGGGGTAATGGTTTTAAGGGAAAAGAGGGGAGATTTGGGGTGATGGTTTAAGGGAAAAGAGGGAGATTTGGGGTAATGGTTTTAAGGGAAAAGAGGGGAGATTCAGGGTGGAATGAGGCAGGAATTTGTTAGGATGAGGATGGGGAGGGGTGGGATGGAATTCCCATCCCTGGAGGTGCCCCAGGCCGGGGTTTGGAGCAGCTTTGGGCACTGGAAGGTGCCAGGGCTGGCTCTGGATGGGCTTCAAGGTCCTTCCAGCCCAAACCTGGATCGTGCCCTCCATCCCACCTGGATCACACCCAGATCCTGCCTGGCTCCGTGCTGACTCCATCCTTTGTTCGCAATAAGCATCTCATTAGATATTCCCCGTTCCCAAATTAACATTTAATTCGTGCGTCGTTCCCAGAAAAAAAACCTGGGCACAGCCTCCTGGAATTGTTGACAGTGATCCTGTTCCTTTGTGAGCTCTGTCCCTATTAAGCAATTTCCTCGCCTGTGTCTTTTGAGTTACTAAGGGAACAGGAATAAAATCTTAATAAAACTCCATCAACCGTTCCTGAAATAACAGCAGCTCCTTGGAGGGGCCTGAGCAAGGGATGGGGCTCTGCTCCAAATTCCCAGGAAATCCAGAGCACAGAGTCAGGAGTGGGGTGGGCTGGAGGGTTCAAAACTCGTCCAATTCCACCCAATTCCACCACCCCAGGGTGCTCCAGCCACAGCTGCTCTGGGAGCCCCCACTGATGAAAAGGCAACAAATCCCAAAAGGGAATAAATCCTTTATTTTCAGGATAAATAATATCAAATATAAATAATAGATAAATTGCAGAAATATATATTTTGTATTATATATATATAAATATATATATAATAAAATAAATTATTAAATATAAATAAATATATTAATATTAATATATTAATATTATATAAATAATACCAGGGTTAGCAATTAGAAGGAGTTTTTCTCTTTTGTCCCGACTGTGCCTGATCCTCCTTGGATTTGGGCCCTGAGCCAGTTGGGCATCACCAAATCCAGGATTTATTGCTGTTCTGAGCACCACAGAGGGGAATTTTTAAACCGAATATGTCCATGGGAAGCACGGAGAGAGGTTTAGGCTTGGTTTAGGATATTGGAGGAATTCCTCCATGGAAAGGGGAGGAATCCCCATTCCTGAGGGGATTTAAAATCTTGTGGATGTGGCACTTGGGGACAGGGTCAGTGGTGGCCTTGGGATTGCTCTGCCTTGCCCTTCCCCTTGGATATTGGATATTAAATATTAGATATTGGATATTAAATATTAAATATTGGATATTGGATGTTAGATATTGAATATTGGGTATTAAATATTGGATATTGGATATTAAATATCGAGTGCTGGATATTGGATATGGGATATTGAATATTGGATTTTGGATATTGGATATCGCTGCCAGGGAGGGCAGGGGATGTTCCTGAGCCCTCCTAGGGAGATTTTGGGCTTTTTTTTTTTTCCCCCCATGCTGCAAGGGGATATTGGGGTGGATATTCCAGAGGGAATGGTGTGGATGTTCCAGGGATATTCATGCAGGTATTCCAGAAATGATGGTGTGGATGTTGCAGGGATATTGATGTAAATATTCTAGAGTTTATGGTGTGGATATTCCAGGGATATTCTAGAGATGATGGTGTGGATGTTCCAGGGTGGATGGTGAGGATGTTGCAGGGATATTGATGTAGATATTCTAGAGTTTATGGTGTGGATATTCCAGAGATGATGGTGTGGATGTTGCAGGGTGGATGGTGTGGATATTCCAGGGATATTGATGTGGATGTTCCAGAGACTTTGGTGTGGATATTCCAGGGATATTGATGTGGATGCTCCAGAGACTTTGGTGAAGATGTTGCAGGGGGATGGTGTGGATGTTCTCCTGAGGGGGTGGTGTCAATGTTCTCCCAGGGAGGATGACGTGGATGTTTTCCCAGGGAGGTTGTCATGGATGTTCTCCCAGGAATGTTGGTGTGGATATTGCAGGAATATTGATGTGGATATTGCAGGGAGGTTGATGCGCATATTCCAGGGAGGTTGGTGTGGATATTCCAGGGATATTGATGTGGATATTCCAGGGATATTGGTGTGAATATTCCATAGATATTGCTGTGGATATTCCAGGGAGGTTGGTGTGGATATTCCATGGATATTGGTGTCGATATTCCAGGGACTTTGGTGTGGATATTCCAGGGATGTTGGTGTGGATATTCCAGGGATATCGGTGTGAATATTCCATAGATATTGGTGTGGATATTCCAGGGAGGTTGGTGTGGATATTCCATGGATATTGGCGTGGATATTGCAGGGACATTGGTGTGGATATTCCATGGATATTGGTGTGGATATTCCAGGGATGTTGGTGTGGATATTCCAGGGATGTTGGTGTGGATATTCCATAGATATTGGTGTGGATATTCCATGGATATTGGTGTGGATATTCCAGGGATGTTGGTGTGGATATTCCAGGGATATCAGTGTGAATATTCCATAGATATTGGTGTGGATATTCCATAGATATCGGTGTGGATATTCCAGGGACTTTGGTGTGGATTTCTCCTGTGTGAGCTCCCCCAGTGCTGGCAATTCCAGAGGTGCCCCTGGATGTGCTGCTGCGCTCCCTGCAGTGGCCACAGCCCCTGTTTTTAACCCTGTCCCTGTTCTCTCTGTCCCAAAGCCCCGGAGAGCCGGAGCCCAGCTCGGTGACGGGGCCCTGTGGGCACAGCCTGGCCCTGCTCCTGTCCCCACGCAGCTGCAGCCAGGTGGGTGCCCCTGTTCCTCGGCAATCAGCTCCCCCTGTCCTTGCTGGGTCCATCCTGGGGCAGCTCCAGGCCTCCCTGAGCAGCCCCTGTGTCCCCACAGGTCCTTTTTGGTGGGGATACCACTGGATTTGGGGTCCCAAAGGGGCCCTCAGTGCCAACCTGGGTCTCTCCAGGGATTGCTGGGCATTCATGGTCAGAGGGGCAGCCCCTGCACCAGCGCCTGGAGCTGCCCACCCGTGCCTTGTGCCCACACCAGTGGCTTGCCAGGAAACCCAGAACTCCCTGAGCACCTCCTGGCCCTGTTGCTGCATCCCGTGGCTGGTTCCTCCTCCCCAGCCATCCCTGCTTTCCCCACATCCCATTCCTTCTCCTTCACCATCTGTTTTTCCACATCCAATCCCTCCTCCCTCACCATGCCTGCTTCCCCCACACTCAATTCCTCCTCCCTCACCATCTCTGCTTTCCTCGTGGCCAATTCCCCCTCCCTCACCATCTCTGCTTTCCTCGTGGCCAATTCCTCCTCCCTCACCATCTCTGCTTTCCTCGTGGCCAATTCCCCCTCCCTCCCCATCTCTCCATGCCCGTACCCATTCCCTGCTCCCTCACCAGCTCTGTTTTTCCCTGCAGGAGCTCTGGGCTCACCCAGGAGCCGATCCCGAGGGTTTCCCCATGGAATAGGAGCTTTTCCAGGTGCCTGGGCACACGAGAAGCTGAAGTTGGTCGCCCCGGGGCACCCGAACCCACCGTGCCCTGGAGCCCCCGGCCTCTGCCATGAATGATGCATCCACCATGGATTATGAACTGCTCTCCCCGTCCCTGGTGGAGCACCCCGCCGGCGCCGCGGGCATGGATGCCGAGCAGAAAACTGTCTTTGCCTTCGTCATCTTCCTCCTGGTGTTCCTGGTGATGCTGATGGTGCGCTGCTTCCGCATCCTGCTGGACCCCTACAGCCGCATGCCCGCCTCCTCCTGGACGGACCACAAGGAGGGCTTGGAGCGGGGCCAGTTCGACTACGCCCTGGTGTGAGGGGAGCCCGGGCCGAGCTCCAGCCCCGCTGTCCCTCCATCCATCCATCCATCCATCCATCCATCCATCCATCCACCCATCCCTCCCTCCCTCCCACCCTCCGCAGGGATGCTCCGGGCCGGGGGGCGAGCAGGGGGTCCGGCCCCAGGGAGGTTTTCTAGGCGTTTCTCTCTTTTCTAAGCACTTTTCATTTCTCTCGGCAGCCCGTGGGACGCTGGGGGTGGGACAGGGGGGCTGGACGGGGACCCCGGTGCCCCCCGTGCCCCCGGGCACCGCGGACGGGGCATGGCGGGACCTGCCCTCGGCCCGCGGGGCCCCTGGGCTGGGCTGGGCTCTGCCCGGTGCCAGGCCCGAGCTTTGACCCCCGCTGCCCCCCGTGAGTGCCCCCTGGCAGTGCCCCCGTGGTCCAGTGCGTGTCCATGTGTCCTGTAGCTGAGCTGTGTCCGTCAGGGGTTTCTCGGCACCGGCCCCCAGTGCTGGCTTTGTTCCTCCTCTGTGCCACTCCCGAGCCCCCCCAAAAGGGAGGGGAGGCTGGAGACCCCTCTGTGCAGCCCCCCTTGGGCTCCAGTTCTGTCCGTGCCCAGCTGGTGACAATGGAGCCAGGGGCACTCCTGGCCTGGGGACACCAGGACGGGTCAGGGGTCCCCAAAACACCCGGGAGAGGCTCCTGGGCCATCCCTGCCGGGGTGTCCGGCCCTCCCCGGGCTCTCCAGGGCTCTGCAAGTGGCCGAGGGGCTGCCAAGGGCCGTGGTGGGCAGCGGGAGGGTCCTGCCAAGGGATTTGGGCCCGGTGGGGAGGGAGAACCTCGCCCCCCTCTATGGAAATGAAGGGATTTGGAAATAAAGCAGCACCGTGCCGACCCCAGCCGGCTCCTGCTCCGCTCTGTGCTGCGTCCCGGGAGGGGAACGGGACCCTCCAAAACCCTGGGGGCAGGAGGAGGAGGAAGAGCGAGGGGTCATTGTGGGTGCTGCAGGAGTGACCACCAGGTCACTCTGTCCCCAGGACATGGGGACCCAGCCCGGCCACCTCCTGTCCCAGCACGGTCCGGCACAAATCCCCGCTCACACACGGAGCTGTTCCAGGACATTTTGCGGCTGTCCGAGCCCCAGTTTGCCCCTGCCGGGTGTTGTCCCCTCTGCCCGGTTCTGTCCCCTCTGCCCGGTTCTGCCCCCTCTGCCCGGTTCTGTCCCCTCTCTCCGGTGCTGTCCCCACTGCCCGGTTCTGTCCCCTCTGCCCGGTGCTGTCCCCTCTGCCCGGTTCTGTCCCCTCTCTCCGGCGCTGTCCCCACTGTCCGGTTCTGTCCCCTCTCTCCGGTGCTGTCCCCTCTCTCCGGTTCTGTCCCCTCTGCCCGGTTCTGTCCCCTCTCTCCGGCGCTGTCCCCGCTCCCTGCCGGCCCCGGGTGCCGCAGTCCCGCCCGCCCTCTGCTGGCACCGCGCTCCGTCTGCGCTGGCAGCCGGGAAGAGCTCCCAAAAACCGGGAATATCGGCCTGGAAGGAGCGTCTGGGCTGGACCACATCGGCCCAACCCCGGCCAAGCCACCCAGGGCCAGGACAGGGACATCTAACACAGCTCCAGCCTGGCCTTGGCACTGCCAGGGATCCACAGCTGCTCTGGGAATTCCATCCCAGCCAGGAATTCCTTCCCAATACCCACCCAAATTCCCCAGTCTGGTCCAGTTTGAAGCCATTCCCTGTGTCCTGTCCCTCCCTCCTTGTCCCCAGCCCCTCTCCTGGAGCCCCTTTAGGCTCTGAGCTCTTCCCCAGAGCCTTCTCCAGGCTGGACAATCCCAATTCCATCTCCAAGGAAGCTCCAGGTTGGGAGCTCCCAATCTGTGCCCACACAAAGACACAGCTCCAATTAACCCAAAATAATTTTATTGTTGCTGTTGCTTCTGATACAAAAAAGGAATTCCACAAAGAGCCACCTCTCTGTGCGGGACAAGGGGCACAGGTTTGGGGTTTCAACACTTCCCCCCAAAAAAAACCAACCAGCAAGAAATGTCAATATAAAACAAATTAAAAAAAAAACCAAAAAAACCCAAAAAACAAACCAAAACACCACACCAGAGAGGAGGAGAGGAAACCTTGAGCTTTGAGACTTTGGCTCAACACACGCACACAAACCCAGCTCTGCTAATTTATTATTATTATTATTATTAATACTTTTTGGATTTTGGTTTTTCTTTTTTTTAAAAAAAAGCACCTGTTGGAAAAAAACAAACCAAAAATAATAATTAAAAAAAAAAACCAAAAAAACAATCCCAAACATCAGGCCACCCATCCTGTCACAAGCTCTGGGACTCTTGTAAAATCCAGAGTCTGGAGCTGCTTTGAAGAGTTTTCAAGTTTGCCTGGAGCCCCGATACAGTAAACACACACATCCCCCACCCCAGAGAAATTCCCACCCCTCCAAAAAAACGTAAAACTACAGGAAAATGCACTCCTGACAGCACCGAGCCAGCATTGCTTTGGTGGTTTTCCATAAATATGGGAGGGTGGATGGATGGACACAGTGCAGAACGCTGGCCAGGAACCAGCACCCAGGAGCTGTGAGCACCTTGGACTGGGGATGAGGCAGCTCCTGGGAATGAGCACCTTTATCCCGGGAATGAGCATCTTAATCATGGGAATCAGCACCTTTATCCCGGGAATGAGCATCTTTTAGCACAGGAATGAGCACCTTTATCCCGGGAATGAGCATCTTAATCATGGGAATCAGCACCTTTATCCCAGGAATGAGCATCTTTTAGCACAGGAATGAGCATCTTTAACCTGGGAATGAGCACCTTTTATCCTGGGAATCAGCACCTTTTATCCCGGGAAGGAGCCTCTTTTATCCTGGGAATTATCACATTTTATCCTGGGAATGAGCACCTTAATTACAGGAATCAGCACCTTCTGTCTTGGGAATCAGCACCTTTATCCCAGGAATGAGCACCTTTATCCTGGGAATGAGCATCTTAATCACAGGAATCAGCACTTTTATCCCGGGAATGAGCAGATCCCCAGCTGGGAGTGTCCTGGATGAGGGGGAGAGGTGGGAGCAGAGGGAAGGGAGTCCCTGCTCTTTGGCTTTTGGGAGCTTTGTGAGCTGTGGCTCGGGCTTGGTCCTCAGAGCAGAGCATCCCCAGAGGAGCTGATCCCACAGGGACATTTTCCATGGCTGATCCCACAGGGACATTCCCCATGGTTGTCCTGACAGGTCTGATCCTAGCAGGACATTCCCCACGGCTGTCCCAGCAAGTGCTGATCCCACAGGGACATTCTCCATGGATGTCCTGGTGGTGGCTGATCCTACAAGGACAGTTCCTGTGGTGGCTGATCCCACAGGGACATCCCCATGGCTGTCCCATCAGGTGCTGATTCTACAGGGACATCCCCATGGCTATCCTGGTGGTGGTTGATCCTACAAGAACAGTTCCTGTGGTGGCTGATCCTACAGGGACATTCCCCATGGCTGTCCCAGCAGGTGCTGATCCCACAGAGACATTCCCCATGGCTGATTCCACAGGACATCCCCATGGCTGTTCCTGTGGTGGCAGAGCTTAGCAGGACATCCTCCATGGCTGTTCCTGTGGTAGCAGAGCTTAGCAGGACATCCTCCATGGCTGTCCCATCAGGTGCTGATCCCACAGGGACGTTTCCCATGGCTGATCCTAGTAGGACATCCCCATGGATGTCCCATCAGGTGCTGATCCTACAAGGACAGTTCCCACGGCTGTTCCTGTGGTGGCTGATCCCACAGGGACATTCTGATGGCTGATCCCACAGGGACATTCTCCATGGCTGTCCTGGTGGTGGCTGATCCTACAAGGACAGGTCCTGGTGGTGGCTGATCCCATATGGACATTCCCCATGGCTGATCCCTCAGGGACATCCCCATGGCTGTCCTGGTGGTAGCAGATCCTACAAGGACAGTTCCTGTGGTGGCTGATCCCACAGGGACATCCCCATGGCTGTCCTGGTGGTGGCTGATCCTACAAGGACAGGTCCTGTGGTGGCTGATCCCAGTAGGACATCCTCCATGGCTGTCCCATCAGGTGCTATCCCACAGGGACGTTTCCCATGGCTGATCCTAGTAGGACATCCCCATGCTGTCCCAGTGGCGGCGGCGGCGGTGGCAGGAGAGGATCCCGTCGTTGTTGCCGGGGTGGGTGGCGAGGGGCAGGGCTGCGCTGTCGGGTGGGACTGGGGGGGGTCTCTGGTGGCTTTAGTAGAGCTGGAGCTGCAGCTTCATCCTCAGTGCCTGGCCCAGCTCCCCCGCCAAGTAGTCGAGGTGGTTGTCGGCCTCGAGTTTGTGCAGTTCCCGCCGGCGGGGCAGGCCCACGCTGACGATCTCCAGCACGTAGGTACCCGGCAGGATTTTCTTGCGGCCCAGGTGCAGGAAGCTGAGCCCGTCCCTGTGGTGGATGCGGAACAGCCCCTCCTCGTTGCCCTGGGCGATGGCGTAGCGCACGCGGTTCTCCAGCGGCTCCAGCGCCGGCAGCAGCTCCAGGATGTGCTCCTTGTGCGCCAGCTCCGACAGGTTCAGCGCCATCGACAGCGGCGCCTCCACGTCCATGCTGGCCAGGTTCACCTCGTGATCCTGCTGGGAACAGCAAAATTAACACACCAACAGCACGGGTTTGTGCCCAAAGAGGAGATACAGGAGTCCTTCTGATTTATTTGAATAAAGGGAGAACCATGCTGGCCAGGTTCACCGCGTGATCCTGCTGAGAACAGGAAAATTAACAAACAAACAGCAGAGGTTTGTGCCCAAAAAGGAGACAGAGGAGTCCTTCTGACTTTATTTGAATGAAGGGAGAACCATGCTGGCCAGGTTCACCGCATGATCCTGCTGGGAACAGCAAAATTAACACACCAACAGCACAGGTTTGTGCCCAAAAACAAGACAGAGGAGTCCTGACTCTATTTGAATAAAGGGAGAATCATGCTGGCCAGTTCACAATGTGATCCTACCCAGGAACAGCAAAATTAACCCACAAACAGCAGAGGTTTGTGTCCAAAAATGAGACAGAGGAGTCCCTGGGCTAACGGGATCCACTCCAGGCCCTGTTCCTGAAGGGATCCAGCCCCTGCCTTGCTCCAGCCCCTCCAGGATGCCCTGGGCTCCTCACCTGGTGTCTCTCGGTGCCGTTGACGCTGCGCCGCTGCCGGCCCCTCTTGGGGTACCCGTTGATCTTGCACTCGTAGCACGTCTCGGGGGACAGCAGGTTGTCCTCATCCTCCTCCTGGGGCGCAGGCAGGTAGGGACCCTTCCCAAACCCCAAGCCAGAAATGCAGTGCCTGGTGGCAGAAGAGCGGAGGGAATCCATGAATCCAACAGAAACGTCAGCACTCCCGGGTTCTCCGTGTGGGAAACACCCAGAGGGTCACACGTGGATGTGCCTTACCCCTGTCCTGCTCTGAAGTACCCCCCGGGGCAGCCGCACAGGTACCCCCCGTCCGTGTTGGAGCAGCCGTAGCTGCAGGGGCTGCCCCCGGCCGAGCACTCGTCCACGTCCTGGCAGCCCCCGAAGGCCTGGTCGAAGTCGAAGCCCGAGGGACAGACGCACTTGAAGCTGCCCAGGGTGTTGTAGCAGGAGGCAGAGCCGCAGGCAGAGGGGCTGGAGCACTCGTTCTCATCTGCAGGGAGACGTGGAGGGGTGGAATGGGGGAGTCAGGGAGTCACAGAGCTGTGGGGTGTCACCCATGGGTGCAGGGTGCAGCCCATGGGTACAGGGTGCATCCCACAGCTAAAGAGTGCATCCCATGGGTACAGGGTAACTCCAATGGGAATAGGATACACCCCACAGGTAAAGGGTAACTCCCATGGGTACAGGACACACCCCATGTATAAAGAATGCACCTCACGGGTACAGAATACATCCCATGGGTACAGAATACACCCCACAGGTAAGGGATACATCCCATGGGTACAGGATACAGCCCATGGGTACAGGATAAACCCCAAAGGTACAGGGTGCACCCCACAGGTAAAGGGTAACTCCTATGGGTACAGGATACACCCCATGGGTACAGAATACATCCCATGGGTACAGGATACACCCCACAAGCGTGGGGTGCATCCTACACGTACAGGATACACCCCACAGGTATGGGATCCCTCCCACAGGTACATGAAACACCCCACAGGTATGGGACACCTTCCCCAGGTATGGGACACTTCCCGCAGGTACAGGATACACTCCTTAGGATGCATCCCACAGGTACAGAATGCACCCCACAGGTATGGGACACCTTCCCCAGGTATGACACCCCTCCCCAAGTATGACACCCCTGCCCAGTGCCCCCACTCACCCACGCACTGGTTCCACTGGTAGTGCTGCACGTAGCCCTGGGGGCAGCCGCAGCGGTACCCGCCCAGCACGTTCTGGCAGCCGTGCTGGCACCGGTGGTTCCCGTCACACTCGTCCACATCTGCACCCAAGGGACACACAGGGATCTCACACACTGTTCCCTGGGCCTGGCCTGGCACCCTCCAGGCTGCTCCTGTGCCCCATTCTGGCCCTGCAGTGACACCCCCAGCTCCCACACAGCCCTGATCCCATCTGAGCCCTGGGCTGTTCCCAGCTCTGCTCTGAGATCTCTCCTGCTGGAATGTGGCACCATTCCCTTCCCCAAGCATCATCCAGTCCAACCCCCAGCCCTGCCCAGACCCCCCAGCAACCCCACCCCATCCCTGAGAGCATTGTCCAAACACTCCTGAAGTTCCCATCAGGGCTGAGGCTCCTCAGGGAACCTCAGGGTTCCTCCCCATGGGAGCTCCCTGGAGGCCCAGCCCCACCTTCGCAGTTGACCCCGGTGCTGTCCAGGGAAAATCCTTTCTGGCACTCGCAGTTGTAGCTGCCCGGGGTGTTCAGGCACTGCCCCTTGGCTCCACACAGCGAGGGCTGGGCTGTGCACTCGTTGTTGTCTGCAAAACACCACCAGCAGGGCTTTGTGGCCACGAAATCCACCTGGAAATCCACCTGGAAATCCACCCGGAATTCCACCTGGAAATCCATCCCTGGCCACCTGAAAATCCATCTCTGGTCACCTGGAAATCCACCTGGAAATCCACCCCTGTGTCTGTGGCCACCTCAGATGGAGAGGCAGAGCAGCAGAGGGACAAAGCAGCCACTGCCAGGGTGATGCAGAGGGACAGGGCTCAGTTTGGGGGCTGGGAATTCTCTCACATTCTCTGCTGAGCCACGGGAAGAGCAGGAATTAATTGTGCACTCAGGAATTGGGCACTCAGGAATTGAATTGGGCACTCACCAATGCAGGGCAGGAATTGGGCACTCAGGAATTGGGCATTCAGGAATTGGGCACTCACTCAGGAATTGAATTTTGCACTCACCAATGCAGGACGAGTGGTGCTGGGTGAAGCCAGGGGGGCACTTGCAGTTGAAGCTCCCGATGACATTGACACAGAGGAACTGGCAGTTGTGCTGCTTGGTGGAGCACTCATCCAGGTCTGCAGGGACAAGGGGAGGGTCTCAGTTTGTCCCCCTGAGGCTGTGACACCTCAGTGTCCCTGTGGATGCACAGCAGCAGCCCCAGGAACAGCTCCCCTGAAGTTCTTCCAGGGGAAGGACAAACCGGATGAGGTGGGGACCTCATATCCATTATTTTCCTTGTTTTTCCCAATTATTTCCCCCAGTTTTGCCCATTATTTTCTCCCAATTTTCCCCATTATTTTTCCCATTTCCCCCCTATTTTTCCCCTATTATTTTCCACAATTTTCCCTATTATTTTCCCCCATTTTTCCCAATTGTTTTTCCCAGTTATTTTCCCCCATTTTCCCCAATTATTTCCCCCCATGTTTCCCAATTATTTTCCCCCATTTTCCCCAATTATTTCCCCCCCATGTTTCCCCCCATTTTTCCCCATTCATTTTCCATCATTTTCCCAGTTATTTCCCCCATTTTTCCCAATTATTTTCCCCCATTTTCCCAATTATTTCCCCCCATTTCCCCCAATTATTTTTCCCATTTTCCCCCATTATTTCTCCAAATTTTTCCTGATTAATTTCCCCCAATTTCCCCATTATTTTCCCACCCATCAGCAAGATGCAGGGGTGTTCCCCTGCCTCTCCTGCAGGTCACACATCCCAGGTTCTCCCAGATCCCGAGGCCAGGCTCCCACACTGTGGGGAGGGCACAGCCCCAGCCTGGCTGGTGACAATGCCACGTGCAGGGGACATCCCTCTGAGCTCCCTGGAGCTCAGGATGTGCTGTGCAGTCTCCAGGACAGAACCAAGAGCATTTTTTCCCTGATGAGCCACACCTGGAGTGTGGAAGGGTCAAACCCTCATGGGTGGCATCTTTCCCCACACTTTCCTGCTGATGTTTTTCCACATCTGGCTGCCCTGTCCCCTGTCCCCCAGCTCCCTGCTCCTGTACCTTTGCAGATTTTGCCATCCTCCTGCAGGATGTAGCCCCGGGGGCAGGAGCACTGGTAGCTGCCCTCGGTGTTCTTGCAGATGAAGTTGCAGGGCTTTGGGGACTGGTTACACTCGTCCAGATCTGCACCCCAAGGGACAAAACACATCAGCTTGTGCTGCTGGGCAGGGTCCCCTCCAGCCCTCCCAGAGCTCCTGAACTCAAGGTGATGCCAGGTTTTGTGCTCAGGGCTGAGATATCCCCGTGGATTGTGGCATTCCTGGACAAACACCCCATTCTCACTCTGCAGGAAGCAGCTGAGGGCTTTGGGGGAGCAGCTCAGTTCGAGCCAGCACAAGAAATCTGTGACAAATCCTGCAGAGAGAGCGCTGTGATTCCAGATGTTTATGCCAACATCTGGATCCCAGCAGGGCGCTCAGCCTGCCTGGAACCAGCTGTGCAGCCTGGAAGGGGCTGGCAGCTCCCAGATTTCAGCTCAGATCCCAGTCCTGGGCTTGGGGAAGACTGAACTCATTTTTAGGGAGTTAAAGGAGGACTCAGAGGTGAGCAGGGTGGAGATCTGGACCCACAGCTCTGGGGAGTCGAGGGAAGGGTGGGTCCCAGGTGGGGTTAAGGATCAGGGAGGGCAGCCCAGGTGTAGCAGACTCCATAGGGGATTGAGATTTAACAGCAGGAACTGCTGAGTAAGGATGAGACAGCAAAATAAGCTCCTGTCTTCTGTCTCACCCCATAGCTTAACTCTGTAACCCCACAGGCCACTTTTCCTTAACCCTTACTATTGAACAAGTTTGGATCCCCCTATACCCTAAAAAAAGGAGCTGTTTTAGCCGATCTGACAGAAGAAGAGCCATTACTGGAACCCTTCACACATCCCTCAATAAACCATCGCTGTGGAACCACCAGGACCTCTCCTTCTCCTCTCTCTCATCTGCTTCTGGCCCAGCCAAAGAGCCAAAGGTGCCCTAGCAAGCAAAGAGCTGAACTCCTGAGAGAGAGCTGAGGATCACTAAAGAGCTGAAATCACTGAGCTCGCTAAGCGTAGCCAGCTGAGTGGGTATTTGGGCACTCTGTCTCCAAGAGGGACTGAGGTATCTGGACTATCCTGCATTGCTCGGGGATAAGGCAAAGATGTGGGTTGTATCACCCGGGGTTGGTGGGGCCGTGCCCAGTGCCCGGCTCACCCTGGCACGCAGTGCCCGTGATGTCCGGGGTGTAGCCCAGGCGGCAGTGGCAGCGGAAGGAGCCGATGCTGTTGATGCACTGCCCGTTCCTGCACAGGTTGGGCAGCACCTTGCACTCATCAATATCTGTGAAGAGAGGGACAGGAGGAGCTGTCAGTGCCAGGGCAGCTCACTCCCCACAAAAAGCTTATCTGGTGTTCGTTATCAGATAATTCACACAGCACAAGTGTCTCGGGGTTATTCTGGCAGCTCCCAAGTGACAGTAAACATCCCCCTGCTGAAGTGGGAGCTGGGAAGATGAACTGGATTTGTGGCTGAGCTGTCACAAAGCAGAAATCTTCTGCAAATATAATATAATATAATATAATATAATATAATATAATATAATATAATATAATATAATATAATATAATATAATATCATATCATATCATATCATATCATATCATATATATTGCATATTGCTAAATCTATACTATATTAATATAATTAATATTAATACATTAATAGTAACATTAGTATATTAATATATAAACATTAATATAATTAATATTGTATATTACTATTATATTATATTATATTATATTATATTATATTATATTATATTATATTATATTATATTATATTATATTATATTATATTATATTATATTATATTATATTATATTATATTATATCATATCCTTCTAAGAACATGGAGTCAGCTTCATCATTTCCTCCTCCATCCCGGGGACCCAGCAAATACCCCAGTGCCCCACTGACCTCTGCCATCCGTGGAGTAGCCAGGGCCGTGGGGACACATCTTCTTGTAGTGGGCAGTGCCAGGCAGGGGGCAGAGCTCGCACTGGGGGCCCCAGCTGCGCCCGCTGTTGCAGCAGCACTCGGACTTGGTGACCAGGTTGCGGTTGGTGGAGGACATCTGGCACATGGTCTGCAGCACCTCCGTGAAGCAGAAGCCCTGCCGGGTGTCTGGGCACAGAAAGGGGGACACAAATCCAGGCTCTGAGGCAGCGCCAGCACCAGGGGGAATGGAGCAGGCAGTGCCAGGGAGGGTGGGGGGGTTTGGAGAAAGGGGATGCTCCAACAGCTTTCCTGCTCAGGAGCAAAGAATCCCAGAGAGGTTTGGGTTGGAGGGACCTTAAACCCACCCAGTGCCACCCTTGCCATGGGCAGGGACACCTCCCACTGTCCCAGGGTGTCCCAAACCCCGTCCAACCTGGCCTTGAACAGTTCCAGGGGCAGCCACAGCTGTGCCAGGCCCTCCTCACCCTCCAGAGAACAATTCCTGCCCAGTGTCCCACCTGCCAGCAGGGAGCCATGCCCTGTATCCCTGTCCCCAGTCCCTTCCTGCTCTCTGAGCCCCTCTGAACCCCCAAAATCTGCCTGTGCTGCCGGGGGGCGCTGCAGCAGCCCAGCAGGGCATTACCGATGCACTCGGTGCCCGAGGCACTGACTTCAAAGCCCTCGTTGCAGTCGCAGCGGTAACTGCCGGCCGTGTTCACGCAGCGCCCGTTGGGGCAGATCCCCGGCTTGCTGCGGCACTCGTTCTCATCTGCAGGGAGGAGCACACTCTCAGAGCCCTGCTGAGGGCAGGCACAAACCTGCCCAGCTCCCCACTGCCCGTGGAGAGACCTCACTGAGCCCCTGAGGGTCCTTTTGGTGTCTTTGGGCAGCTGGGAAACACCTCCACCTGGGGTTCCTCCATGGAGAAAACATTCACCCATCCCAGAGCTCTCCCAGGGCAGGGTGGCCAGAACTCAGCTTCCCTGGCTTGGCCATGCTCCAGCTGCTGCTGGGAATGGATTGGGTTGGATTGGATTGGATTGGACTGGATTGGGTTGAGTTGGGTTGGGTTGAGTTGGGTTGGGTTGGACTGGATTGCGTTGTGTTGGACTGGATTGGGTTGAGTTGGGTTGGATTGGGTTGGACTGGACTGGATTGGACTGGGTTGGACTGGATTGCGTTGGGTTGGACTGGATTGGGTTGGGTTGGGTTGGACTGGACTGGATTGGGTTGGGCGGGGTTGGACTAGATTGGGTTGGACTGGATTGGGTTGGGCTGGGTTGGACTGGATTGGGTTGGGTTGGACTGGATTGGAGCTGTCTCTGTCCCGTGCAGCTCCAGGCTGTTCATTCCTCCCCATCCCAAAAGCAGCTTGGAACACTCAGAAAAACTCAAAGGCAAGGACACATGGCCCAGGGCTGTGTCACCCTAGAGGTGACACACGGCTCCAGGGATGGACAAAGGTTTTGTGTGTCCTGTTGTGTGGGGACACTCAGGAAGTTGTGACATGTGGGAAAGCCCAGGGAGGAGCCCGAGGATGTAAAGCAAAGAAGGATGTAAAGCAAAGAAGGATGTAAAGCACAGGTGTGTGGATGATCCCTCAGAGAGGAACATTGCTGTCTGTGCCCCAGGAGTGCCCCAGGAGTGCCCCTGGTACCTGTGCAGCCCTCGCCGTCGGGCCTGCGCTGCATGCCAGGAGGGCAGATGCACATGAAGGTGCCGATGAGGTTCTTGCAGAGCATCCCCCGGGACTCACAGTCGTGCAGCCCCTCTGCACACTCGTCCAGATCTGCAACGAGACCCATCAGAGCCCCTGCCAGCCCTGCTCTGCCCCATCCATCCCTGCAGCCTCAGCCAGCCTGGCTGGCACTCAGGTTAAAAAATCTCATGGAATGAGATGGGACTTTGAAACTCATCCAGTGCCATGGCAGGGACACCTTCCACTGTCCCAGACTGCTCCAAGCCTTGGACACTTCCAAGGATCCAGGGGCAGCTTCTCTGGGAAACCTCCCCACCCTCCCAGAGAAGAATTCCTTCCTACCACAACACCGAGGTGGGTGATGGTGAGAAAAGCCAGCGCAGAATTCCCACCTGGCCAGGTGCAGGGGCTGGGGGCAGCTGGGGCCGTGCCCTGGGGGCTGCACAAGGGGTTTTACCTCTGCACATCCTCCTGTCCTCGCGCAGGGCGTAGCCAGAGGGGCAGGTGCACTCGTAGGAGCCGAAGGTGTTGATGCAGCGGAAGGCGCAGAGCAGGGGGTTCAGGGAGCACTCGTTGATGTCTGCAGGGAGGAGAGCACAGCACTCACCTGGGTGCCCTCAGGAGCTCCCCAGGGCGCATCCACCTTCCTGGGAATCCATCCCACACCAGAGCTTTGCTCCACCAAAGCCTCTTGCTGTGCTCTGCCCTTGCAGAGGGACAGACCCCTGGTGTCCCAGCAGCTTTGGGGGGAATGGCTGCTGATCCTTGGGGAGGCAGCTGCTGTGCTCATCCAGGGCTCCAGGCCTCCTCCTGGGCTCCAGAAGGAGCTGAAGGAGCCCAGTGTGGAGAGGAGCCTCATCCAGCTTTCCACACCATCCATGGGGGGCTGGCCCAGGGGGTCCCACAAAGCCCAGGGTGGTGGGAATGAAGGGGCTGGCCCAGGCAGGGGCCAGGGGGTCCCACAAAGCCCAGGGTGGTGGGAATGAAGGGGCTGGCCCAGGCAGGGGCCAGGGGGTCCCACAAAGCCCAGAGAGGTGGGAATGAAGGGGCTGGCCCAGGCAGGGGCCAGGGGGTCCCACAAGGCCCAGGGTGGTGGGAATGAAGGGGCTGGCCCCCAGGTCATTACCTTCACAGGTCATCATGGGCCCCGGCTCAAAGCCCTCGTCGCAGGCGCACTCGAAGCCTCCCACCACGTTGGTGCAGGTGCCATTCCCACAGGGATTGCCAATGGAGCACTCGTCCGTGTCTGGGGAGCACAGAATGTGAAGAGGAGGAGGAGGAGGATGGGGAAGGGCTGGGCTCTTGCAGGCCCAGAGCACTCCAAGTGTCCCAGCAGAGCAGGGATGGAAGGGAAGGGGCGAGGGAGCAGCGATTCCCTCCCTGAACACGCACACAACGATCCATACCATCTGGAGTGATGGGGATGGAGCAGGAGGGAGTAGGAAGGAACAGGAGGGAGCAGGGCACCCCCCCAGACCCCCCAGACCCCCCCAGAGCCTCACCCACGCAGTTGACCCCGGTGTAGTCCAGGTTGTAGCCGAAGGGGCACTCGCAGCGGAAGGAGCCGTCGGTGTTGATGCAGGCGCCGTTGATGCACACCCCCAGGTTCTCCGAGCACTCGTTCACATCTGGAAATGGAAAATTTGCAGCTTCACACGGCCACAAACTGGCCTGTCCCCTCAGCACTGTCAGGAGGTGCTCAGGGAGTCTCATTTCCTCTGCAGAGCTGAGGGATGAAGTCCTGGTGAGCAGTTTGGGGGGTTTGGGGGTGCCCAGTCCTGTGTGCCCCCCCAGGATCCCACCCTGCTCTCCAGCAGCCCAGATCTGACCAATTCCAGGCAACAACCCCCAGCCCAAATTTCTGCTCGTCCCTCCACGCAGCCTCACCTTCCCGGGTGTCACCTGGGCCTGGGATGGCCCCGTGGCCATAGGGACACAGCTCCTGGAAGGCAACTGGGAGAGAAAGGAAAAGTGGGAATGAAATGAGAAAGAAATGTGGGATGTGCTGGAGGGATTCTGCTCTGAAACGGGCTTTGAAGGCTTCTGGAAGTAATGGGGACGCACCAAGGACTCTCCTGTGGGGACACAGCCACTGTTCCTATGGGGACACACCCATTCCTCCCACGGGGACACACCCACCACTCCCATGGGGACACACCCATCACTGCTTCCATGAGGACACACCCACCCCTCTCCATGGGGACACACCCATCACTGCTCCCATGGGGACACACCCATCTCTCCACAGGGACACACCCATTTCTCCATGGGGACACACCCACCACTGCTCCCATGAGGACACACCCACCCCTCTCCATGGGGACACACCCACCACTCCCACGGGGACACACCCACCACTCCCATGGGGACACACCCACCACTGCTTCCATGAGGACACACCCACCCCTCTCCATGGGGACACACCCATCCCTGCTCCCCTGGGGACACACCCATCTTTCCACAGGGACACACCCATTTCTCCATGGGGACACACCCATTTCTCCATGGGGACACACCCACCACTCCCATGGGGACACACCCATCACTGCTCCCATGGGGACACAACCACCCCTCTCCATGGGGACACACCCATCCCTGCTCCCCTGGGGACACACCCATCTCTCCACAGGGACACACCCATTTCTCCATGGGGGCACACCCACCACTGCTCCCATGGGGACACACCCATCCCTGCTCCCCTGGGGACACACCCATCTTTCCACAGGGACACACCCATTTCTCCATGGGGACACACCCATTTCTCCATGGGGGCACACCAACCACTGCTCCCCTGGGGACACACCCATTTCTCCATGGGGGCACACCCACCACTGCTTCCATGAGGACACACCCACCCCTCTCCATGGGGACACACCCATCCCTGCTCCCCTGGGGACACACCCATCTTTCCACAGGGACACACCCATTTCTCCATGGGGACACACCCATTTCTCCATGGGGACACACCCACCACTGCTCCCATGGGGACACACCCATCTCTCCACAGGGACACACCCATCTCTCCACAGGGACACACCCATTTCTCCATGGGGACACACCCATCCCTGCTCCCCTGGGGATGCCCCTGTCCCTGTCCCCTCCCTACCGTTGCCCTCCTGCGGGCACAGCTCGCAGGGGTCTCCCCAGCCCTCCCCGGGCATTTTGCTGCAGCAGCACCGAGCCTTGGTGGTGTTGAAGGCCTTGGGCACCGAGCACTTCCCGTTGTCGAAGCGAGTGAAGCAGAAGCTCTGGCGGGTGTCTGGGGGAGGATGGGGACGTGCCAAGGTCAGGGAGATTCCGGGAATTCTGCAGGAATCCCAGGAATCGGGCACTGACCGAAGCAGCGGCGGCCATTGTCGGACAGCACGAAGCCGGGCGGGCACACGCACTGGAAGCTGCCGGGGGTGTTGGTGCACGTCCCAAAGAGGCAGATGTTGGGCTCCTCCTCGCACTCGTTGATGTCTGGGGGCAGCAGGGACACAGCCAGGGGTCATTGGAGCAGGTGAGGGCGGTGGGCACCACCCCTGCCCCACCCCATAGCCCTCCTGAGGGAGAATGGGCACAGCAACGCCCCAAAGCCTCCTGTGCCATCAGGGCTGGGCTTGCCTGGCTCGCTGCAGGGATTTGGGGGTGCTGACCCCCCTGGGGTGCCCTGACCGCAGGTTGGGGTGTGCAGGGGCTGTGATGGGGGCACAGGGCTGGCCTTACCAATGCAGTTGTCGTTCTGCACCTCGTAGCCAGGGGGGCAGATGCAGCGGAAGGAGCCCTCCAGGTTCTGGCAGGTGCCAGGGGAGCAGGTCCCGGGCAGGCTCACGCACTCGTTGATGTCTGGAGAGGGGAAAACAGCCAGGGGTGGGGGCTGGGCTCTGCTCTGAGCACCTCAGGGTGCACCAGGCCCCGCCTTGTCCCAAAGGTGACACAGAATGGGGGAGATATTTCCAGGATGGTTCTCAGGGTATCCCTGGTAGGACTTTGGGGCATGGACAGGATGTTCCTCCCACTGCCTGCACACGGAGGAACAGGCCTGGAGGGAGATGGAGGCAGGGAAGGGCCAGCCCAGCTCTCCATGGGCATCTCAATGAGCTGGCTTTGCTTCCAGGGAACTTTGTGGGTGCTTCTGGAGAATGGAACTGCTGGGAGCAGCTTGGGGACCACATGGACAGCACCAGGCAGGCCAGAGGATCCTGGCCATGGAGTGGACATTAGGGTGGACACTCACCCACACAGTTCTTGCCGTCGGGGGTGCGGTCGTAGCCCTCCTGGCACAGGCACTGGAAGGAGCCCACGCTGTTGATGCACTGCCCGTTCCTGCACACCTGCCCCACCAGCGACGAGCACTCGTCCACGTCTGCAGAGCCACAGCAACAGTGCCAGGTGTCACCCGTGGGTGACAGCCAGCAGGGCTGGCCCCAGGGGTGTCCCCAGGGTGGGGGACTCACCCATGCAGTCGTTGTTGTGGGTGAGCTCGAAGCCAGGGAAGCACAGGCAGTTGTAGGAGCCCACGGTGTTCTTGCAGGTCCCATTGCCGCAGGGCTGGCGGTCACACTCGTCGATGTCTGCGGGGACAGGGACACACCTGAGAGGGCAGGGGGCTCCAGGGCACAGGGATAGCCTGGGGACAGGCTGGGGACAGGCTGCAGGACACAGGAACAGCCTGGGGACAGGCTGGGGACAGGCTGCAGGGCATGGGGACAGCCTGGGGACAGGCTTGGAGACAGGCTGAAGGGCACAGGGACAGGCTACAGGACACAGGGACAGCTTGGGGACAGCCTGGAGGGCACAGGGACAGCCTGGCAGGACACTCAGCTGTCCCTGGCAGAACCCTGGAGTGTCAGGGACTTGTGTCCCCCTGGGGTGGCACTGACCAGTGGAGTGACACTGACCCAGGATAGGTGACACTGACCCGGGAATGTGACACTAATCTGGGGTGGGTGACACTGACCCAGGGATGTGACACTGACCCAGGGGATGCGACACTGACCAGGGGATGTGACACTGACTGGGGGTGTGACACTGACCCAGGATAGGTGACACTGACCCAGGGTGTGACACTGACCCAGGGTGTGACACTGACCCATGCACATGGTCTGCTCCCCGGTGGCCTTGAAGCCGTTGTGGCAGATGCAGACGTAGCTGCCCTCGGTGTCCACGCAGTCGCCGTGGCTGCACACGTTGGGGATCTCCTGGCACTCGTTGCGACCTGGAACGGGCCCAGGGGGTGCAGGTGAGGGGCAGGGAGGGGACAGGTGGGGAGAGCAGAGCCCCGCCCACGGTTCTGGACAGGTGACTTGAGAGACAATGAGATTTATGTGCTGTTATCCACGAAAAAGGGAGGTGTGATCAGGTGTGTGCTCAGGTGTGTCCCAGGTGTGTGCTAGGTATGTTCCAGCGTGTTTCTCAGGTGTGAGTGGCTCAGGTATGACCAGGTGTGTCCCAAGTGTGTTTCCCAGGTGTGCCCAAGTGTGTCCCAGCTGTGATCAAGTATGACCAAGTGTAGACCAGGTGTGTCCGTCTGAGGTATATTTTACAGATATAAGTGGCTCACGTATGACAAGGTGTGTCCCACGTGTGTCCAGGTACGCCCAGGTGTGTTTCCCAGGTGTGTTTTTCAGATGTGAGTGGCTCGCTTATGACCAGGTGTTTCCCAGGTGTGTATCCCAGGTGCACCCAGGTGTGTCCCAGGTGCATTTCCCAAGTATTTCCCAGGTGTTTCCCAGGTGTGTGTCCCAGGTATTTCCCAGGTGTTTCACCCAGGTGTGTCCCAGGTGTATCCCAGATGTTTCCCAGGTATGCCCAGGTGTTTCACCCAGGTGCGTTTCCCAGGTATGCCCAGGTGTTTCACCCAGATGTTTCCCAGGTATGCCCAGGTGTTTCACCCAGGTGTGTCCCAGGTGTGCCCAGGTGTGTTGCCCAGGTGTGTGTCCCAGGTGTGTCCTTACCCACGCAGGCTCCCCCCGGGGACAGCCGGTACCCCGTGGCGCACTCGCAGCGGAAGCTGCCGGGGATGTTGACGCACTCGGCGTGCCGCTGGCACAGCGTCTCCCCGCTGCTGCACTCGTCGATGTCTGCAGGGACAGAGGGCACGGGGACACTGGGGTGGCACTGGGAACATCCCAGGGGGATCCCAGGAATGGCTGAGCGGGGCTGGGATCGCTGATCCCGGTGGGACAGCTTGGGAAGGAGCACGGGGAACAGGGAGTGCAACTCCCAGTGCTGGGCAGGCCATCCCAAAAATCCCCTCTGTGGAACAGGACACCCCAAAAATCCCCTCCGTGGAGCTGCCACAGCCCTGTGGCGGTGTCCCAGGCCAAGAGGAGCTGGAATTCCCTGGAATTCCCGAGGTACCTTCACAGATGAGCAGGATGTTGTTGTAGCTGAAGCCGATGGGGCACTCGCAGCGGAAGCTCCCGATCTGGTTGATGCAGACGCCATTGGTGCAGATGGCCGGGATCTCGCTGCACTCATCGATATCTGCATCAGTGCAACATCAGCATCCCACCCTCTGCATCCCAGGAATGCCCCTCATCATCAACATCCCTCTCTCTGCATCCTGGGAATGCTCCTCAACATCAGCATCCCATTCCTGCATCCCAGGAATGCTCCACAGCATCAGCATCTCCCCCTCTGCATCCTGGGAATGCCCCTCATCATCAACATCCCTCTCTCTGCATCCTGGGAATGCTCCTCAACATCAGCATCTCCGCTTCTGCATCCCAGGAATGATCCACATCATCAGCATCCCACCTCGGCACCCCAGGAATGCTCTACAGCATCAGCATCCCACCCTCTGAATCCCAGGAATGCTCCTCAACATCAGCATCCCGCCCTCTGCATCCCAGGAATGCTCCTCAACATCAGCATCCCACCCTCTGCATCCCAGGAATGCTCCACAGCATCAGCATTTTGGGAAGGCTCCACCCAGGACACGGCCCCTGCTTGCCCCGAGTGTGTCCCTGCAGTACCAGCTCAGCTCTGGGGATGGAAATGGGGAGCCCAGGGGGTCACTGGGATATTGGCATGGCTCTGGGATCCCACCATCTCCTTCTGCTGCACTTCCTTCCCAGGAAGAGATTAACTCATCTCCACCTCTTCAGTCCCTGGCACTGCCAAGCCTCTTCTCCTTGCCCCAACCTTTCATTCCCTAAGAAAGAAGCTCCCATGGGATGACAGGGGCAGCCCTGGCCCCGTGGGATGCAGGATTCACTCACCAATGGGTTTCCCTGTGTGGATGTCAATGATGAATCCAGGGGCTTGGTTCCCACACAGGATCTGGTACTCGGCTGGAAAGGGAACACCGAGCTCATGGCAGTGCCCAGGGAGGGCCACGAGTGCTGGAATTGGGCTCTGAGAGGCACCAGGGGCTCCCCACTGTGCTGGGAGTCACCCCCAGAGCGCTCTCCTTCCTCCCCATTCACTTGTTGGTGCCCATGCCCCAAATTTCATGGGGAAATGGGAAAATTGATGGGACAGGGATCACATGGGAAGGCTTGTGGTGAGCAGGGGTGGCACAGGGACACTGTGAGGGCACTTAGGGGTGGCACAGGGACCCTGTGGGGACACTTACGGCTGGCAGGGGTGGGACAGGGCTCGCAGGGTTTGTTCCAGGCCTTGCCAATGTTGTAGGAGCAGCAGCACATCTTCTTGGTCATGTTGAAGGACAGCTCGTTCTCGCAGGTGTCGTTGTAGTTGCGGTAGCAAACGCTCTTCCTCATGTCTGCAAGGGCAGTGCCAGGCTTGGGACAGCCCTGGGAGTGGCACTGCCAGCCCCGGGAATGGCACTGCCAGCCCCGGGAAGGGCAAGAAAGGCCTCCAAATGGAGCCCAAGCCACCACCCAGAGCAGAGCACCAAGTGCCACATCCATCTCTGAATCCCAGCTCCTGTTTCCAGCACTTCTGCTCCATCCCCTTGGCACAGCCCCCTCTGGGATGGCAGTGCCAGCCCCCTCCCCAGAGATCTGGAGCATTCCCCATGGATTTGAGCCCTCCCCAGGAATGCAGAGCACCCAGAGCCGTACCCATGCAGTTGTTTCCCCCGTTGACCTGCATGTACTCAGGTGGGCACACGCAGGTGTAGTTGCCCAGGGTGTTGTAGCAGGTGCCAGGGCCACAGATCCCGATGTGGGCAGAGCACTCATCAATATCTGTGGGAGGAAGGACTCAGAGCACTGGGCACAGGTGGAGGAGGGCACAGGTGGGGTGGGGGTAGGCTTGGCACGAGGGTTGGGTGGGTTTGGCACAGGGAGCAGGCTGGGGACAGGTTGGTGATGAGGGAATCTGGAAAGGGGAAGGGATGGTCCCAACCATTGCTGGGGCAGCTGGCACACATGGTCACCACCTAGGCACACACACAGTTGCCACCCCTGTGTCCCCAGCTTTGGAGCAGGTGCCACCCCTGTCCCCAACCCCTGGAGGAGGTGCCACCCCTGTCCCCAGCCCCGGTACCCTCGCAGATCCGGGTGTCCTCGTTGAGGTAGTAGCCCAGGGGACACTCGCACTGGAAGCTGCCGAAGGTGTTGACGCAATTCCCGCCCTGGCACAGCCCTGGCAGCTCCTGGCACTCGTCAATGTCTGAGGAGGGACAGCAGTGGGACATTTTCAGTGCCTGTGTCACCCCCCAGCTGCAGAGAGCTCAGCCCACCACATTCTGTGTCCATCTCTCAGGGGTCAGCGGGCACCCAGTGCCATGGCATGGAATGTCCCCACAGCCCTGGGGTCCCCCAGCACCCAGTGCCATGGCACAGAGTGTCCCCACAGCCCTGGGGTTCCCCAGCACCCAGTGCCATGGCACAGAGTGTCCCCACAGCCCTGGGGTTCCCCAGCACCCAGTGCCATGGCACAGAGTGTCCCCACAGCCCTGGGGTCCCCCAGCACCCAGTGCCATGGCACAGAGTGTCCCCACAGCCCTGGGGTTCCCCAGCACCCAGTGCCATGGCACAGAGTGTCCCCACAGCCCTGGGGTCCCCCAGCACCCAGTGCCATGGCACAGAGTGTCCCCACAGCCCTGGGGTTCCCCAGCACCCAGTGCTATGGCACAGAGTGTCCCCACAGCCCTGGGGTCCCCCAGCACCCAGTGCTATGGCACAGAGTGTTCCCACAGCCCTGGGGTCCCCCAGCACCCAGTGCCATGGCACAGAGTGTCCCCATAGCCCTGGGATCCCCCAGCACCCCATCCCTCAGGAAGGGCCATGGGAACAGGGGTAACTCACCCTCCAGGATGACAGTGATGGGGTTGGGCCGGAACCCTTCTCCCCCAGGGCACAAGGTCTTGTACTCGGCTGTGGAGAAAGGCAGGGGGAGCTGAGGGGGCTGAGGGGTTCCCCTGAAGCAGGAAGGTGGGGAGAGCCAGGAAAAACCCAGCAGAAACAGCCCTGGGGCTGTGGAAGGGCTGGGATGGAGCAGCTCCATCCCCATCACCTGCTGAGCCACCCCACAGCCTGCCCTCCCTTCCAGGGGGGATCCCACATTCCCTCCCAAGCCCACTGGGAATGAAGGATCCAACCTGCACCCCCTAAACACAACAGCCTGGCCTCCCCCACCCCACTTCACCTCTGCCCTGCCCTGGGTGGAGCAGGAAACCCCAAACTCAGCATCTCCAGTTTGGGCTGAGGATCCATGGGGAGTGACCCTGCCCCAGGTGGAGCAGCAAATCCCAAACTCAGAACCTCCAGTATGGATTGAGAATCCATCAGGGAGTGACCCTGCCCCCTCTTCCCTCTTTCCCCCATGTCCATCCCAAACTCAGCACCTCCAGTTTGGGCTGAGGATCCATCAGGGAGTGGCCCTGCCCCTCTTCCCTCCATGTCCATCCCAAACTCAGCATCTCCAGTTTGGGTTGAGGATCCATGGAGAGCGACCCTGCCCCTCTTCCCTCCTTCCCCCTTGTGTCCATCCCAAACTCAGAACCTCCAGTTTGGGTTGAGAATCCATCAGGAATGACCCTGCCCCTCTTCCCTCCATGTCCATCCCAAACTCAGCATCTCCAGTTTGGGTTGAAGATCCATGGAGAGCGACTCTGCCCCTCTTCCCTCCTTCCTCCCGTGCCCATCCCGAGCTGTTCCCCACTCACTGGTGTTGGCTGGGGGGCAGAGCTCGCAGGGGTTGCCCCAGGCACGGCCCAGGGAGCAGCAGCAGGAGGCCCTGGTGACCCCCACGCCGATCTCGGCGCTGCAGGAGATGCCCCCGTCCCCTCGGTCCTGCGTGTCCAGGAAGCAATTCCCAACGCGGGTATCTGCACAGACACAGGGCTCTGAGCAAAGAAACCTCTCCCGGAGAGCTTGGGGGTGCAGGAGGGATGGGATCATGGAATTGTGGAATGGTTTGGGATGGAGGGGACCTTAAAGGTGACCCCGCTCCACGCCCTGCAAAGGAATGGGAAATTTTCCACGAATAAGGGAAAATTGGGGGTTACTGGGGCCCTGTGCTGGGAGCTGTGTGGAATCATGGAATCCCAAATCGTTTGGGCTGAAGGGACCTGAAGGACCATCCTGGCCATGGGCAGGGACAACTTCCACTGTGCCAGGCTGCTCCAAGCCCTGTCCAACCTGGTCTTGGGCACTGGCAGGGAATAAAACAGCTCCAGAGCTGCCCTGGAGCAACGAGAGAGCTGTGACAGTGACACCAGGGGGGACACACTCAGCAGGACGTGGGTTCTGCTGCTGCTGCAGGGTTAAACCCAGGGGGACAGGCAGGCAGGGACAGCCACAGAGGGACAGCCACCCTCGCCATGCCCAGCTCCAGCCACACAGGAGCACCCAGAAGGACCCCCAGGTGGGTCTGGGTGGGGTCCCACTCACCCACACAGCCCACCCCCGTGGGGTTCAGCTCGAAGTCCTGGGGGCAGTTGCACAGGTAGCTGCCCGGGGTGTTGACACAGAGCCCGTTGATGCAGTTCACAGGGTCTGCACACTCGTTGATGTCTGAAAGGACGGACAGATGGACAGTGAAGATCAAGGTGAGCGCTGCCAGGAAAGCCCAGCCCAGCCCCAGCTCTGTGCCCAGGTGTATCCCCACCCTTGCCCTGTGCCACCCTCAGCTCCCTGCCCAGAGGAGGAGCAGAGCCACACTCAGCTGTGCCCCCTGGCCACCCCAGCAGCAAGGACACCACAGGCACCGTGGGCTGCTTTCAGGCTGCCATGGATGGGCCCAGCAGAGCCCAGAGCAGGCAGCCAGGAGCCCTGACCTGTGCAGTTTCCCCCACTCCTGTCCAGCTCATATCCATCATCGCAGGCACAGCGGAACATCCCAGGCAGGTTCTGGCAGGTGCCAAAGACACAGATGTTCTGGAAGGTGCATTCATCAATGTCTGCAAAACAGGGACAGCTGGGGACAGGCTGGGGCAGGACAGGCTGCTCCTGCTCCCACCTCCTGCCCAGCTGTGACCATCCCACCCCAGGATGGTCCTGGTGCCATTTCAGACACTCTCCTGGGGAAGCTGGGCCCCCCAACCCTCTCCCCCTCTTTCCCCTCACCCCTGCTCTCCTGCTTTTCCATTTTGCAGGAATCCAGGCTCAGCCCAAGCTCTCTGAAGGCTGGGCACCAACCGCCGCCAGTGGCAGAGGTGGCACCTCAGGAGCCTGGCACCAGCAGGTGCTGGGGGCTGGCTCATGGAGCAGGAGGTGCCAGCAGAGGCCAGAGAGGCCCAGGAGGGGCTCAGGGCCTGGGCACTCACCCTGGCAGGCCTTGCTGTCCTCGGTGGGATTGAAGCCCATCTCGCACTCGCAGCGGTACCCGCCGGGGGCGTTGAGGCACTGCCCGTTCTCACACAGGTTCACGTTGTCTGCACACTCATCCACGTCTGCAGGGAGGGGACACGGGGCTGGGGGCTGCCCTCTGCCAGCCCAGGGGAGCCCAGGAGGGTGCCCACCCACGGCTGGGAGGCTGCAGCTCCTGCCATGGCCCTGAGCCTCCCCTGACACCTGTGAGGAGGGGCCGGAGCCCTGTGGCACAGACCAGATGTGCTCTGGGCACCACCCAGCCAAGGCTGGTGGCTCAGAGGGGCTGTCCTGGATTGGAAGATAATGTGTGTATTCTATTTCCAGATTTGTCAGAGGTGGGGCAGTTATCTTCTGCTCATTGGGCAGTTTTCTTTATCTCTTCCACAACCAATCCTCCCTCCAGGAGCGATCTTCTGTTAATGGGCCATCAATTATAAATTATCTTCTGTTAATGAGCCATTGAGTGACACTGCATGGCTGATAAAATCCCATCATCCCATTGGGAGATGCCCCGCCCAGGGGGAGGAGCCAAGCATTCCTACCTGGATATAATCTGAGGTTTTGGGATACCAGAGCAGTGTTTTCCCACTGCATTTTCCTAGTACAGAACTGTTATTCCTATTCCCACATCTTTCCCTGAGATCCCCTTAATTTCAAAATAACAATAATTCAGAGGGACAGGGTTTACCTTTCCCATTTCAGGGGAGGCTCCACCTTCCTCAGCAGACAGAACCTGTCTGTTCAAGGCTGGACAGGGGCTGGGGTCTGTCCCAGCCCTGTTCTGGGCAGCCCCAGGCTCACCTGAGCAGGAGAAGCCGTCGCCGTTGAAGCCGTCGCGGCAGGCGCAGCGGTACGAGCCGGGCGTGTTCACACAGTTGGCGTTCAGGTTGCACTTGTGCTCCTCAGTTGCACACTCATCCAGGTCTGGGCATGGATAACAGCCTGTCAGTGCCTGGCCTGGCTAATCTGGAATGAGCTTGGGCTCCTGGGTGAGCTGGACTCACTCATGGAAGCACGGAGTGGTTTGGGTGGGAAGGACCTTAAGGATCATCCAGTTCCACCCCCAGGGACACCTTCCACCAAGCCCTGTCCAGCCTGGCATTTCTGTGGCTTTGCCCTGAGCCTGAGCAGCTACAGGGGCACACAAATGGCCCAGGAGACTGTCTGGAGGCTTCAGCACATCCCTGAGAGCCTCTATGGCCATCACCAGGACACTGCCAAGCCCTGACCATGTCACCAACTACCACATCTGCATGGCTTTAAATCCTTCAGGGATGGAGACTGTGCCAGGGCTGGACACTTCCACAAAGACATTTTACCCAATATCCCACCTAAACCCTCTCTGGCCCAGCCTGAGGCTGTTCCCTCTTGTCCTGTTGTCCCCTGGGAGCACAGCCTGACCCCTCAGCTGTCCCCTCCTGTCAGGGAGCTGTGCAGATCCCCTCTGAGCCTCCTTTTCTCCAGGTTGAACCCCTCCATCTCAGCCCAGGCTCCCCAGAGCCCCTGGAGAGGGCTGCCCTGCCCTGGTGAGCACTCACCGTTGCACTTGAGCCCGTCCCCGAGCCAGCCCGAGCGACACTTGCACTTGAAGCTGCCGGGGACGTTGATGCAGGAGGCGTGCATGTCACAGTTGTGGGCCCCAATCTCACACTCGTCGATGTCTGCAGAGGAAGGACACCAGGGCTGGCCCAGCTCAGCTCCCCCAGCACAGCAGGGCTGAGCTGGGCTGATCCCACTCCCTCAGCTCCCAGGGATTTGGGGGAGAGGCTGCCTGGGCTTGGACGCTGGAGCTGAGGAGCTCAGCCCTGGCAAACGTGCAGGAGGAAGGGCAGGCTCCTAGCTTGGCCATCACCTGCGAACAGGTGGGTCCTGGCCCCGTGTGCCTGCCCAGCACATCCCACAGCATCCCCCACACAGCACCCTGGGCTGGGGCTGCCTCCAGGGCAGTTTCCCATTTTTCCTCACTGGCAGCTCCAGCTCTGAGCTCCCACCTGTGCACCCCGTGGTTCCCTTCTTGACGAAGTAGCCCAGCTGGCAGTGGCAGATGAAGGAGCCCTTGGTGTTCTCACACTCGCCGTGCAGGCAGATGTTGGGGTTGAGGTCGCACTCGTTCACATCTGCAGGACAAAAGCACCCATGGGACACCCCGAGGACCCCCCAGTGTGGCTCTGGGGACAGGAGGCAGAGCTGGGGCACGCCCAGGGCACAGCCAGGGCCTCACCAATGCAGGTCTTCATGTCCAGGGATGCCATGAAGCCGTCGAAGCAGAGGCAGCGGTACTCGCCGGGGATGTTGGTGCACTGCCCCCCGTCACAGATCTCGGGGTTATCCTCACACTCATCAATATCTGCAGAGAGGAGACCATGCCAAGGTGAACACAGGGAAAGCTGGAGCACCAGGGGGAAGGAAGAAATCCCAAATTGTGAGCGGCTGGGTGTGGCAGTGCAAAGCAAAAATCATCCATCTCTGGAGGGGACTTAAAAATGAGACCCCCTCATCCTGGAGCCAGCTGTGGGGACAGAGAGGACCCTGGGGCAGCACCTGCAAGAGCCAAGGTGGGCACTGACCTGCACAGGACCTCTTGTCTGGCATCAGGGCGTAGCCTTCGCTGCAGCTGCACTCGTAGCTGCCCTCGGAGTTGGAGCAGTGGGTGTCACAGCCCCCGTTGGTGATGGTGCACTCGTCGATGTCTGGGGACAACCACAGCACCCTGAGCTGGCAGGGACCCACAGGGACCCAGCCCTGCACAGACAAGGGCCCAGGCAGCAGTTTGGGTGGGAGAAGAGGACACAAATCTCCCCCAGCCACAAGAGAACACCTCATTCCTTCTGCCCGGCCCCTGGCAGTGCCCTCAGAGCCCTGTGCCAGCAGCACAGATTTGGCTGTCGCCCATCCACGACATTCCCCGTTAGCTTTACCCTCTGAACACAACAGCCACGAGCCCGGGAGGGTTCTGGGCTCATGCCAGGCTCTGGAAGGACCCTTTGGAGGAACACTCACCCACACAGCCCTGCCTGTCCGGCGTGGCCTGGAATCCAGAGTCGCAGGAGCACTGGTAGGTGCCGATGACGTTGACGCAGCGCCCGTTGCGACAGAGGTTGTCACTGAGGGAGCACTCGTTGATGTCTGAGGGGACAAGAGCACTTGGAGCAGCCAGCCCTGCTCAGGCCATCAGCTGGTGCCCAAACTGGATTTTTTCCCACTGGTCAAAGGGAGCAGCAAAATGAACAACACCAGTGCAACAAAACGCTGGGAATGAGCTTGGTCTGGGTGAGCTCTTGGCCTTGGAATGAGCTCCTCTGGGATGAGCTGGACACACTTATCATGGAAGCACAGAAGGATTTGGGTGGGAGGGACCTTAAGGATCATCCATGGGCAGGGACACGGGCAGGGACACCTTTCCCCAGCCCAGGCTGCTCCAAACTCTTGGCCACATCCAGGGATGGGATGCACGGGAAGGGAAGGAGACACCCAGAGCCCTGCAGGAGCTCTGCCTGTGGGGTTTCCCTGCTGAGCCCTCACCAATGCAGGTGTTGCCCTCGGCTGTCAGCTCGTGCCCAGGGGGGCAGATGCACTCGAAGCTGCCGTCGGTGTTCATGCAGATCCCGCCCCGGCACAGCAGCGGGTCCCGCTCGCACTCGTTGATGTCTGCAGGGGAAAATGGGATTGGTCCCTTCCAGAGGCTTCTGCACCCCAGAATGGAGAATATCACAGGGTAAACGGGGCAGGGAGTGCAGGGCTTGGACCTCAGAACAGGGAATATCACACAGGTAACAGGGCAGGGATAGCTGGGCTTTGCTCCCAGAACAGGTAATATCACACAGGTAACAGGGCAGAGAAAGCTGGGCTTGATCCCAAAACAGAGAATATCACACAGGTAACAGGGCAGAGAAAGCTGGGCTTGACCCCAGAACAGGGAATATCACACAGGTAACAGGGCAGAGAAAGCTGGGCTTGATCCCAGAACAGGGAATATCACACAGGTAACAGGGCAGGGATAGCTGGGCTTGATCCCAAAACAGGGAATATCACACAGGTAACAGGGCAGGGAAAACTGGGCTTGACCCCAGAACAGGGAATATCAAGAGGTTAACAGGGTAGGGAAAGCTGGGCTTGGCTCCAGTGGTCTCTTGGTTGGATTCTGAATTTGGGAAATCCCACCTTGTGCCTCGACCTCAGCAGAACCCAAGAGCCCCTCAGTGAGAGCAGAGAAAGGAACTGAGGTTGGATATATTTAAAAAAAATTTATTTTCCTCTCTGTTTATTTTCCTGACTCCAGCACTGAAGTTAAGAACGGGTTATTTTTCTTGACTCGGCAAAAACACTGATGAGATTTTCAGGTAAAGAGGGCTGGGATACGCCCGAAAATGGGGGTGACAGGTCCCTATCAAACAGCCCCAGATCAGTGGGAGCCTGCTCCTGGTGAATCCCAGGCTGCATTTTCACTGCTGGTGCTGTCCCCTGCCCCAGGCTGCACAGAATTCCTCCCTCAGGAGGCTGAAGCCAAATTCTTTGGCCAAACGCAGGTGGGATGAAGTTAATCCTTGACCACAGGGAATAACAAAACGTCACCACCCCCTTTGGGGTGAGATGACTCAGCTCCCTGTCACCCAGAAAAAAAGGATAAAGTGGAATTGGACGAGTAAGAGTGAGCATTAAATCAAAAAAAAAAAAAGAACAATGAAATTTATATCTTTCTATAAAGATTAGAAATCAGACTACTGCAAGAAGGCAGCAGGTCATGGGTGAGGACTGTGACATTCCCAGGGTCCCAGAAATGGAGCAGGAGGAGGAGGATGATCAGTGGAAACTGTGGAAACCCATGCTACAAATTGTACGGAAAAGACAAAGCCCCTGCCAGGGACAGTGATTTATTTTAAAGAGCAGAGAGGATAAAACACGAAAAATAAATAAATGGTGTTGAATCATGGCTTGAAGTGGTTTGAAAGCCCAAGCCAAAGCAGAATATTAAGAGCAGGTCAGTGAGACAAGTGAGTCTGGCTGGACAGAGGACAGGAACGTGGAATGCCAGGAATTAGAGGACAGCAGGAGTCTGGCTGAGCTGTTGGAGACAAACTGAGGTACTGAGGTCACTGATGGGATTTTTTAAGCTCCGAACAAGAAATTATTCAATTGAAAACAGATGAGACTCTGACAGAATAAAAACAAGCCTTGGGCAGACTGGAGGAGCTGTGAGGAACTGTGTGTGAGGATAAAGGGAGATTAAAAGGGCAGGTGAAGGGAGCCCCTATAACTGAGAGGGTGGAAGGGGGCAAAGGATGTCCCAGAGGTGGAAGGGGGCACAAGGAGTCCCAGAGACCCTATAAATGAGGGGGTGGAAGGGGGCACAGGGTGTCCCAGAGGTGGAAGAGGGCACAGGGTGTCCCAAAGCTCCTCATGGAAATGGGAATTGATCCATGCACTGTTTGGGGAGCTGGGCACCTCTGGCACTGTTTGGGGAGCTGGGCAGCTCTGGCTGTGCCCTGCCCTGCCCCAGGGCCCTGCCCTGCCCCAGGAGGGTCAGGAGGTGCCCTCAGGGGCTCAGCCTTGCTCACCCATGCAGTTCTTCATCATCATGAAGCCGCTCTCGTAGCCCTCGAAGCACTCGCACTCGAAGCTGCCCGGGGTGTTGACGCACGAGCCGTGGCCGCACAGGTCGGGGGAGATGCGGCACTCGTCGATGTCTGGGGGACAGGAGAAGGTTTTAAAATCATAGGAAATTCAGGGAATTAGAAAGAAAGCCAGGCTTGGTAGGGAAAATGTTAAAGGTAGGCCTGGGAAGTGTTAGGCCTTGTGTTTGTTGGATCATGTGAAGCTGCACATGTGTAATCAATATATGATAAATGATATAATTGTTAGATGTGATTAGATATAATTATTGCTTAAAGAATCATGAGAAACTATGTTAGGGGTTGGGGGTCCCTCACCTGTGCAGTTCCTCTCCTCAGCATCCAGAGCGAAGCCGTTGCCGCAGATGCACCTGAAGCTGCCGATGGTGTTCCTGCAGGTGCCGTGGGTGCAGAGCCCGGAGAACACCTTGCACTCGTTCACATCTGGGGGATCAGAGACATCCAGCCAGGGGGGCTCTCCATGAACCCCCTCCCTGCAGCTGAGAACCCCCTCAGCTCAAGCATCAGCCCTGACTACCCTTCCTCACTTGCTGCAGTGTGATTTCAGGGTTTACCTCAGAAACCCAATCTCTCCCATGATCATTCCCTCCCAGGTGTGTCAGTCACCTCTCCTTTCCCCTCCCTGACCCCTCCCAGCGCTGTCTGTCAGTCCTGGAATTCCAGAAGGGCAGATTCAAAGGATGCTCTCTGTCCCTGGGGAGCATTGGGCCATCCAGGTGTCCTTTGTCCCTTTGTCCCTCCCCTCATGTCCCTGCTTGGTGGCTCCTACCCCTTCCCTGCCCCTCTCCCCAGGGTTCAAAGGAACAGCAACCACAGGCTCAGGGAGTTCTGTGGAGCTGGTGCTGCATTCAGAGGCCAGAATAAAGCTCTGGATCCAAACCCTCCATCAGAACCGACCCCTTTCCTTCACCATCCCCTTAAAGCTTCTCCACAGAGGGAAACCTGAGGAGCAGAACCTCCATGGAGGAGGCTCCATCCCACCACCACCAGAGCTCCTGCAAACCTGGACTTATCTGCACATGCCCAGCTGAGGCACCCAACCAGCCAAAAGTGTCTGTGGGGTGAAACACCGCAGTGCCACTTTTTGGTCCAGCACCAAGGGCCAGACAAGCTCAGGAACATCCCGACTGTGATGCTGGTGGCTCCAGCACTCACCTTTGTAGAAGGGCCGTCCCGAGAGCACATCACCGCGGTTGGCGAAGCCGGGCCCGCGGGGACACAGCGCCTTGAACTCGGCCGAGCCAGCGCGGGGACACTCCTCGCAGTCGGAGCCCCAGGCCGAGCCCACGGAGCAGCAGCACATGTCCATGCGGAACTTGCCGGGCAGCGGCTCCGTGCACTCGTCCTCGTCCCAGCGCATGTAGCACTGCTCCACACGCACGTCTGCGGACACAGCACGCGCGCACGTGGGTTTGCTGCCCACCGGGGGCTTGTCTGATGTGTTGGGATGTCGGGGTTTACCTCAGAAACCCAATCCCTCCCATGATCATTCCCTCCCAGGTGTGTCAGCCACCTCTCCCTTCCCCTCTCTGACCCCTCCCAGCACTGTCTGTCAATGCTGGAATTCCAGAATTCAGTTAGCAGATTCAAAGGATGCCCTCTACCCCAGGGGGGGCATTGGGCCATCCAGGCGTCCTTTGTCCCTTTGTCCCTCCCCTCCTGTCCCTGCCTGGTAGCTCCTACCCCTTCCCTCCCTTCTCCCTGGGGTTCAAAGGAGCAGCAACCACGGGCTCAGGGAGTTCTGCTGGAGCTGTTGCTGGTGGGGAGCTGGCAAGCGGGAGGGCAGGATCGGGGCAGAGGAGGAGGCGTCCTTACCCACACAGGTCCTGGCAGTGCCATCCAGGGTCAGCCCCTCGGGGCACTCGCAGCGGAAGGAGCCGGCCGAGTTCACGCAGCGCCCGTTGGGGCACACGCCCGGGAACACCTCGCACTCGTTCACATCTGTGGGGTGGCACGGGTCAGGGATGGCATGGGGACAGCATGGGGACATGGCCAGGGGGGGCTCAAGGGGCTCCTGGAGGAGCTGGGAGGAGCCCAGAGCTGCCCACCGGGCTCCAAGTGGCAACTTAGCCATGAAAACTGGGCAGAAACAGAGCCAGGATCTGGGCACAGACAGACAGACAGACAGACAGAGGGCCAGAGGGTGGAGATCCCCCCCAAGACTCAGAGAGGCAGCAGAACAGTGACCACATTCCCAAGAAAAGCAGTTTTCCCTCCCTGCAGCACTTTACCTTCACAGGTGACCCCCTTCATGCGGGCGTAGCCCCGGGGACAGGCGGTGTCTGCAAGGGACAGGGATGTCAGCAGGGAAACCCTTCCGGCTTTCCCACAGAACCATGGAACACCCAGAGCTGGGAGGGACCCACAGGATCACCCAGCCCAGCTCCCGACCCTCCACAGCCCCCCACCAACCCCACCTGTCCCTGAGAGCGCTGGCAGCGCCCGAGCACCCTGTGGGCATTTCTCCCTGTCCCTGCTCTCCATCCCCACTCCAGCATTTCCTGGGCATTCCCGGGCCTGGCAGAGCCTCACCGATCTCGCAGCGCTCGCAGGGGCTGCCCCAGGCTGCCCCCAGCGTGGCACAGCACTCGGATTTCAGCGTGGCCCCGTTGATGTTGACCTCGCAGCGCCCGTCCTGGATGTTGAGCCAGCAGGTGCCCTTCATGCTGTCTGCAGGGACACACCGGGGGCTCAGGGGCTGCCCCGTGCCCCCAAACCCGGGGCTGGCAGCCCCGAGGGGCAGCTGGGAGGAGCTGTCCCTCCCCACTGCTCCTGGGAGTCACTGATCCCTGAGGATGTGGCCGTTCCCACAACCCAGAGCCTTAAAACCCTTCCAGTGCCACCCCTGCCATGGGGACACCATTCCTGGTCCCAAGGTGCTCCAGCCTGGCCTTGGACACTGCCAGGGACCCACAGCTGCTCTGGGAATTCCATCCCAGGCCCCCAACTCCCTCCCAGCCAGGAATTCCTCCCCATCATCCCATCCATCCCCGCTCTCTGGGATTCCCATCCCCGTGCCAGGCCGGGTGACGGTGCAGGGTGACGCTGGCAGTGCCACCCGGGCTGGCAGGAGCTGGCCCTGCTCACCCACACAGATGGTGCCACTGGGGTCCAGTTTGCTGCCCGGGGAGCACTCGCAGGCGAAGGAGCCGGCGTTGTTCCTGCACAGCCCGTTCACACACGGGTTGGACGTGCACTCGTTGATGTCTGTGGGGACAAAGGGACACGGGGACAAGGGGACAAAGGTCACTGGGGGCAGTGACAGGGACACGGTCCTGGGGGGCACAAACTGGAGGAGGTGAGAGCACAGGGAGTGAAGAATGGTGGGTTTAAATTGGTTTTTACATTGTTTTAAATATAATAATATAATTAAAAATATGTTAAAATATATATTTATATATAAAATATAAATACATATAAAAATATAAATGTATAAAGTGTGTAATACATAAATATGTTGTGATATAATAATGATAAAGAACATAAAAATATTATATCATATACTATCATATATATAGTATATAATAAATATATATAATACATGTATGTTATATATATTAAAATTATATATTACATATTGTATATTATATATTCTATACTATAGTATATATAATATATATTATATATTGTATAATAATATAGTGTAGAATGTAAGAAATACTGCATAATATATAGATAAATTATAAATTATAAATCATATTAAAAATTCCATATAAATACATAAATTATAGCTAGAAACATGTAATATAGAGAGCCCTAATAACCATATAAAAAAATACAAGATTTACAAAAAGTATTTGGATTGAGGGTGGTTGGAGCACTTGTGTGCAAAGTGCCAGTTCTCAAATATTTGAGGCCTCTGCGCACAGGAAACCATTTTTTCCTCCTCCAAATCACAGCCTTTCAATCAAATTCCCCAAACCTTGCAATTTTGGTCAGGCCTCAAGCTCAAATTTTGTGGCCCTGGAGGAAATTGCTCTGGTTTCCAGGCTCAGATGTTCTGGGGTCAGGTGCCCATTCTGCTTTGAACCCAGTGGGAAATATCACTAAAACCACAGGAAAAAACCCTAAAAATGAGTTAAAACCCCCTGAACCCCAAAGGTGCAGCTGCTGCAGTGCAGAGCAGTGCAGAGGGAAGGGAAGCAGGGATTTGCAGCCCCAGGCAGGAGCTCAGGCCGTGGTTTTGCAGATTCTGGGGCTGCCCGGCCCCGTTACCTTCGCAGGTGTCGGTCTCGGTGCGGAACACGAAGCCCTTGGGGCAGGTGCAGGTGTAGCTGCCAGGGGTGTTCCTGCACAGCCCGTTGTCACACAGCAGCCGGTTGACGCTGCACTCGTCCACATCTGGGGACAGATGTGAGCATCCGTGAGCTGCTTTGGGCTGGGAAGGGTTAATTTCCCCCACGCAGTCACGGGAGGGACCCACGGGATCTGATCCAATCCCTGGCCCTGCACAGGATCCCCAACAATCCCAGTCTGTCCCAGAGTGGTGTCCAAAGGCTCCTGGAGCTCTGGCAGGGCTGGGATGGGGCCATTCCCTGGGGAATTCAGCTCTCACCACCCTCAGGGGGAAGAACCTGTCCCTGATCTCCCTCCCAAACCCCTGAACCTCTCCCTGATCTCCATCCCAAATCCCTGAACCTTCCCTTGATCTCCATCCCAAACCCCTGAACCTTTCCTTGATCTCCATCCCAAACCCCTGAACCTTTCCCTGATCTCCATCCCAAATCCCTGAACCTTTCCCTGATCTCCATCCCAAATCCCAGAATCTCTCCCTGATCTCCCTCCCTCAACTCTCCTACACCTCCCCAATCCCAGAATCTCTCCCTGACCTCCATCCCAAACCCCTGAACCTTCCCCTGATCTCCATCCCAAATCCCTGAACCTTCCCCTGATCTCCATCCCAAATCCCTGAACCTTTCCCTGATCTCCATCCCAAATCCCAGAACATTTCTCTGCTGTCCATCCCACCTCCCTGGCACAGCTCCAGCCATTCCCTGGGTCCTGTCCCTGCTCCCAGAGCAGAAATCAGAGATGCTGAACCCCAGCCCACAGGAGCAAGGAACAGATTCCTTGTTTTCCTTTCCCCCCTGAAATCCTTATCCCAACCCATGAGCTCTCCAGCTTCCACCCTTCCCATTCTCCCCCCAGCCCAGCTGCTGGGGAGGATTTGGATGGTGCTGGAGGGGACCAGGGGCTGCAGCATCTCCTGGGGGTGCCTGGCACCCCCTGAGCCCCCCAGAGCCCCCCAGAGCCCCAGCCCTGACTCACCCACGCAGTTCTTGCCCGTGGGGTCGGACTCGTAGCCCAGGTTGCAGATGCAGCGGTAGCTGCCCCGCAGGTTCTCACACATCCCGTTGGGGCAGATGTCGGGGTTCAGGGCGCACTCGTTGATGTCTGACAGGCAAAAAGAGACACGTGAGCTGGAGCCCAGCAAAGGCAAAGAGAGAAACATTTCACCCCTGGCTCATCACTGCAGGAATCGTGGAGTCTCAGAGTAGTTTGGGTTGGGAGGGACCTCAAAGTCCATCTTGTTCCAATTCCACCATTCCAGGCTGGCCTTGGGCAGTCCAAGGATGAGGCAGCCACAGCTTCTCCCTGCCCTGAGCCAGCCTGGGGCTCTGAGCTCAGGAGGAGAGAGCTGGGTAAGGGGCTGGGATTAGCCCAGTTTAATGCCAAGGGCTCTCAGATCCCTGTGTGACATCCCAGAGTGTTCTTTATCCCAGTTCCAAGCTCAGGAATTGAATTATCCCTGGGTCCAGCACTGGGTGACCCAGAAGGGTGGCAGCCAGGTGGGCACTGCCCCTTCCTTGCAGCAGCATCCCTTCCTCTGCTCTTTTGGAGCCAACTTCCAGTGCCAGGGCAGAGATTTCAGCCTGGCAAGCCCCAGCCTGGTGCCAGGGCAGAGATTTCAGCCTGGCAAGCCCCAGCCTGGCCCAGCCCAGGCAGGCTGTGCTGGCACCACAGTGTCCCCGCAGTGCCAGATGGCCACGGCTGCCCAGGCACTGCTGGCCTTTGTCCCCACGCTCTTGGAGCTCAGTTCCATCGAGGGAAACCCAGCCTGGAGAGCTCTGAGTGTGCAGCCCTGGCTCCAGGCAGGGGTGGAATGACCAGAGCGTGGCCTTGCTAGAAAGAGTCTCATCATTCCCATGGGACTGCCGCTGGCCAGGACAAGGAGCTCTGGATGGGAGCCCAAGGAGCCACCAGGGCTTTGCCTCTGGAAGGCTTGGCAGGGCTGCCTGGCTGCTCTGTGCTCTCCCTGCTGATCCAAGCACTGCCCAGGGCTGGCACTGGCACCTCTTGGAACTCAAAGCTGCCCCTTGGCAGCACAGTTTGTCACCTCCCTCAGCCTGGGACACCCCGAGGAGGAGCTGGAGAGCAGAGGAGGGGAACAACCAGGAGGGTCCCACTGCTCATTCCCATCACAGCAGGGATGGGAGCCCAAGATCTCCTGGCACAGCTCCCACAGGAAAAGCAGCTGAGGGTGCTGTGGGATGTGCCTGTGGAATCCTGCATGCTCCTGAGGAATCCTGGATGCCCCTGAGGAATCCTGTACACCCCTGAGGAATCTTGCATGCTCCTGAGCAATCCTACATGCTCCTGAGCAATCCTGGACGCCCCTGAGGAATCCTGCACCCACCTCTGGAATCCTGCACCCACCTCTGCCATCAGCCGTGATCCCGATGCCGCTGCTGCAGAGAGCCTGGAATTCCGCTGGGGACAGAGCACAACAGAGCCATCAGCCTGGCAGGACATTCCCCTCAGGGAGCTGCACTGAGCTGAGGGCTTCAACCCACCGAGGTTTAATTCTGTGTTTGTCACAGGGGCAGTTCTAGGCCTGTTTATGCTCACACAACACAGTCACAGAACGAGCTGAGCTGGGAGGGACCCCAAGGATCATCCAGCCCAAACCCTGGAGCAGCCCAGACACCCCAACAATGCCACCTGTGCCTGGGAGCACGGTCCAAGCTCCCCTGAGCTCTCCCAGCCTTGCTGCTGTGACCTGGTGCATTTTAATGCTGATATTCCCACTTCCAACTTCCACCCCGTTTATAATTTATCCATAAATTATGGATTATGGATATGATTATGGATTATGGATATTCATTATGGATCTGGATATGGATATATTATGGATATTCATTATGGATATATTATGGATATTGATTACGAATATTCATTATGGATTATGGATATTGATTATGGATATGGATATATGTGGATTATTCATATGGATTATGGATATTCACTATGGATTATGGATATAGTATGCATTATTGATATTGGTTATGGATTGTGGAGTATGGATATGGATATAATTATGGATATTGATTATGGGTTATCATTGTTCATTATGGATATGGATTATGGATATTGATTATGGATATGGATATATTATAGATTATGGATATGGATTATGGATTATGGATATGGATATGGATATATTATGGATTATTGATATGTATTATGTATATTGATTGTGGATATGGATATATTATAGATTATGGATATGGATTATGGATATGGATATATTATGGAATATTGATATGGATTATGGATATTGATTGTGGATATGGATTATTGATTATTGATTATGGATTATAGATTGTGGATTATGGATTGTAGATTACGGATGATGTCCCAACCAACGCCACGGCCCAGCCCGGCGTGGCCTCACCCGAGTTCTTGGCCGGGCAGGGCTGGCAGGGCTCCCCGAAGCCGTGGTCGGGGTTGGCGCAGCAGCACTCGGACTTGGTGACGGCGCCGGGGAAGGGGCGGGCGCAGGTGCCCTTCTTGATGCCCCCGTAGCAGGTGCTGCGCATGTGGGTGTCCACGCAGACACGGCCGTCCACGCCGATGGCCAGGCCCCCCAGGCACTCGCAGCGGAACGAGCCCTCGGTGTTGATGCACCAGCCGTTCATGCAGATCCCCGGCGTCTCGCACTCGTCGATGTCTGGGCAGGGCAGGGCAGGAGAGGGGTGAGATCGGGGGGTGGGACACTGGGAGAGGGGTGGGGGACAGGGAGAGAGGGGTGGGACATGAGGAGAGAGGGTTGGGACATGAAGAAAGGGGACTGGGGTACAGGGAGAGGTCTGGGACACATGGAGAGAGGGGACTGGGACACACAGAGAGAGGGTTGGGACATGAGGAAAGGGGGTTGGGACACATGGAGAGGTCTGGGACACTTGGAGAGAGGGGACTGGGACACACAGAGAGAGGGTTGGGACATGAGGAAAGAGGACTGGGGTACAGGGAGAGGTCTGGGACACACGGAGAGAGGGTTGGAACGTGAGGAGAGAGGGTTGGGACACACAGAGAGAGGGCTGGATATGAGGAAAGGGGACTGGGACACATGGAGAGAGGGCTGGATATGAGGAAAGGGGACTGGGACACATGGAGAGAGGGCTGGATATGAGGAGAGAGCTGGGACACATGAACAGGGGCAGAACACATGGGCCGGAGCTCAGGACATGCAGAGAGGGGCCCAGGACACAGGACAATGGTCAGATCACACAGAGAGAAGCTCAGGACACATGGCCAGGGCATAAGGACACATGGACAGCAGTTAGAACATGCAGAGAGAGGTTCAGGACACATGGACAGGGCATGAGGACACAGGGACAGGGGTTAAGACACACAGGCAGGGGCTCAGGACACACAGACAGGGGCTCAGGACACACAGACAGGGGCTCAGGACATGAGAACCTTCCCCTTTTTGCCCATTCTCCCACAAAGGGCCAACTTCTGGCAGCAGAGCAGGAGCTGCCTGGAGACGCCCTTGGATTTCTCATCTCCCCTTGCCCTGAGGAGCTCACAGGTGCCCTGAGGAATGTGGGCAGGGGCTGGGGCTGGGAAGAGCCCATCTGGGGCTCACTCACCCACACAGTAGCGCCCATTGGGAGCCAGGACAAAGCCGGGTTTGCAGATGCACTTGAAGCTCCCGTCCTCGTTGATGCACATCCCGTTGAGGCACATGTTGGTGGTGGCACACTCGTCGTGGTCTGGGGGCACACACAGCACCCCAGAGCTGCAGCAAGACCCTCCTGTGGCCCAAACCCCCCTGTGCCCCATCCCATGGCCAAACTGTGGCTGCTGGGCCTCAAAGCAGAAAGGGACATGGTTGGGGAACCTCCAAGAGCATCAGCTCCAAGCCCAGGGTCACCATTCCTGGTCAGAGATGTCCTGCTCCAGGCAAAACTGTGGGTGCTGGGACTCAAGGCTGAGGAGGAAATGGAGGGGGAACCTCCAAGAGCATCAGCTCCAAGCCCAGGGTCACCTTTCCTGGTCAGAGATGTCCAGGTAAAACTGTGGGTGCTGGGCCTCAAGGCTGAGGGGGAAATGGAGGGGGAACCTCCAAGAGCATCAGCTCCAAGCCCAGGGTCACCATTCCTGGTCAGAGCTGTCCTGCCCCAGCCCTGCTGATCCCTGCACCCCAAACCCCCTCACAGAAACACCTCCCCAGCCCTCTCCTGAGGCACAGCCCAGACTAAAAGCCCAGGGAGGAGGTGGTCCCAGCCCAGCCCTGGGCTGCTGGGGCCAGGGGAGCCTCACCCACGCAGTTCTTGCCGTCGGGGGTGATCTCGAAGCCGGCGTTGCAGATGCACTGGAAGCTGCCGTCGGTGTTGACGCAGCGCCCGTTCCTGCACATCACCCCGTTCATGATGCACTCGTCAATGTCTGCAGGGAAAGCACCAAAAAGTGGCAGCAGGGAGAGACAGGAGAGGCCCCAGCTCAACATCCCCTGTGAGAAACTCTCAGTGCCTTCAGACACGGGAATTCATCTTCAAAAATCCCACTTGGGAAATTGGAATCTTTTCACCTTTCTGGGCAGTGGGGGAGGCTTTGGAAGCCTCTTTGTCAGGAAGGATGAAAATGAACATTTCAAAGCTTGGGCACTGCCTTTTCTCGCTGTTCCCATGTGGAACAGTCCCTTCCCATGCCTCTTTTTTGGCAGCCCCTCACCTGCAGCAGCCTTTTGGCAGCTTGCAGCCTTGCTGGAAATGCTGCATCCACACCAACATGGCCCAGAACCCCCCTTTTTGTCAAATAAAGTTCTCCCAACAGAATTCTGTTCATGGGGAGGACTCTGCAGCTCCTTTGATTGCCACCAGAAAATTTTAAGGCAAGCCAAGGCAGAGGAAACTTCTGGAGGGATCCCATCCCACACCCAGCCCTACTGGGGATCCCTCTCTGCATTTCACCTCTACCACCCTTTTTGGGGGCCAGGGGCTCTGCTGACCCCTCTGCCACCCCCCAGAAAGGGGGGGGACAGCCCTTACCAATGCAGGCCTGCTTGGTGGGGGTGCTCTGGAAGCCCTCGTGGCACTTGCAGTGGTAGGAGCCCGGCGTGTTGACGCAGTCACCGTGGACGCAGGGGCTGCTCGAGCACTCATCCACATCTGCGAGGGGAAAAAAAACCCCACGTGTGAGGGACCCTGAGGCACAGCAGAGCCCAGGAGCAGCGAGAGCAGCCTGGGGGAGCCCTGGGGCTCTGGGAGAGCCCCCTCTCACCGATGCACTCCCCGCGGACGTCCTGCTTGTAGCCCATGTTGCACTCGCAGCGGTAGCTGGACGGCGTGGGGATGCAGCGCCCGTTGAGGCACAGGTTGGTGAAGTGTTTGCAGATGTCGATGGTCTGGTTCAGAGTGGCTGTTCCTGGGGGGCACACAGAGGGTTGGGGAGCCCTTGGGGGAAGCACTGGGAGGGATTGGGGAGCCCTGGGATGTCCCAAGAACTCAGGATGAGGTGGCTGTTCCTGGGGGGCACACAGAGGGTTGGGGAACCTTTGGATGAAGCACAGGGAGGGATTGGGGAGCCCTGGGATGTCCCCAGGTCTCAGGATGGGATGGCAGTTCCTGGGGGACACAGGCAAGGCTGGGGACCCCCTTGGATGTCCCCAGGTCTCAGGATGGGATGGCAGTTCCTGGGGGGCACACAGAGGGTTGGGGAGCCCTTGGGTGAAGCACTGGGAAGGGTTATGGAGCCCTGGGATGTCCCCCAGGTCTCAGGATGGGATGGCAGTTCCTGGGGGACACAGGCAAGGCTGGGGACCCCCTTGGATGTCCCCAGAACTCAGAATGGGATGGCAGTTCCTGGGGGACACAGGGAGGGTTGGGGAGCCCTTGGGTGAAGCACTGGGAAGGGTTATGGAGCCCTGGGATGTCCCCAGGACTCAGAATGGGATGGCAGCTCCTTGGGGGACACAGGGAGGGTTGGGGACCCCTTGGACGTCCCAGGAGCTCTGTGGGGGGATGTCAGAGTGGTGCAAGGTGGGGAGGATGAGACTGAGATGCTGATGGGAAAGCTCTGCTCCCATCTGGAGCTCTTGGGAGCCTATTTGGGAACCAGGGAGCGATTCCAGAGCAGTCCCAGCCTCGCTGGATCCGAGTGGGGGCTCAGCATCAGCGCCACATCCCAGCTGTCCCCCGAGCCAGGATAACCCCGTGTGAGCGGCATTCCAGCCCTGGGGAGGCTGCCCTGGGGCTGGGCAGGCAGGACAAAGGTGGGATAAAGCCGGGACAAACCGGGACAAAGGCGGAATTACCGATGCTGGAGCTCCCCTGGCTCATCCCGGGCAGCCCCGGGATCCCGCCCTGCCCGTTGGCCCCGTTGGGCCCAATGCCCCCGGGCCCGTTGAGTCCCGGCCCGACCCCGTTGGGCACGAATGAGGGAATTCCTGGGAAGTTCATCCCGGGGAAGCCTGGCATGACCGGGAGCCCCTCGATGCACAGCCTGCGGTACTCGTCTGAAACAAAAGAGAGCTTTGGGTGCAGTGCCTGCAGCAAAGGGTGGGTCCTGGTGGGAATGGGGGTAGGAAATGGTGGGAATGGGGAAGAAGGATGAGGAGGGATTAAACACCCCCCCAGCCCACGGTGGGAATGGGAATAGGAAATGATGGGAACAGGGCAGAAGGACCAGGAGGGATTGAACACCCCTCGCCCCATGGTGGGGCCAGGGGGTCTGGCAGAGGAATTTTGGGACATCTGGCACCGAGGGGTCCCTCCAGGCAGGGAAGGATGGGCATGGAGAAGCTCTGCCCTGCTCAGAGCTGGGGCTGAAGGAGGGGATGGATGCACAGAGATGTGGCTCCATCCCTGGACTCACCAAGGTTCAGCTCACCAGGGTGGGGTGCAGGATTTTGGGATGCAGGGTTTGGGGTGCAGGATTTTGGGATGCCGGTTTTGGGGTGCAGGGTTTGGGCTGCTGGTTTTGGGGTGCCGGTTTTGGGGTGCCAGGTTTTGGGGTGCTGGTTTTGGGGTATAGGGTTTTGGGGTACAGGGTTTTCAGTGCTGGTTTTGGGGTGCCAGGCATTGGGTGCCAGGTTTTGGGTGCTGGGTTTGGGGGTGCAGGGTTTTGTGATGCCGGTTTTGGGGTGGAGGGTTTTGGGGTGCAGGGTTTTCGGTGCTGGTTTTGGGGTGCCGGGTTTGGGGTGCCAGGTTTTGGGTGCCGGGTTTTGGGTGCTGGGTTTGGGATGCCGGTTTTGAGGTGCCGGTTTTGGGGTACAGGGTTTTCGGTGCTGGTTTTGGGGTGCAGGGTTTTGGGGTGACTCACCCGAGCCCCGCACGGGGCACACCTCGGGGGTCTGGCCGATGGCCCAGCAGCGCCCCGAGTCGCAGCAGCACTGCATCCTGCTGGCCTGGCCCGGAACGTCCCCGGCACAGCGACCGCCCAGCAGCGCCGAGAAACACGTGCCCAGGCGCTGGTCTGAGGGGACGGAGCGGGGACAGGGCGGGGATGGGGTGGGGACCGGGTGGGGAGAGGAAGAGGAATGGGAAGAGGGACAGGGACAGGGACGGGGAAAGGGAGAGGGATGGGAAAAAGGGAGAGGGACCGGAACGGGGACAGGGATGGGGACAAGGACAAGGAGAGGAACAGGGATGAGGAGAGGGACAGGGATGGAACAGGGATGGGGACAGGGAGAGGGATGGGGATAGGGATGGATGGGGACAGGGAGAAAGAAAGGGAATAGGACAGGAACAGGGACAAAGACAGGGAGAGGGAAAGGGACAGGGAGAGGGACAGGGATGGGAACAGGGAAAGGGACAGGGATGGGGATAGGAATGAGGAGAGGGAAAGGGAGAGGGACAGGGATGGGAACAGGGACAGGGACAGGGGTGGGGACAGGGAGAAAGAAAGGGAAAAGGACAGGGAGAAGGACAGGGAGAGGGAAAGGGACAGGGAGAGGGACGGGGACAGGGACAGAGATAGGGATGGGGACAGGGACAGGGATGGGGACAAAGACAGGGACAGGGATGGGGGCAGGGACAAGGAGAAAGAAAGGGAGAAGGACAGGAACAGAGACAAGGACAGGGAGAGGGAAAGGGACAAGGGAGAGGGACAAGGATGGGGATGGGGACAGGGACAAGGAAAGGAAGAAGACACACAGTCACAATGTGCCACCACCACGCTCTCAGGCAGCTCCTGAGGGCCCATCCCCATGGAATCCCTCCCTGCCACCCCCTGTCTCAGCCTGGCCCCCCTGACCCCAACCCTGCCCCTTCTGGGGGGATTTTGTGGCTCCTGGCCAAGGCACTGAGGGTCTCTCACATCCAGCAGGCTCCATCCACCTGGCACCAAGCCCTGCGGGAAAACCTGGAATCTTCCCCTCCTGCTCTCCCACCTTGCTTCTTCTCAAGTCGGTTAATGAGGGGGAAAGTCTCCCGGGGTGTGGCTGCCACTTCCCGGGAGTGTAATTGGGATTAATGGTCCGGGGCTGTTTGATCTGGGGCTGGGGGTGCATTTTGCTCCCAGCACAGCTCGGGGACCCCCAGGGCACAGTGACCCCGGTTCAAAGCAGCAGCTCCTTCCCCAGAGCTGGGTTCAGGGGGAATTGCTCCTTTCAGGAAACTTTACCCACCAAAAACACCAGCAGACACAAAGCCAGACCTGGAGAAGGGGGATTTGGAAGCAAAGCTGGATCAGCCCCTAATCCTCAGGAAGGGGAGGAGAAGCCCCGGGGGTGTTTGGGACCAGCTTGCACAAAACCCCAGAAAAGCAGAAAATGCTGCAGGAGAGAGGGGAGGGGAAATTCCAGCTGGGATTAGAGAGAGCTCAGAGGTGGGCACTGAGCCCTGGGGGTGACCAGGTCCAGCCAGGATGGAAGGGCAGGAGAGGAAGGGAAGGGAAGGGGGTCCTGCCCATCCTGGGGAACAGGAATGATTCCAGGCTGGGTCCTGCTCATCCTGAGGGGACAGGAATGATCCCAGGATGGCTCTGGGGTCTGGCAGAGCAGGAGGGGGAAGGGGGTCCTGCTCATCCTGAGGGGACAGGAATGATCCCAGGATGGGTCTGGGGTCTGGCAGAGCAGGGGGAAGGGGGTCCTGCCCGTCCTGAGGGGACAGGAATGATCCCAGGATGGGTCCTGCCCATCCTGAGGGGACAGGAATGATTCCAGACTGGGTCTGGGGTCTGGCAGAGCAGGGGGAAGGGGGTCCGGCTCATCCTGAGAGGAAAAGAACAATTCCAGACTGGGTCTGGGGTCTGGCAGAGCGGGAAGGGAAGGGGGTCCTGCTGCTGGTGCCCCTAAAGACCTTTACATTGTCACCTCCAGGGTGTGGCAATGTCTCCTCTCCTGATGCTTTAAAAGTGCCCACATTGTTCATTATTTCTCCATTTTCACTTCCCTGGCTTTATTTCACGGGATGCAAACCTGGAACCCCAAACTCGCCACACAAACCCTCCTGGGACAGAGCTGGCACGGTTTGGGTGCCAGGGCAGCGCCAGCCCAGCAGGAGCTGGGGGTTGTGCCAGAACAAACCCAGCCTGTCCCAAAAAGGAGCTGCAGCACCCAGAGCCAGCTCAGGTGCAGTCAGAGCCCACTGCAGCTCGGTCAGCTCCGCACTATTTTTAAATCTGGGCTTCCTAATTTTATTTATTTTCGTTTTTCGAAGCTCTTGGTTTCAAGGAAAGTGGGGAATGTCCCCATGACTCATCCCAGAGCTGTCACACCCCTCTGGGCTCATGGCAGGGCTGGGAAGCAGCAGGGAAAAATTCCATTCCCATTAAAATCTATCAGTTTCCCAAACAAGAGCACTTGGGCTTTACTTTTTACTCACACTTCACAACATTTTTTTTTTTTTCCCTCCTGGAACTAAAACATTTAATTCTGCTCCAGGATCCGTGGCTAGAAAAGAATTTGGAGCTGATTTTTTTTTCTGAATTCATTTCTACAGAAAGCTGTGCCTGCACCACCAATCCCTGCCTGTGCTGGAGGAATTCCTCTTCCCAAATCTCCTCATCCGCATCTTCCTGAAGGCAAATGGACTTTCAGACCAGGGAAAAAAAACTCCTGGGATTTATTTGCTGAGTGTGAGTAACCACAGAGATGCTCCCCTATCCCAGGAACTGGGGTTTGGTACCAATGGACCGTCAAATATCTACAGGAAGGGAGTTTTGATCTGTTAAAAATCCAAACAATTCACTCCAGGCTCTGGAGGTTGGAGTGAATTTTTTGAATTTTGGATTTTTTTGAAGGCATTCCTCCCGACCTCTTCCTCGCTGCTCCTCTCCCAATCCCTTTCTCACTGCACCCACATTCCCAGCCCCACACCTTCCTCCCAACCCTCCTCCTCCTCCTCACACCTTTCCCACCCCATTCCACCACTGAGACCCCTCCACACCCCAAATCCTGGAGAGGAACAAGGACCAAGCGAGCTCAGGATGGAGAGCAAGGAGAATTCCCCACCTATCCCAGCACCATCCCAATGTCCTGTGCGGGCATTCCCGGCCCAAATCCCACCCCAAAATCCTCATTTTCCCCCTCACCGAGGCAGCGGGAGCCGTCGGGGCTGGTGATGAAGCCTCGGGGGCAGGAGCACACGTAGCTGCCCGCCGTGTTGGTGCACTCGCCTCCGTCGCACACGCCCGGGATGGCCCCGCACTCATCCACGTCTGCAAGGCACAGAAAACACCACGGGCAGCGTGGAAAATGTGCCCTTCCCCAGCCAAAGCCATGCAGGTGGGGTTTGGGGGGGTCAGGGGATGATGGGGGTCTGTAAAACTCTGCCATTCGTGGGGTTTCTGCTTCTCTCCACAGCCTCTCCAAGTGGAAGTTTGGGATGGACACCAGGGGAAAACTCCTCTCAGAAACAGGGATTGGAGACTGGAAAGGGCTGCCAGAGAGGGCTGGAGTCCTGCTCCCCAAACCCCATCCAAATCCAGAAAGGCTGGGAGTTGGGTTGGGCCATGAAGGGTCTCCAAAACTCTCCCGTTTGTGGAGTTTCTGCTTCTCTCCACAGCCTCTCCCAGGGGATGGTTAGGATGGACAGAAGGGAATAAATTCCTCCCAGAAAGAGGGATTGGACATTGGAAAGGGCTGCCAGGGAGGGCTGGAGTCCTGCTCCCCAAACTCCATCCAAATCCAAATCCAGAAAGGTTGGGAGTTGGGTTGGGCCATGAAGGGTCTCCAAAACTCTCCCATTTTTGGAGTTTCTGCTTCTCTCCACAGCCTCTCCAAGTAGAAGTTTGGGATGGACACCAGGGGAAAATTCCTCTCAGAAACAGGGATTGGAGACTGGAAAGGGCTGCCAGGGAGTGATGGAGTCCTGGTCCCCAAACCCCATCCAAATCCAGAAAGGCTGGGAGTTGGGTTGGGCCATGAAGGGTCTCCAAAACTCTGCCATTTGTGGAGTTTCTGCTTCTCTCCACAGCCTCTCCCAGGGGATGGTTAGGATGGACAGAAGGGAATAAATTCCTCCCAGAAAGAGGGATTGGACACTGGAAAGGGCTGCCAGGGAGGGCTGGAGTCCTGGTCCCCAAACCCCATCCAAATCCAAATCCAGAAAGGATGGGAGTTGGGTTTTAGGGCTCAGGGGATGCTGGGGGTCATTAAAACTCTGCCATTCGTGGAGTTTCTGCTTCTCTCCCAGGGGAAGTTTGGGATGGACACCAGGGGTAAATTCCTCCCAGAAAGAGGGATTGGACATTGCCCAGGCAGGTTTGGAGTTCTAGTCCCCAAACCCCATTCAAATCCAGGGCACAGAGGATGCAGTTTGGGTTTGGGGGCTCAGGAAATGCTGGGGGCCATGAAGGGTCTCCAAAACTCTGCCATTTGTGGAGTTTCTGCTTCTTTCCACAGCCTCGCCCAGGGGATGGTTAGGATGGACAGAAGGGAATAAATTCCTCCCAGAAAGAGGAATTGGACACTGGAAAGGGCTGCCAGAGAGGGATGGATCCTGGTCCCTGAGGTCACCTTGGTCATGATCTGCAGGCCCAGCCCTTGACCAAATCCAACCCATCACCATGCCAGGTGATGGGTTGGATTTGCAGCCCCCCTTGAGACCCTCCCAGCCCAGGACATTCCACAATTCCGTTCTCTGATTCTATCCCAGTCAAGAGGGGAACACAAATCCCAGGATATTCCACAATTCCATTCTCTGATTCTATTCCAGGGGAACACAAATCCCAGGATATTCCACAATTCCATTCTCTGATTCTATTCCAGGGGAACACAAATCCCTGCTTGGCTCTTCAGGACTCTCAAATTCTGCCCCTGGCCACTCCCTGAGGGGTCCCCTGAGCCCCCCAGTGCTGCTCTGGTTCGTTGATGCTCAGAACAGCCCTGAGAGCTCCCAGGGCAGCAGAGAACACAGAAACACAGAGCACAGAAACGCCTCCCCCACCTGGGGCCCTGCAGCCAAAATCAGATTTTATCAGCCAGCCCTGCCCTGTCACCCTGCCCTGGGCTCCAGCCCACGGAGCTCTGCAAGGAAAGGAGCTCTAGGAAGGCAAAACTGAAAAATCCCAGCCCAAAACTTGGGGAGGCACTGGGGAGAATCTGCACGGAGCTCTGCAAAATAAAGAGCTTTAGGAAGGCAAAACTGAAAAATCCCAGCCCAAAACTTGGGGTGGCACTGGGGAGGCTCCCACACCTGGGGCTGTGCCTGTGTCATCCCTCCCTCACCCCAAGGCAGCAGAGAATCCCATTCCTATGGAAAACCAGGGAACCAAAGAGCTTCCATCAATCTGCAGCTCCTTTTTTATCCGAAATCCCCTTGAAAATCCCAGCTCTGAGAGCAGGAATGGAGCCCATTCCTGCAGGACTCCACATCCTGTGCTCCAGGAACCTGATCCCTGGGCTTTGTTGTGCTTTCAGCCCATTTTCCTGCTCGGTTTTCCCTCTGCGAGCGTTTGGAGCCGTGCTGACCCGGTGGGAACGGGTTCATTAACAATTAACGCCCCTCTCATTAACGCCCAGCGCCGGGAGGGAATCCTGCCAGCCCCAGCCTGGCTCCTTCCCGGCTTTTCCAACCTTCTGTTCGGAATTAAAGCAGGATCCTGAGCTCTGCTGCTCAGACAATGGCAGGATTCAAGGCAAACGTTGATTTTGGAGCCGGGCTGGGATTGGAATTGGAATTGGCCTCGTCCTTAAAGGCTGGGAAAGCTGGAAAAGCCAAAGCTGCAGAGCTGGAGCTGCAAAGCTCATCCCTCATCTCAGGGTGTGGGAACCCCAACCTTTCCCTGTGCTAAAAACCCAGGGATTGATGGAGAAAACACCCCCAGGGCTCGAGCCTTGGGATCAGGGACTCGTGAAAGGAACCACAGAGGGGAAAATGGGAGCTCCAAACCACCCAGGTCCAGGGAATGAGCTCTGCGTGGAGCCAAACAATGAGCTCTTCAGAAGGGCTCTGTGAGGAAATGCAAAGAAAGTGGTTGTGGGGTTCCATCCATCCGTGGAAAGCTCTGGGGAGCTTCCTCTGGTGTAGAAACATCAGGAAATTCAGGATTTTGGGCTCTCCTGGCCTGTGGGGGCACAAGGAGAACCTCACACCTAGAGGGGTGAGGGAGAGAGGTGAGATTTGGAATCCCTGCATTTGTTCCCTCCTACAGAATATCCTGGAGAGGCCAAAAATGGGCAAATCCTGGCTGAGCTTGTTGCCTGGAGCCTTCCACTCCCTTTCCTGGTGTCTCTCCATGGGTTTTTGTTTGGTCTCTTATCACCCTGGATGGGTTTTGGATGCAGGACACGTTCCTTTGGGGAGCATCCTGGAGAGGCACTGGCATTACCTCACTGATAGCAGAGCTTGGCCTTTGTCCTGCAGCACAGGAAGGGCTGTTAAAAAGTGAAATTCTTGGCAGAGAAAGCCTGGAATTATGGCAGGAAAAGCTTTGTCCAGCCAGTGATTCCCCCTTAGGTCCACACCACAGAATTGCTCCCTTCGGTGTCATTTTTCCAGTCGCTTCCAGGATCATTTAAAAGTGCCCCAGCCCCCCCTTTTCCCTGTGATTTATGGCTCCAGGTCTCTGGAGCAGCAGGATGTGTCCCAGCTCAGCTTTGATGTTTCCTCTCTCCACTTTGCACCAGGAATTTTCCTGTGTCCTCAACAATTTTCCTCCCGCCGCGTTGAGAACTCGGCTGGATCCAAACCTGCCTCTCATTCCCTGAAAACCTCAACAGATCCTGCTTTTTTTCCCTTTTTTCCACCATAATCCAGCCGTGAGATGGGTTAATTCATCCCTAACCTGGCAATTCCTGCCCTCTTTTCTCATCTTTTTGCACATCACAAACACAATTTTGGGCGCTTCCCAAGCCCACCTCGTCTCCAGAGATTTTTAGGGAGCAGCCTGAGCCTTCCCCTCCCTAAATCCAACATTTCCCTGTTTTTCAGCCTGCCCAGCAAGGGAGCAGTGCCAGAAACTCCCATCACCCCCGGAGCTCCTCGGAATACAATGGACAATGGGACAAACTCGAGCCACCCTCTGGAAGTGCCCCATCCACCAGGGGTGAGCCTGGAACGGAGCAAGCCCCGACTTGGAGGAGCTTCAGCTCCAAACCCGGCCTGGATCTTTCCCTGAGAGCCAAAGGATTCGTTTTCCTGCTGGATCTGAGAATATTCCAGCTGCAGCTCGGAGCCTCCGTTATCAGCATGGAATATCTGCCTTGGAAAAGCATCCTTATCCTCCCCAGTTCCAGGTGTTGGGAGATAAGGTTTGGGTTAGGAGAGTTCCAGGTGTTGGTGTTGGGAGATAAGGTTTGGGTTAGGAGATAAGGAAGGCACCGCCGTTATCTCTGTCCCCTGCAGTTCACAGCAGATTACGGCACTGTTAATTAGGGGACACCGTTAATTAGGGGACACCGTTAATGAGGGCACATCGTTAATTCCTGACTTCCCCCCAGGAATCCCCCAGCACCAAACTCCAGCTCTGGGCAGCTGGGGAGAACCCCCCAGAGAGGTTTTATCGGGGTTTGACATTCCCTGGATGCCAGGTTTGGATGGGGAAGCTGAAAATGAGAGGGAAGCAGAGAATTCCCTCCTTTCCCCAGTGTAAAATGAACCCAAAACTCAACGAGGGAACTCCTGCCCAGCTGGGATTGGGGCACAAATCCATGCTCTGGTTGTGCTTTGATCAAACCCTGGCTCAAAGGGAGGACCAAGGCAGAGATTTTGGCAGTTTCAGCAGGAATGTGCAACTCAGGAATTTGATGCTCCATCTGCTGGACCAAATTCCTGAGGGATCAAAGGCTGCAGGAAACTCGGGGGCCCAAATCTTCCATGTGTCCATAAAGGAACCCTCTCCATTCCCCTATCCACATCGTTTTAGGGAATCCCAAAGGTGATTCCACTTCCCTGGGATCCTCCTCCCCTTCTGGTGGCCCTGTGGGGACGTGGAGGTGACACAGCTGGGAGAGGAGCCCTCAAACCTCAAATCCCTGCTGTCTGTGACATTCCCAGCAGGACCCCAGACCCAGAGGGAAGCCCCCAGCCCTTGGTGGTGGTCCAGGGATGGAGCAGCCCCTGGGATTGCTGGAATTGTCCCTTTCTGGGGGCAGTTTGTGCCCACGTGGGGCTGCTCCTCCAGGCTCGGGGGGCAGTGGGAGGCCCCTCACATCTGGAGGACAGACCCAGACAATGGATTTGGTTTAATCTGGGGATGGAGGAGATTCCAGCTCAACCGGTTTCAGATGTGCTCTGCTCCCCAGCTGCTGGGGGAGAGGCAGGAGCAGCTTTCTGCTGCCCCTGCTCCCACCTGGGCCAGGCAAATTCCTGGAATATCACTGGATTCGGGGAGCTGCTCCTTCCTCTGACACACAAAAAGGGCTGGTTTGGATTGTCCTGCTTTCAATCCTTGCATGTGGAGCTCTGCAGGAATCCTGTCAGGATTTTAGAGAAAGTCTGCTGGCGCCCTGCCCAGGAAGATGCTCAGACACAGATGTTTCCTGGGGATGCAGGAATGTCCATCCCCCAGCAGGGATTGACCTCTGCAGCTCCTCTGGGCCCTCTTTGGAAACGTTTCCTGAGGGGCTGAACCCAGGGCACAGAATCCTGGAATGGTCAGGGCTGGAAGGACCTGGGGGATCAGTTCATGCCCCCTCCTACCATCCCAATTCCAATCCTGGCGTTCCAGAGGGGCTTTCAGAGCCCTCCCTGAGCTCCCAGCACCAGCCTGATGTCCCATTTCACAGTGATTAAATCTTCACAGCCCTAATGAAGAGCCTCCAAATTAAAAGTTGCTGAGTTTTCAAGGCTTGATGGGACCCAGAACCTGGCAGAGCTTTGGAGGCAGCCCTGAGCTGAGCCTGGCTAAACCTTCCAGAGGTCCCTGTCTGTGTTCCCATTAAAATATCCGTTAAAAACCCCCTCTGTGAACAAACCAAACCATTTCCTTCTGGTCTGAGGCAAGATTAGGAGATCAGGCAAAGCCCATTCCTCATTTCCTGCCCTTGGCCTGTGGGCAGCAGACCAAAACCCCCTTTGGCAGGGCTGGGCAATGGGATCCAGCCTGGAATGGGAGCTCTGTCCCAGCTCCACTCTGGAAAAAGCCAGGAGTGAAATGCTCCTGGAGCTTTAGGAAGTGGAGCATCCCTTACCTTCACACCTGTGGCTGGTCTCGCTCTGCTTGTGCCCTGCAGGGCACTTGCACTCGTAGGATCCCACGGTGTTGATGCAATTCCCACCTTGGCAGAGCCCAGGGATGGCCTGGCACTCGTCCACATCTGCAGGAGGAAGAGGAGGAGGAGTGTGAGGGAACAGCAGCCATGGATCCCTGGGTTTCCCTGTGCTCAAGGAGCTGGATCACCTTCCAGAGGGAATTTCCTCCCAAACTGCACCAGGAGTCAATTCCTGCCTCAACAAGAGGGAGACTCAAAGGATCAAAGGAGTGGGAATGCTTCCCAAATTGTCCATCCTGTGGCCCCTTGGGAGGAGCAGCCTGTGGGATGGAGGAGCTCACCCGAGAGCCACAGTGTGCCCCGGATCTGTGGGATAAAATGGGAGATCCCAGGGGACACTCCAGGTCCATGGAGGTGCTCCCTGACACACTGGGGGGATTTGGAAAATTCCACAGAGAGTTCTGTGCTTTGGGGGTTTTCCTCTCTGTATTCTCTGCTTTGGGGCTCTGCTTTGGGGCTGCTTTAGGCTCCTGTTTCAGAGGACTGAAATGGTCTTAGCATTCTCTATTTTGGGGCTGTTTTAGGCTCCCATTCAGGACTCTGCTCTCCCCATCCTCTATTTCCTCCATTCCAATCTCCTGTTCCAGACTCTGCTCTCATCATTTTGGGGCTCTTTTAGGCTCCCATTTTGGACTCTGTTCTCAACACTTTGGGACTGTTTCAGTCTCATGTTCTGGGCTCTGCTCTCAGCACTTTGAGGCTTGTTTAGGGCTCAGTTTTAGGCACTGCTCTCAACATTTTGGGGCTGTTTTAGGCTCCCATTTTGGGCTCTGCTGTCAGCACTTTGGGGCTCTTTCAGTCTCCTTTTCCAGACTCTGCCCTCTGCATTTTGAGGCTGTTTTAGGTTCCTGTTCCAGACTCTCCTCTGAGCAATTTGGGGCCGTTTCAGTCTCCTGTTCAGGACTCTGCTCTCAGCACTTTGAGGCTCTTTTAGAGTCCCATTTTGGTCTCTGTTCTCAGCACTTTGGGACTGTTTCAATCTCCCGTTCCACACTCTGCTCTCCCCGTCCTCTATTTCCCCCATTTCAATCTCTATTTCTGAACTCCGCTATCCCCGTCCTCTATTTCCTCCATTCCAATCTCCCGTTCCAGACTCTGCTCTCCCCAACCCATGCCCACCCCTCTCACATTCCCTGCCCCTCCCATCCCTGCCCACGCCATACCCATTCCCTGCCCACCCTGTGCCCACCCTGTACCCACCCCTCTCACATTCCCTGCCCACCCTGTGCCCACCCTGTACCCACCCCTCTCACATTCCCTGCCCACCCTGTGCCCACCCTGTACCCACCCCTCTCACATTCCCTGCCCCTCCCATCCCTGCCCACGCCATACCCATTCCCTGCCCACCCTGTGCCCACCCTGTACCCACCCCTCTCACATTCCCTGCCCCTCCCATCCCTGCCCACCCTGTACCCACCCCTCTCACATTCCCTGCCCCTCCCATCCCATGCCCATGCCCACGCCCCGTGTCTGACCCTGGCAGGCGCCGGTGCGGATGTTGGGGATGAAGCCACGCCGGCAGGGGTGCGGCTGGGCCGGGCACATCTCGCAGGGGTGGCCCCAGGCGCGGCCGATGGTGGCACAGCACATGGTCTTGGTGCACACGATGCCACTCAGCTGGCCCTGGCACATCTGGTTGTTCACCTGGCTGAAGCAGGGCCCTGTGCGGTAATCTGGGCAGGAAAGGAGAGAATACCCAGGTTACACCTGGTGTCACCACACTGCTCTGCACAGAGAGAAAAAGGCGCAGTTCCTACCAAGAATAATTATTTCGCAAGAATATTTCTGGGTTTCACTTTCTCTGAACCTCAGAGAAAGGAAAAAAACAATTCTTATCTCATTTGCTGGGCCTGCGTTTGGCTCCTTGGCCTATCAGGGCCAAGTGTGTAGCCCCACATTCCTCTTCACAGAGAAAAGCAAGGCACAAATCTTTCCAATTCTTCAACCCATTTCTGGGTTTCACATTCTCTGAATCTCAGAGAAAGAAAAAAAACCACAATTCTTATCATTTGCTGGGCCTGTGTTTGTGCCAAAGCAGAATGCAATGTGGGGATTGTTCACCTACAGTGATGGTGTTTGCTTCCTTGGCCTGTCAGGCCCAGGTGTGCAGCCCCACATTTCTCTTCACAGAGAAAAGCAAGGCACAGTTCTTCCCAAGAATATTTCTGGGTTTCACATTCTCTGAACCTCAGAGAAAGAAAAAAACACAATCTTACCATTTTCTGTGCCTGTGTTTGTGCCAAAGCAGAATGCAATGTGGAGATTGTTTACCTAAGTGATGGTGTTTGGTTCCTTGGCCTGTCAGGAAATAGCCCCACATTTCTCCTCACAGAGAAAAGCAAGGCACAGTTCCTACCAAGAATATTTCTTTCCCAAGAATATTTCTGGGTTTCACATTCTCTGAACCGCAGAAAAAGGAAAAAAACAATTCTCATCTCATTTGCTGGGCCTGTGTTTGGCTCCTTGGCCTGTCAGGGCCAAGTGTGCAGCTCTACATTTTTCTTCACAGAGTAAAGCAAGGCACAATTCCTCCCAAGAATATTTCTGGGTTTCATGTTCTCCGAACCTCAGAGAAAGAAAAAACACAGTTTTCATCATTTGCTGGGCCTGTGTTTCTGCCAAAGCAGAATGCATTGTGGGGATTGTTCACCCACAGTGATGGTGTTTGGTTCCTTGGCCTGTCAGGCCCAGGTGTGCAGCCCCACATTTCTCTTCACAGAGAAAAGCAAGGCACAATTCTTCCCAAGAATATTTCTGGGTTTCACATTCTCTGAACCTCAGAGAAAGGAAAAACACAATCTTACCATTTTCTGTGCCTGTGTTTGTGCCAAAGCACAATGCAATGTGGAGATTGTTTACCTACAGTGATGGTGTTCTGTTCCTTGGCCTGTCAGGAAATAGCCCCACATTTCTCCTCACAGAGAAAAGCAAGGCACAGTTCCTACCAAGAATAATTATTTCCCAAGAATATTTCTGGGTTTCACATTCTCTGAACCGCAGAAAAAGGAAAAAAACAATTCTCATCTCATTTGCTGGGCCTGTGTTTGGCTCCTTGGCCTGTCAGGGCCAAGTGTGCAGCTCTACATTTTTCTTCACAGAGTAAAGCAAGGCACAATTCCTCCCAAGAATATTTCTGGGTTTCATGTTCTCCGAACCTCAGAGAAAGGAAAAACACAATTTTCATCATTTGCTGGGCCTGTGTTTCTGCCAAAGCAGAATGCAATGTGGGGATTGTTCACCCACAGTGAGGGTGGTTTGGTTCCTTGGCCTGTCAGGCCCAGGTGTGCAGCCCCACATTTCTGTTCACACAGAAAAGCAAGACACAATTCCTCCCAAGAATATTTCTGGGTTTCACATTCTCTAAACCTCAGAGAAAGGAAAAAACCAATTCTTATCTCATTTGCTGTGCCTGTGTTTGGCTCCTTGGCCTGTCAGGGCCAAGTGTGCAGCTCTACATTTTTCTTCACACAGAAAAGCAAGACACAATTCCTCCCAAGAATATTTCTGGGTTTCACATTCTCTAAACCTCAGAGGAAAGAAAACCAATTCTTATCTCGTTTTCTGTGCCTGTGGTTGTGCAAAAGCAGAATGCAATGTGGAGATTGTTTACCCAAAGTGATGGTGGTTTGAGTTCTTGGCAGATTCAGCTTAGATGTAATGTAATATAGTACAGAATAATAGACTATCATAAAGCAATTAATTAGCCTTCTGATAAGATGGAATCAGATAAATCATTCTCTCCCCTCATTGGCGGTTCCCTGTGAATTCCATAATCCAGTGTGTAAATAAATCCTAGGATTTCTGCCTTGCCAGCAGTGTGAGATTTGGGGGGGAAATTGCAATGGTGGCAAATTGAAGCGCGGTGTTGGAGGGCTGAAAATCAAAATTCAGGCAAAGAGACAATTCTAGGGCTGTGATTCCACCTGCTCTGGGAATTCCAGGGATGAGAAAAGCAATCAAATATCAGTTTAGTTACAGAGATTCTTCCCTGGAAGTGCCCAAAGCCAGGCTGGATGGAACTCGGAGCACCCTGGGATAATGAAGGAGCTGGCAGTGGAATTCCATTATTTTTATGTTCCCTTCCATCCCAAACCAGATTCTGGAATTCTCTCACTCTCAGATTCTGTCTCATTATTAATTCCTTCACTTTTAACTCCCAAACATCCCCCGGCTATTTCAGCTTTAAACCCCAGACACTGCAGCTTTCCCACTCCCAATTAGGATCCTCCCATCCCTTCAACCCCAAGGATTTTTAACCCAATTTTTTGCAGGGTTCTGCCCTCAGGAATGTGGCTTTGCCACTGCCTGGGCTCCCGTGACCCTTGATGAGGGATATTGGCACAGCAGGAATCCTGCAGGAAGCAAAATCCTTCCTGTGGGATTTTCCCTTGAGGTGGTGGCACAGAAATGTTTGATCTGTGGCTGGGGAAAAAAAAAACAACAAGAAAACCTTGGAGCACGTCCTGGTCAGGGCAGAAAATTCCCCATGGAGTGTCTGAGCAGTCAGGTGCTGGTCAGGCAGCCAGAGCTCAGGGAATTTCCAGGCTGGAATTAAGCAGTAATTAGGAACTGCCCTGACCCCAAATCCCTGCTCCTGGATTAACCCCCAGATGTCCCTGCAGGGAAAGGTTTGGGTTTGATGTGTTTGAAGCAATAAAAATCTTTTTGGAGAGGGGTGAGAGGACTGGGAGCTCCAGGTAACCCAAAATCCATGGAAAACACCCAGGAAATCCTCCTGTCTGGGGAAGAATCAATTAGCAAAGAATTCCTCGTTTCCAGCTTAATGCTCCCGCTCTGATTTGTGTCCTGGAGCAGTTTGTGCTGGGAATTAAAGCTGAGGAAATTGGGAGCAGGTTGGGAGGAGAAGGATTTGTGAGGGAAAAAAAAAGGAATTGTCTGGAAGTTACATCAGTGTTAAGGCGATGGCATCTCCCAGAAAATCCTTTTTTTGGGAATCTGACCAGAAACATGAACCATGTAATGATCCTTTTTTTTTTTTGACCCAAATTTTACAAGTTCCCATCGCAGTGCAGGGTGGACCCCAAAAAACCCAGATTAGTAAATGAAAAACCCCAAAGTGGTGCTCTGACCAGAGAGAAAAGTGGCCAAACCTGCACCTCCCACCTCATCTCCTACCTCATCTCCCCCAGGCACTGCAGGAATTCCTGGAGAGGGATAATGAATGCGGGATTGTGAGGAGAACACCCCCTTTTAAACCCATAATTGCCCAAAATAACTTTTCCTATGCAGATGACTCCTCTGGAGGGAACGAAGCCAAGGAAATCTCAGTCTGGAGAGCCCTGGCTGCCTCCCAGCCCCAGCTGGTGCTAATTTTAATGGGCAAATGATTAAATTTTTAATGAGGCACTGATGAAATTTTATGAAGGAAACAGGGACGCTTAGGAGATGTCTGAAGCCTTTCCCAGTCCCTGCATGGGATCTGTGTTCCAGGAATCCTGCTGCAGGTAGCTGTCCTGCAGGAGCTGGGCTTTTTTCCTTGGAAAAGCTGAGGGAAAACTGGGATTGCTGTTCCCTCAGCCTCACAAAAGCAGAGCCCAGAGTGGGACCCAGGTCCAGGTAAATCCCATTAAGGGATTGCAGGAAATCCTGAATTTGGGGAGATTTAAGGAGCCCTCAGAGCTCTGAATCCCTGGCAATTCCAATGGCAATTCCCATTGCAAGAAATCCTGAAAATGGGGGGATTCATGGGGGAGGGTTTGATCAGGAACTTCTGAGAATATTCACAAGACAAAAAAAAGAGTTTCCTCCACTCCTGCAACATCCATGGAGCCAGGAGGGTGTCCCTGAGTCAATTCCAGTGGGAATTCGGATCCCTGGAGATGGAAAAGTGGGAGAATTCCAGGATTTTCTGTGCTGTCTAAAGGACAATCCCAGCCACACAAATCCAGCATGGGAGTAGGTCCAGCACGAGGGAAGGGGAAGGGAATGAGGAGCTTTTGTCTGCTCCCACCCTCTGGAATTCCTCCTCTCCAAAACAAACAAACAGAGCTGAGGAAGAGGAGCTTTTTCCTCTGCCAGAACTCCAATCCCCTCTCACAACAAACAATGGAGGCTTTGCCTTGAGACCTGCAGGACAAAAGGGGCCTGTGGAGCATCCCCAGGGAGGGGATGGAGACACAAATCCTGGGATTGGGCAGGAGGCCACGGCTGGGACTGAGCCAGAGCCACCAACGGGAGGGAATGGGACTGGAACTGGGAGAGAACAGGGAAAGACAGGGATTGGGATCAGGGAGAGACACTTCTCCAGGTGTTTTCCTGCCTGGATTGATTGTCCCTGTTGTTCTTCAGTGTTTTCCAATTGTTCCTGTTCTTCTCCAGTGCTTTCCAGTTTTTCCTGTTGTTTTCCAGATGTCTTCCAGCTTGGTTTGATTGTTCCTGCTCTTCTCCAGTGTTTTCCAATTGTCCTGTTCTTCTCCTGTTTCCCAGTCTGGATGGATTGTTCCTGTTGTTCTCCAAGTGTTTTCCAATTGCTCCTGTTGTTCTCAGGTATTTTCCAGCCTGGATTGATTGTCCCTGTTGTTCTTCAGTGTTTTCCAATTGTCCCTGTTCTTCTCCAGTGCTTTCCAATTGTTCCTGTTTTTCTCCAGGTGTTTTCCAGCTTGGCTGGATTGTTCCTGTTCTTCTCCAGTGCTTTCCAATAGTTCCTGTTGTTCTCCAGGTGTTTTCCAATAGTTCCTGTTGTTCTCCAGGTGTTTCCCAGTTGTCCTGTTGTTCTCCAGGTATTTTCCAGACTGGATCAATTGTTCCTGTTCTCCAGGTGTTTTCTGATTGTTCCTGTTCTTCTCCAGCTGTTTCCCAGTCTGGATGGATTGTTCCTGTTGTTCTCCAAGTGTTTTCCAATTGTTCCTGTTGTTCTCAGGTATTTTCCAGCCTGGATTGATTGTTCCTGTTGTTTTCCAGTGTTTTCCAATTGTTCCTGTTGCTCTCCAGGTGTTTTCCAATTGTTCCTGTTCTTCTCCAGTGATTTCCCAGCCTGGATCAATTGTTCCTGTTGTTCTCCAGGTGTTTTCCGATTGTTCCTGTTGTTCTTCAATTGTCCCTGTTGTTCTCCAGGTGTTTCCCAGCCTGGATGGATTGCTCCTGTTCTTCTCCAGTGCTTTCCAATAGTTCCTGTTGTTCTCCAGGTGTTTTCCAATTGTTCCTGTCCTTCTCCAGTGATTTCCAATTGTTCCTGTTCTTCTCCAGTGATTTCCCAGCCTGGATCAATTGTTCCTGTTGTTCTCCAGGTGTTTTCCAATTGTTCCTGTTCTTCTCCAGGTGTTTCCCAGTTGTCCTGTTGTTCTCCAGGTATTTTCCAGACTGGATCAATTGTTCCTGTTCTCCAGGTGTTTTCTGATTGTTCCTGTTCTTCTCCAGCTGTTTCCCAGTCTGGATGGATTGTTCCTGTCATTCTCCAAGTATTTTCCAATTGTTCCTGTTGTTCTCAGGTGTTTCCCAGCCTGGATGGATTGTTCCTGTTCTTCTCCAGTGCTTTCCAATAGTTCCTGTTGTTCTCCAGGTGTTTTCCAATTGTTCCTGTTGTTCTCCAGGTGTTTCCCAGTTCTCCCTGTTCTTCTCCAGGTGTTTCCCAGTTGTCCTGTTGTTCTCAGGTATTTTCCAGCCTGGATGGATTGTCCCTGTTGTTCTCAGGTGTTTTCCAGCCTGGATGGATTGTCTCTCTCGTTCTCCAGGTGTTCTCCAGTTCTCCCTGTTGTTCTCCAGGTATTTCCCAATTGTCCCCGTTGTTTCCCAGTTGTCCCTGTTGTTCCCAGGTGTCTCCCAGCCCGGCTGTGTCTCTGCAGCCCCAGAGCTGCCCCAGGTCCCCCTGAGGGGCTCCTTTCTCATGGAATGCTTTCTCCAGCTCGTCATTTCCTCCCTTCACCCAAACACAGCCACATTCCTCCAGTTTAACTGTTTGGACTTGTGCAGAGAAGAAAAAGCTGGCGGGGGCACTCTCTAAGGCCAGACATTCCAAGTGCTGGAAAAACACATCCAAAGGAAATTGTAGAGGGGGGACTTGTTCTGAGCTTTCCTGTCCTGCTTTTACTGTTTCCTGATGAAGTCTCAGCCTGATGAAACCCGAGAGAGTTTCAGGGAGGCACAAAGAGCACAGGGAAACGTGGAGCTGGTGGGTCCAGAGCAGGAGGGATGGGTGGGAAAGTCAGAGCAGGGTTTGGGAACACCTGGGAGAGCCCTTGGGATCAGGAATTTTCCTGGTTGGTCACTGGAGGGATCCCAGGGAAAAGCTCCTGGAAAAAGCTCCTGGATCCCACAGAAAAGCTCCTGGGAAAAGCTCCCAGATTCCAGGGAAAAGTTCCTGGGAAAAGCTCCTGGATCCCAGGAAAAAAGCTCCTGGATTCCAGAGAAAAGTTATTGGGAAAATCTCCTGGATCCGAGGAAAAATCCCCTGGATCCCAAGGAAAATCCCCTGGATCCCAAGGAAAATCCCCTGGAAAAATCTCCTGGATCCCAAGGAAAAGTTCCCGGAAAAATTTCCTGGATCCCAAGGAAAAGCTCCTGGGGAAAGCTCCCAGATTCCAGGGAAAAGTTCCTGGATTCCAGAGAAAAGTTATTGGGAAAATCTCCCAGATCAGAGGAAAAAGCTCCTGGATTCCAAAGAGCTCCTGGATCCCAGGGAAGAGTTCCTGAGAAAATCTCCTGGATCCCAGGAAAAATTCCCTGGATCCCATGGAAAAGCTCCTGGGAAAAGCTCCCAGATTCCAGGGAAAAGTTCCTGGATTCCAGAGAAAAGTTATTGGGAAAATCTCCCAGATCAGAGGAAAAAGCTCCTGGATTCCAAAGAGCTCCTGGGTCCCAGGGAAAAACTCCTGGGAAAAGCTCCCAGATTCCAGGGAAAAGTTCCTGGAAGAAGCTCCTGGATCCCACAGAAAATCTCCTGGATCCCAGGTAAAATCTCCTGGATCCAAGGGAAAAGCTCCTGAATCCCAAGGAAAATTCCCTGGATCCCAGGAAAAAGTTTCTGGGAAAAGCTCCTGGATCCCAGGGGCAGGCTCCACAGGGAAACTTTAATTTTGGCTGGAAAAACAACCCCAAATGAAAAACCTCATCCCTGGAGCCCCAAACATCACCTGATGAGTCAAACTCAGTCACTTTTTCCTGCTTGAGGGAGGGTGGAAGCGGAGCCATGACATCAAAATCCTTCATTTTGCTGTAAATCCACGAGCAGCCCCTGGCCCCAACAGCCCCAGCCCTTGTGGGGCTGCAGCTTTTCCTCCCACACTGATGTAATGGGAGCTCAGGTTCCACAAAATATCCCCCAAAGACGTCAGGGAGAGGGAGGAAATGATGCTGGGATGCTGTGAGTGCCTGCTCCGGGGTATTTCCCTCTGGAGGGGGGAATTTCCTGCACGAGGTGTGAGGGGGGTTGTTCTGCTGCCAGCACAAAGCAGCCTCTGACTGGGGCTGCTCTCAGCACTCAGAAATTCACTTTGTTCCAATTTAAAATTCAAATTATTTCTCGTTGCGGCGGCGAAGTAAATTCAATCAAATCTGGAGCGGGATGGGTTTGGGGTGGGTGAGCTCTTTTTGGCAGGGATGGGGCTCACAGAATCCCAGGATTTGGGCTTGGGCATCACCCAGAACAGCCCAGGGTCACCTGGAGCAGGGGACACAGAACCTGGCAGCTCCCAGCAGGGCTCTGCACTTGGCCCTTTGCAATGAACCCCAAATTTCACGATCAGAAGAAGATTTATTGTACTGTAATGGGAATATCACTCCCTCATCCTCTTTACCTCTCTCTTTATCTCCCTTTTTCTGCTCTGAGCTGTGCCTGGCAGCTCTCAGCAGATCCCTGCACCCAGGCCCTTTGCAATGAACCCCAAGCTCCAAGACCAGAAGAAGATTTATTGTATTGTAACAGGAACCTCACTCTCTTATCCTCTTTCCCACTCTCTTTACCCCTCTCTTCTCTCAAGCCTGCTCTCAGCTATTCCAATTTAAAATTCAAATTATTTCTCCTTACGGCGGCGGTGGCAAAGTAAATTCAAGTGAAGCCCTGAAGTAAATCTGGAGCTGGATGGGTTTGGGGTGGGTGAGCTCTTTTTGGCAGGGATGGGGCTCACAGAATCCCAGGATTTGGGCTTGGGCATCATCCAGAACAGCCCAGGGTCACCTGGAGCAGGGGACACAGAACCAGGAGGGTTTGGAGAATCCAGACAGGGAGAATCCAGACAGGGAGAATCCAGACAGGGAGAATCCAGACAGGGAGAATCCCCTCCAGGGCTCTGCCACCTCCAGGAAAAGCAGTTTTCCTTCCTGCTGAGGTGGAAATCCTTGTGCTCTGTTTGTGTTTATGCTCCTCACTCATCACTCCAGCTACCAGCACAGAGAATTCCACACCTGGCAGAGCCCAGGACACTCCTTGGCTTTGAGAGGAGATTTATCCTTTCTCCCTGTCAGCAAAGGGCTTCGGGCTCTGCTCTGAATTCATCGCTCACCCCTTGGGAAGGAGGAGTGGAGCTGCAGGAGGGGCTGGAATCTCCTTTGGGGACCCCCAAGGATCCCCATGACCCAAACCCTGCAGCTCTCAGCAGCCCTGGGGATGGAGTTTCCCCTCAGGAGGGTGAAGCTGCTCCCCGAATCCCAAATTTTCCCTGCAAGGCCAACCCCAGGCGCTCACCTGGCTGCAAACCCCCCCAGGAACCATTCCCAGCCCGGCTCTGTTTGCCTTGGCAGGGAGGAGCAGTGTGGACACAGCTGCAGGATTTGTTTTGTCTCTCGCACAAGTCTGGCTCGGCCAAATCTCTGCAGGCTTTGTGAAAATGCTCCTTTATGCAAAGAATTTTATACAAAACGGCCCCAGAGCCTCCCCTTGCTCAGCCCCTCTCTCCACACACGTTACACTTGGATTTTCCAGCCTTCTCCAGAAGTTTCCTGCAGGAATTTCCAGCTCTCTGCTCACACCCAGCCAGTGTCTGGGTGGGTTTGGGAATCTCAGGAGAAAAAAATGAGGAGGAGCTCACAGGAGCTCAGGTTTAGGGGTTGAGCCCTCCAGAGAGAAATCCTCCTCATTTTCCATAACTAAAGCAATTCCTTTGTGTTGGGAAAAGGCAAGGAGAGAGTTTAAAGAATCTGTAACTGCTGCAGAACAGGAGAATTGTCCGGAAAATTGGGGGTGTCCATCCCTGGAAGCGTCCAAGGCCAGGCTGGAGCAGCCTGGAACAGTGGAAGGTGCTCCTGGATGGTTTTAGGCTCCCTTCCAACCCTGAAACTCTTTCCCACTCTCTTTACCCCTCTCTTCTCTCAAGCCTGCTCTCAGCTATTCCAATTTAAAATTCAAATTATTTCTCCTTAAAGCAGCGATGGCAAAGTAAATTCAAGTGAAGCCCTTAAGTAAATCTGGAGCTGGATGGGTTTGGGGTGGGTGAGCCCTTTTTGGCAGGGATGGGGCTCACAGAATCCCAGGATTTGGGCTTGGGCATCATCCAGAACAGCCCAGGGTCACCTGGAGCAGGGGACACAGAACCTGGCAGCTCCCAGCAGGGCCCTGCACTTGGCCCTTTGCAATAAACCCCAAATTCCATGACCAGAAGAAGATTAAAGGTATTGTAATGGGAACCTGGCTCTCTCATCCTCTTTACCTCTCTCTTTACCTCTACTTTCTGCTCTGAGCTGTGGCTGGCAGCTCCCAGCAGGGCCCTGCACCCAGGCCCTTTGCAATGAACCCCAAATTCCAAGACCAGAAGATTTATTGTATTGTAACAGGAACCTCATCCTCTTTTACTCTCTCTTTACCCTCTTTACTCTTCCTCACTCTCTCATCTCTTTACCAGGCTCTTGCCTTCTCTCTCTTTACCTCTCTCTGCTCTCGGGCCTGCTCTGAGCTGTGGCTGCAGCTCCCAGCAGGGCCCTGCACCCAGGCCCTTTGCAATGAACCCCAAATTCCAAGACCAGAAGATTTATTGTATTGTAACAGGAACCTCATCCTCTTTTACTCTCTCTTTACCCTCTTTACTCTTCCTCACTCTCTCATCTCTTTACCACGCTCTTGCCTTCTCTCTCTTTACCTCTCTCTGCTCTCGGGCCTGCTCTGGGCTGTGGCTGCAGCTCCCAGCAGGGCCCTGCACTTGGCCCTTTGCAATAAACCCCAAATTCCATGACCAGAGGAAGATTTAAGGTATTGTAACAGGAACCTCACTCTCTCATCCTCTTTACTTCTTTTTACTGCTCTTTTCTGCTCCGAGCTGTGTGTGGCAGCTCCCAGCATGGCCCTGCACTTGTCCCTTTGCCATAAACCCCAATTTCCAAGCCCTGGTTTCAGAGATGTCTCCTCCCCATCCATCCCAGCCCATGATTCCCCATCCCTGCTCACCTCTCTCGCACTGGGGCCCGGTGAAGCCGTACACGCACGCGCAGCGGTTGGGGCCGATGCACCTGCCCCCGTTCTGGCAGCCGTTCTCACACACAGCTGCGAGGGAAAACAGAGAATTCCATCACTTTTCCTCCTGGAGAGCCCCTCCATGGGGCTGGGATGTCACCTCCATGGTGGTTGGAGTGTCAGAGTTTTGTCCGTGTTGTCCCATGCAGAGAAATCTGAGATTTTGGTGTTTTTTTCCTTGGGAAATTTGTTCCCTGTTGCTGCCTGAGCCCCCCTTCTGCAGAGGCCACAAACTCCTCTTGCACTGGGGAGGATTTCCTGCCCTCTGGAATGTCAGCGTTGGGATTGAAGTGGGATGAGTGGATACAGACAGGAAAATGCCCACAGGGAAAGGTGTGAGGAATGGCACAGCTGGAATGGGAGAAGGGGAGGATGGATGGGCAGGGATTTAACCCCGGAGTGCCCAGAGCAAGGAGCTGGGGTCTGAGCAGCACTTGGGTGTTCCCTGACCTAAAATAGTCACTGGCTTAAAATATTCCAGACTGACTTAAAATATTCCTGACCCAAAATATTCCTGACCCAAAATATTCCTGACTTAAAGTTAGTCCTGCTACCCTGAGCTGAAACCCTGCACTCAGGGCTGGAGCCAAAGGAATTTTCCTGATTGAAATAATGGATTGATGGAATCTGCAGAGCAGGAAGGGACCCCCCAAGGACGAGGGGGATGCAGGATTAGGCTGGATGGGGTCAGGGGGATGCAGGACTGGATTGGGATGGGCCCAGGGGGTGCAGGATTGGGCCAGGGGATGCAGGATTGGACTGGGAAGGGGCCAGGGGTGCAGGACTGGATTGGGATGGGGCCAGGGGTGCAGGATTAGGCCAGGGGATGCAGGACTGGATTGGGATGGGGTCAGGGGATGCAGGACTGGATTGGGATGGGCCCAGGGGATGCAGGACTGGATTGGGATGGGGCCAGAGGGATGCAAGATTGGATTGGGATGGGGCCAGGGGGTGCAGGACTGGATTGGGATGGGGTCAGGGGATGCAGCATTGGGCCAGGGGGATGCAGAACTGGATTGGGATGGGGCCAGGGGGTGCAGGATTGGATTGAGATGGGGTCAGGGGTGCAGCATTGGATTGGGATGGGGCCAGGGGTGCAGCATTGGATTGGGAGGGGGCCAGGGGTGCAGGATTGGATTGGGATGGGGCCAGGGATGCAGGGTTGGATTGGGAGGGGGCCAGGGGGATGCAGGGTTGGATTGGGAGGGGGCCAGGGGTGCAGGGTTGGATTGGGAGGGGGCCAGGGGGATGCAGGGTTGGATTGGGAGGGGGCCAGGGGGTGCAGGATTGGATTGAGATGGGGCCAGGGGTGCAGCATTGGATTGGGAGGGGGCCAGGGGTGCAGCATTGGATTGGGAGGGGGCCAGGGGTGCAGGGTTGGATTGGGAGGGGGCCAGGGGGATGCAGGGTTGGATTGGGAGGGGGCCAGGGGGTGCAGGACTGGATTGGGATGGGGTCAGGGGGATGCAGGGTTGGATTGGGAGGGGGCCAGGGGTGCAGGATTGGATTGGGAGGGGGCCAGGGGTGCAGGATTGGATTGGGAGGGGGCCAGCGGTGCAGGATTGGATTGGGATGGGGCCAGGGGTGCAGGATTGGATTGGGAGGGGGCCAGGGGTGCAGCATTCCCCAGCCTGCCGGGATGTCCTGCCAGGGGAGCAGAGCAGGATGGAGCTGGGAGCTGCACGTAGTGAGGGCTGCACGTCCCAGCCCGGCCTGGGCTGCTGCTCCTGAGAATTTTCCCAAGCTTTTGTTGCTCAGGATGAAATTTCCCATCTGGAGCCTCTGCCTCTGGCTGAACTCTCGGGGAAGTTTCAGCAGCGAGGGATCAGAGGGAGCTGAGGGGGAGTTTGGGGAGAATTGGGGATTTTGTCTTTAAAAATGCTCAGTGGGAGTGATTCCCACGTGGATACAGGGATTTGGAATTTGGGAGGTTCTAAATGATCTAATTGAGAAGAGATTCTTTCTAAGATATGATGCTTATTTGCTAACTAAAGGCTTCTTAAAATGTATTACATGGTAGAATATATATATATAATATTATATAATGTATACCTATATAATATATAAATGTATATAATTTATAAATTATATAATTTTATAATAATAATAATTGTAACATAATATAATTATATAATGATAATATAGTAAGAGAATATATAATTATAGAGATGTATAACTATATATAATACATAGGTGTACATTATATATATTATGCATCTATAATATATAATAATATCTCATTATAATATAATAATATGAGATATAGTATGAATATACTATAAATTCCATATTATGCATATGTCATATATTAGAAGGTATAACATCTCTTATCTATGTAATAGATATTATCTCTATAATATATAATACATTATCTATATATTACATATAGATAATATAGTATATACAATACTATCTATATCTCTTATCTATATATTACAATGGATTGAAAAATCTACATTATACTAATATATTATACATTATACAGGGAAATCAATCAATCAATCAATCAATCCATTAATTTTGTCTAAAATCTGTATTTTGATACAGAGCTCTGCTGGTCATGAGAGAGGGCTGAGATTCCGAGGGAAGGAGAACACGGTGCTGATGTTGGAGTGTCCTGGGTGCCCTTCCCTGTTCCCATTCCCATTCCATTCCCATCCCTGTCCCCAATCCCATCCCCACACTCATGCTGCCTGCAGTAGGTGCCCGTGAATCCCTCAGGACCCATTCCCAATCCCATTCCCAATCCCAATCCCAATCCCAATCCCATCCCCACACTCACGCTGCTCTCAGTAGGTGCCCGTGAATCCCTCACGACCCGTTCCAAATCCCATTCCCAATCCCAATCCCATCCCCAATCCCGTTCCCACACTCACGCTGCCCGCAGTAGGTGCCCATGAATCCCTTCTGGCACAGGCAGGACCCATTCCCAATCCCATTCCCAATCCCATCCCCAATCCCAATCCCATGCCCACACTCACGCTGCCCGCAGTAGGTGCCTGTGAATCCCTCAGGACCCAATCCCAATCCCATTCCCAATCCCAATCCCATTCCCAATCCCATCCCCACACTCACACTGCCCACAGTAGATGCCCATGAATCCCTCAGGACCCATTCCCAATCCCAATCCCGTTCCCACACTCACGCTGCCCGCAGTAGGTGCCCGTGAATCCCTTCTGGCACAGGCAGAACCCATCCCCATTTCTGTTCCCATTCCCAATCCCAATACCATTCCCATGCCATTCCCAATCCCAATCCCATCCCCATTCCCATGCCCGCACTCACGCTGCCCGCAGTAGGTGCCCGTGAATCCCTTCTGGCACAGGCAGGACCCATTCCCATTCCCATTCCCAATCCCAATCCCAATCCCAATCCCAATCCAAATCCCATTCCCAATCCCATGCCCGCACTCACGCTGCCCGCAGTAGGTGCCCATGAATCCCTCAGGACCCGTTCCCATTCCCATTCCCATTCCCATTCCCAATCCCAATCCCATTCCCACACTCACGCTGCCCGCAGTAGGTGCCCGTGAATCCCTTCTGGCACAGGCAGGACCCATTCCCAATCCCAATCCCATTCCCGATCCCAATCCCATGCCCGCACTCACGCTGCCCGCAATAGGTGCCTGTGAATCCCTCAGGACCCAATCCCAATCCCATTCCCAATCCCAATCCCATTCCCAATCCCAATCCCAATCCCAGTCCCGCACTCACGCTGCCCGCAGTAGGTGCCCGTGAATCCCTTCTGGCACAGGCAGGACCCATCCCCATTCACGTTCCCATCCCCACTCCCAATCCCAATCCCAATCCCAATCCCAGTCCCGCACTCACGCTGCCCGCAGTAGGTGCCCGTGAATCCCTTCTGGCACAGGCAGAACCCGTCCCCATTCCTGTTCCCATTCCCAATCCCAATCCCAATCCCAATCCCAATCCCAATCCCATGCCCGCACTCACGCTGCCCGCAGTAGGTGCCCGTGAATCCCTTCTGGCACAGGCAGGACTCCTCGGAGCAGCTGCCCCCGTTCATGCAGCGCACGCTGCAGCTCTGCACTGGGGACAGGACAGGGACAGGGTCACCCCAGAGTCCCTTCGGGGCCAGGGGACACTGCCCTGGGTCAGGGATCCAGCTCCTGGCTCCAGACACCCCAACAATCCCATCCCATTCCATCCCAGAGGGTTTTCCAAAGGCTCCTGGAGCTGTGGCAGGGGTGGGGATGTGCCATTCCCTGGGGACCCTTGGGGGCGAGAACATTTCCCTGAGCTCCATCCCAACCTTTTGGCTTCCCCACAAACCAAAGCCATCCATCCTTTTACTTCCTAAAGGAATCCACCCCAACCAAACCTCTCCAGCTTTGTCCTTCCTGCAAACGAGGCCGTGGATGATTCCCTGGTTTTGACACAACCCTGTCACAATCTTTTCTGTCAGGATTTTACACTTGGCCAATATTTCCCCACCCTTTTTTATCACTGTTTTCCATCATTGCTCCATTTTCAATCCTTTTCACACTCTGGGCTGTCTAATCTTCCAAATTCCTCCCTCTCAAAGCCTTCTGAGGAGTTTGGGGGGGATGGAATTTCCTTGGTGGAGGAAAATCATCAACTTTTAGTTATTTCTCCTGCTTTTGCAAACAGAACGTGGCCTCCTTGACAAGATCCAGTTACTGGGAGAGGTTTTTTTTTTAAAAGGAATTTGGAAAGAAAAGCACGAATCCTCCATTCTTCCATGTGAGAGCTCAGCTTTCCCACAGGATTATGAGCCACTGGATGTGACTGAGGCACTGCAGGAAAACAATAGCAATAAATAAATTGGGAAGAGTTTTATCCTTGCTGTGGACACCGAGTGTTGGCTTTAACTGTTTCCTCACTGCATGGTGAAGGAATTTGGGATTTAAGCAGCCCAAAGAGGGATTGAGGTGTGAAAGGGCCCGGGGTGAAAAATGGATTTCACACAAAAAAAACCCCACAAATCACGTGAAAAGTGGATTTCACACAAAAACCCCATGGCTCTGGGGGAGGAGGGGATGGAATCTGGCAGCTCCCGGTGGATTTATGGCATGGAGGCTCCTCCAACCCCAATTCCAGGCTGGGAAGAGCTGGGGCCAAGCTCCTGCCAAATTTGGCCTCTGCTGGAAGCCCCTGGGCATCTGGAATGCAGAAGAACATCTTCCAACCAGGAATTGCAAGGCTTTGGCAGGATTTGCCAGGGTGGCAGAGGCCAAAGTTGTAGGAAAAGGAGGAATGACAGGAAAAAGGAGATATGACAGGAAAAAGGAGGGATGACAGAAAAAAAGGAGGGATGACAGAAAAAAAGGAGAGATGACAGGAAAAAGGAGAGATGACAGGAAAAAGGAGGGATGACAGAAAAAAGGAGGGATGGCAGAAAAAGGAAGGATGACAGAAAAAAGGAGGGATGACAGAAAAAAGGAGGGATGACAGGAAAAAGGAGGGATGACAGGAAAAAGGAGGGATGACAGGAAAAAGGAGAGATGACAGAAAAAGGAGAGATGACAGAAAAAGGAGGGATGACAGAAAAAAGGAGAGATGACAGAAAAAAAGGAGAGATGACAGAAAAAGGAGGGATGACAGAAAAAGGAGGGATGACAGAAAAAGGAGAGATGACAGAAAAAAGGAGGGATGACAGAAAAAAAGGAGGGATGACAGAAAAAAGGAGAGAGGACAGAAAAAGGAGGGATGACAGAAAAAAGGAGGGATGACAGGAAAAGGAGGGATGACAGGAAAAAAGGAGATATGACAGGAAAAAGGAGGGATGACAGGAAAAAGGAGGGATGACAGAAAAAAAGGAGGGATGACAGAAAAAAAGGAGGGATGACAGAAAAAAAGGAGGGATGACAGAAAAAAGGAGGGATGACAGAAAAAAGGAGAGATGACAGGAAAAAGGAGAGATGACAGGAAAAAAGGAGGGATGACAGAAAAAAGGAGGGATGACAGAAAAAGGAGGGATGACAGAAAAAAGGAGAGATGACAGAAAAAAAGGAGGGATGACAGAAAAAAAAGGAGGGATGACAGGAAAAAGGAAAAAGGAGGGATGACAGGAAAAAGGAGGGATGACAGGAAAAAGGAGGGATGACAGAAAAAAAGGAGGGATGACAGAAAAAAAGGAGGGATGACAGAAAAAAGGAGGGATGACAGGAAAAAAGGAGGGATGACAGGAAAAAGGAGATATGACAGAAAAAGGAGGGATGACAGAAAAAAAGGAGGGATGGCAGAAAAAGGAGGGATGGCAGAAAAAGGAGGGATGACAGAAAAAAAGGAGGGATGACAGAAAAAGGAGAGATGACAGGAAAAGGAGGGATGACAGCTCATCCTCATTAACTTTTCCCATTATTGGGAATTGGATTGGATTTTTCCTACAAATTATTGGCCAGGGATCAGCTGTGGGGTTTTTGTCTCTACTCACTCACTACTCCACCTAAACATCCCCTTCAGAGCACTCATAAACCATCCTTACTCCCTGGAGTAGGAAACCAAGCAGGAAACTCCACTCTTTGTTATTCCAGAGGAGTCAGGGTGGCTCTCCCTGCCTCTGGAATGCACAATTTGTCTGTTTTTTGCACGGAATGCACAATTTGTCTGTTTTAGCAGAGAAATCCACCCCCCAACAGCGAATTGCAGATTGGAGGAGGCCTCCCCTGTGCCGGGAATGCCAGGGCCGTGCCCAGATGGATGCAGGGCTCCCAGGGCTCCAGGCATTCCTGGAATTCCTCCCTGATTGCTCCCACATGGACCCAGCCTCCCCTCCCCAAGGGCTGCAGGCTCCTCCGGGGATCTGGAGCAAATCCCAGAAATTTCCTTCTCCCAAACACCCCCTGACTGTGTTTGAGGGGTCTGCAGCTGGGCACTGATGGGAAATCAACCCTTGGGATGTCCCTCTCCATCTGAGACCTTAAAATACTCCAAAATCCCATTTGTTTCTGCAGGGAAAGCACCCCAAAGCACAGAATATATTGTGAAAGGTGGAATATTGGGTGGGCTCTGCCCGGTTCAGGGCGGGGCTGCAGGGATTGGATTCCTTTCCCTTTTGGCAGAGCAGGGAATGAGGATGAGGAGGAGAATTCCCTCACCTCCAGCTGAGCCGCAGTTGGGCGAGAGCTGTCCATTGGAGCAGGTGCACATGTTGGGCCGGGAGCAGAATCCATCCCCACAGGAATTCCTGCAGATTGCTGGGGGCACACAAGGACAGGGATCACACCCCGGCAACTCCCAGAGCTGGTTTTGCCCCTGGGTTCGTCCCTCAGGTGAGGAATCACCCAGGGAAGGGCTGGGGCACCTCTGTGGGCACAGCAGGGGTGGGAAATCCCTGAAATCCCATCCCATCTTTATCCCACAGAAATGCAGGACATCACCAATTCATGGATTCCCCAGCCCAGATAGGAAGGAAAACTCCTAATCCAGGTGAGATTTATCTCAATCGTCCTCCCAATTCCCAATCCATGTGAGATTTATCTCAATCGTCCTCCCAACTCCCAGTCCAGGTGAGATTTACCTCAATCACACTCCCAATCCAGGTGAGATTTACCTCAATCATCCTCCCAACTCCCAATCCATGTGAGATTTATCTCAATCGTCCTCCCAACTCCCAGTCCAGGTGAGATTTACCTCAATCACACTCCCAATCCAGGTGAGATTTACCTCAATCATCCTCCCAATTCCCAATCCAAATGAGATTTATCTCAATCATCCTCCCAGCTCCCAATCCAAATGAGATTTACCTCAATCATCCTCCCAGCTCCCAATCCAAATGAGATTTATCTCAATCATCCTCCCAATTCCCAATCCAAATGACATTTACCCCAATCACCCTCCCAACTCCCAATCCAAATGAGATTTACCTCAATCACACTCCCAACTCCCAATCCAAATGAGATTTATCTCAATCACTCTCCCGTGGCCCCTTAAAATGCAAATTCCTGCTGGGGAACACCTCTGGTGACACCAGATTTGCAGTGTCCCCATCAATAAATGGAATTATGAATTCCATTAATCATAAATCATTTCCTCAGGAGCCTCCTGTCCCACAGCCATAGGACAGGTGGGACATGGTGACATGTCAGCCATGCCAGGGGACACGGTGACACTCGGGGAGAGGATTAAAAGCTGAATTCAGTAACTGGGACCAGTTGGGACCGACTGGGTTTAACTGGGACGGGCAGGGCTGGGAATTCCCAGGAGTTTGGGGTTCCTTCTCCAGGGTCTGGAGCAGGAAATCCCTGGATCAGGTGGGTGAAATGGAGGCAGGGACAGGGGGATACTCACGGACAATGCACTGATTCCCCCCAGGCAGAGTTTTCCAGCCAGGACAGCAGTAGGAGTGGAACCTCGAGCCGCAGACGTTCGGGCTGAAAATCGAACACAGTTTGGGGTTTTTTCCCTCTGTTTCAGTGGCTTTTGGATAAATCCAGGCTCTGCAGGAGAGCAGGGAAGAGCTCCCTGTGGGACATTTCCCTTTGTTCCCTCCTGTTTGTAATTTTGGGAGGTTTTGGTCAAAATCAGCGGAGGAGGAGGAGGATGAGGCATCAATCCCATGGACTGAGGGAGAAGGGATGGATAAAGTGGATCCATCTAATGGGATGGATAAAGTGGAATATTTTTAATCAGGGAACAGACTCAAACTCTTTCCCAAAGGGATTCCATGCAGGGATCCTGGGAGATGGAGGCTGAAACCCAAAGATGCCAATTGTTCCTCCCAAAGTGAACCTGGCTGAGCATCTGCTAAAAATTATTTTTATTTTTATTTTCAAAATAAACCATGGGGAGAACCCACTCTGGACAGGCTGGGATTGATGATGGCCCAGCAATGACCCAGGGGGAGAAGGGAATGAGATCCCAAGGCAAAAACTCCAGAAGGACAACGCTGGTTTGTAAGGGGGGAAAAAGAAAATATCACCTTCAGCAAATTTGGGATAAAATCAGAGTTATCAGCAGCTTGCTCAGAGCTGGGATCCCTCAGTTCCATCAGAAAGGTCAGGATAAAAGGGATGTCTTAAAATCGTGGAATTACAGAATGGTTTGGGATGGAAGGACCTGAAAAGTCATGGAATTCCAGCCCTTCCACTGTCCCAGGCTGCTCCAAGCCCATCCAACCTGGCCTTGGACACTTCCAGGGATGAGGACATAATTAAAAAAAAATTTAAATAAATTTAAAATTAAATTTAAAACTAAATTTCGAAATCCAAAGGGTTTTTTGCCCTCTCAGCTCTGCTTCCTTGGGGCTTTTCCCAGAGCTGGCAAAGCCCTGGAGCGATTTTTGTTTTCTCACCTTTCGTGCCTCTAAAAGGACTCATTAGCTAATGAGAATTATGCAAATGAGGTGAATGTGACCCTAAGAAGGAAGGACAGAGGGAAAACAAACGCTCGGCATCGCCTTTGTGCTCCTTAAACAAACGCTGGGATTAGCGATAAACAGGGAGGGAGCAGCGGGAATTTCAATGGGGGGGGAAAGAGGCAAAAACGAGGGAAAACGGGGGGAAAAAAAGAGGAAAATGTATGAAAAAAAAGAGGAAAAAGAGAAGAAAAATATAGAAAAGAGAAAAAAAAAAGAGGAGAAAGAGAGGGAAAAGGAGGAAAAGGAGAGGAAAAAAAGAAAAAGTAAAAAAGAGGAAAAAGAGAGGGGAAAAAAAGAAGAAAAAAGAGGGGAGAAGAGAGGAAAAGGAGAGGGAAAAAATAGAAAAAAGGGGAGGTAAAAAAGAAGGGAAAAGAGGAAAATATATGAATAAAAGAGGAAAAAGAGAGGAAAAATATAAAAAGGAGAAAAAAAGAAAAGAGGAAAAAGGAGGAAAAGGAGAGGAAAAGAGAAAAAGAGGAAAAAGGGGGAAAAAAGAGGAAAAAGAGAGGGGAAAAAAAGAAGGAAAAAA